>NW_019525144.1:1814122-1889899 GCF_002814215.2 Seriola lalandi dorsalis
CACACACACACACACACACACACACACACACACACACAAAAGAGGAAACAAGCTCTGCAACTTGATGGTATCACAGAGGAAGTAGCCTTCTGTGAAATCTTCTTCGGTAGCATGATACGTAGATGTTTGGATATTTCAAAATTTCCCGTTGCCCCAAAGTCTATTTCAGGGGCAGTAATGTTAACAGCTCATCCACACATAACTCAGTGACATTTGTGGAATTTTTTTTTTTTTTTTGCTCATGTGTGTTGTGTGTTTCTGTACATGTTTACATGTGTGTTTGTGTTTCCTACCTCTGGCAGAAAGCTTCTTGGTGTTGATGATTTTGGCAGCATACTCCTGTCCAGAGGAGATCTTCACGCACCTCCTGACCACAGAGAATGCTCCCCTGAAATGAATACACACACAGGGAGATGCGTATTCAAAAAGGTCAATGCAACAATATGAAGTATGATCTATACCGACCAATGTACAAACAGACAGGTGTTTCAAAACAGGGGGCCCAGAAAAGAAGTGGTTTATTTTAAAAAGCTTGAACCAGATACTTTAAATTGAAAATGGTCTGGCTTCTTCTTTTTAATTTGCCAATAATGGGGGCCTGTGTCAAATTATCATAAATCTGACATTCGTTGCAGTTTGTGACTACAAGTCTGGAGGGAGATGTTTCCATGGTAACTTATTTAAAGCTGCTTCATAAAAAAGGGTTTTCTGATTTACTGAAATAAGCCTGGCTTAACAAATAACCTTCCTTGGTGAAACAATCCTGAGATGTCATAGATGACTAAATACAAATGTGGTTGAGCTCAAATTTGATCTTTTACAGTCACATTTTCACATAAATATATACAAAAGTCTAAATGCAGCAGCAATGCAGCACACAAACCCACTCACACACCACACCTACAGTACACATTGTCCTCATCACTACAGGAGACCACTAACACCAAACAAATGTGCCTACCAGCCCACTATTGTTTCAGCCGTGTTTTGGTGTGTCAGGCACATGTATGAAGATCAAAAAACTAGGTCAGCTATATTTGAGGGAGGAGAAGAGCTGAGTGCTGCATCTCTCATCTCTAAATGCAACCATGGAGCGGTCCGCCTCAGCTCCACTCCGCTCTGCAGCCATGCAGGCCGCTTTACTATTCAACCTCCATCTCTGTCCGTGTGCATGCCTCTTCTTTCAAATCCAATCTGTTCCCCTCAGCAGCGAATTCCCGTCGAGCTCCAGACAACATCAGAGATATCACAAACAGTTAGAAGCACTTGGATACAGACACGAGACAGACAAAGCTGAGAATGCTCATTACCTTAAATGAACCCTGCTCTTTCACTTACTTCACTTCTTATAGCTGACAACTGTAGCATGTCGTTAGCACACAGTGTTACATTATTTGGTTACAATATGAGAAATAACTTAAGCTTTGTGCCAATGTAATCACTAGCTACTGCTATGTGTATAGAAATGTGTATCATGATCACGTTATCTAACATCCTCTGGAGTGAGCAGCTTGCCACTAAAGCTTACCTCTAATTTATAGGGGATTTGGTAAAGGAAATGATCATAGCATAACATGTTACATAAGAAGTTCACTACACTATCCTGCATAGTTGGGCAGCATGGCACTGTGAAATGCATATGCTGACTGTGTCTGTAAAATGAGTCTGTACAGTCCAACATGATATAACGTACAATAACGGCACAGTTAAAGTACCTGTGCTTTTGTGTGTAAAAGAAAAGCCAGAGCAAGGTGCAGTGTTAGCAGCCAAGGCCATCTGCAATGAGGAAGGTTGTGTTTTTTTTAAGTCAAGTCAAATATGGTTCCAAAATTAGATGGCCTACACTGTACATGACTAGCTTGGAACATCTGATTATGTAATTACATAAAATGCTTCTCAAAGATAAAAATATGTTTGCACAGGGATGCAGAGAAGGGGTTCATGGGTGACCAAAGGTCACAAACTGATATGACACTAAATATCATCATCTTGAGCACATTTTTTTTAAATAGTCATTTGATATTACCATTTTGAAACCGATGCTGATATGTCTTAGAAATCTGAATGATTGTCTCCTTTAATTTCACTGAAGATCACAGGAAATATAAAGTATGTTATGGTCCTTTAAGTGCTGAATCTTAATTTATCAGTATATTTTATGACATCCCCTTATTGCCTTTTTCCAACATTTTACAGCATGTATATATCTTTTGAAACAATAATCTCGAGGTGATTGAAACATAAACAATATCCCGGATATCTGGTCAAAAAGAATGTGGCTAGACTGTATGTCAGTGTGAGGGGAAAACGGTGCTGCACACAGTAAAGGGATCAGGTGAGTTAAAAGGTACTACAAAAGCAATATGGCTGCATTATTAATGACAGATGGTGTAAGATGAACACAGGATGGATCACAAAGGCAGGAGGCTGAGGCTGCAGAGGCGATTTCCTCTTCCTCACTAGAAACACAGGCTTCCATCAGGGGCGGTGATGGGAGATCGATTCCTACAGTAAGTGGGAGACAGTGGGTAACTGGGAGTACACTTATATCCACTGTATCTCTCTCTGCTTTGGCTGAACGTCAACCCAGGCTGCACACATCTGGGACTGTGTGCACTGACCACAGGGTGCTGGGCAAACTGCAGGTCAGGCAGCGACCACATAAATAGCCTGTACACATACACACATACAGACATACATGTAAACCTATAGACACACGCTCTTAAGAACTGGTACAATACACATCCATGAATCTATGGGCGCACGCGCACGCACGCACACACACACACACACACACACACACACACACACACACACACACACACACACACACACACACATGCAGGTACGTGCGGATCTTTCACTCCCATTCTCTGTCTCTCTCTCTCTCAGGGGTGAGGAATTCCCTGCCTGTGTCTGATAATTGACCGCAGCTCGGTGCTTGGCTGGGGAATGTGTCATCGCCGACTACATGCTGTCGCATTACAGAGTGTATTTCTGTCACGCTGGGGGGAGGAAGGGAGGGAGGTGGGGTTGATGGACGGGGGTATAGAGGAAGGAGGTGGGTTACCAAATCTCACCATTTAACCCCCAAACACCCCACCCGATGCATTTCACCCCAGTTCAATTTACAACCCGGGAGTTCCTCGCCCTCCTGTGGCACCCCAAATGCCGAGATGCAACATCAGTGGCTGCACAGGATGGAGGCGAATGACGACACGCTCGACTCGACATCTTCTTTCGTAATCACAAAACGTAAGCAGGGCTACAAATGTAGCATTAAAACAAATAGGATGCCACCGCACAGGCCTGCATGATAGCCTACATGGTAGCGTTTTTAGCCACCCTGCATCATATGTTTCAAGGCTACACTATCAGCAGCGCGCGCAAGCACACTCACACACACAAGAGCCCGGAATCCGCGTCCTTAAGCCAAGGCGGCCTATTACATAACAGGGTGATATTTCATACAGGGATGATGCCAGATGATTAAAAATAAAACAAAAAAAACATGCTTCCTTACTTCCCCAGCTCCTCGAACAGCTGATATTCGTCGGTAAATCTCGTGCAGATCGTTAACGCCATCCTGAAGGAGTTGCCAAGGGGGTGTGAGGAGAAGCGGATAAGGTGCACTCACAAACAGTATCCACCACACACAGTCGTCAGCACCGCCCGGTTTTGTCCTGGACCTGCAAGCCAAACGGAGGGATTCATGCACAGCTGAAACGTATCGGCGAGAGCTCTGGTGGGATGACTTCTGCGGCAAAACACTGCCTGCGCGAGTGCTTCAGTGTGGGCAAGGGGGGCTTCCGGCGTTGTCGTTTGCTCTTTCTTTTATTTTCTTCACATGCAGCAGTTAGTCACAGCTCGTGGACGTAGCATTTTGTGTGCATGTCGGTATGTGGCGTGTGTCCACCCAGCGCTGTGAGTGTTGTCTCTCTGCGCGCCACAGACGCCGCACTACCGCACCTACCCCCGGCTGTGGGCTCAGTCCCGCCCCTTTGCCTGCATCTTCACACAAGCCAGTAATAATAATAATAATAATAATAATAATAATAATAATAATAACCGTACAAGTTTTATTGTAAATATTAACAACAGTACCATATACGTATTTTAATATAGCATACCTTTATATCAAAGGTATGTTATATTAAAATAAAAAAAGCTACCAGAAAAGAAAAGAAAATGACCAGATTTGTTTATTTAAAATGAAATTTACCATGCACACATACAGAGAACCACAATATAGGCTCTGGAGCTAGGGGCTAAAAGAAGTAGATTCATTAAGCGTTCAGTAAATTGTTTATTCAAGCTAGGCTAGGAGATGTAAGGGGTTGTATTATTGATCAGTTTTTTACATGTTTTCTCACAGTTGTAGCTGTTGATTTGTAGTGAAGTATCAGTGACAACACCTTTGTGAGAATATTTGCTAATCACAGCAGCAGTAAAGTTGGTTGCCTTACTTCATTCGTGACTTATAAGTAGGAATTCACCTGAATATAATAGTTTTGTGTGTAGAATAGTTCTGTCTGGTAAGACTATAGCATTTATGGCATTAACTTTTTTAAAGAGGTATGCAAGTCTGTGTACCTAATGTATCAAAAGTATCAAGACACAGCTGCAAAGTGTGATTTCTTATTGTCATTTCTTCAAGAACACCACTTCATATCTCTGTATAAATTGGCTGAGAAAGAGATGTTGCAGTGTCTAATGCATTTTGTTTGTATACTCGAAAGTGGTCTCGAAAGGTTATTTCGTCAAAGTAATTTAATGGATTACTCTTGTCCACAAGTGCTTGTCTGGCTGACCTCGGTAGTGCTCATCTTCATTTAGACATTCCAGACAGTTCATGCTCCCTAGCCAACTAAGCAGAAGTTGAACCTGAAAAGGATTCATTTAATCTTAAACTTAGTCCTAGAGTTGCTCTAAGTTTCCCTTTTATAGTTGTTTTAATTCAATTCAGAACAGGCAAAATCCCAGACTACTTTAAGATAAGTCTCTGCAAGTCACTTTGAGTTAAGACAGCTCAAACAGGCATTTCGAGTCTGGGACTAGGTTTAAGCCTTGTCTGTGAAACTGGCCCATTGTCTTTGAAGTAAGAGTTGTTGGCTACTATGTGGTTTGTTCAGCCGCAGCTGTAAATTCTTCACATCAAATGAAGCCATAATCCATCAAACTAGAAACTGGAAATAAAAACACAAATTTATAACAGTTGTCAGTGTGAGTGAACAAAAGTTGTTCCAATTTAAAATCCTAGATTAAGTTAAAACTTAAGTTTGAACTTGTTTTCTTGAGTTTAATTTAGAGGTGGACATCACAAATAATTTTTCTGATTCCAGTGTTTTAGTGGCTTTCACGGTCTCTTAATATGCTTATATCTAAGTTCAATTAACTTGGCAGAGGGGGAACTTACATTTTGAAGCTGAACCACCTTCACATTCACACAGAGGTTTATTTATCCACGTGAGAATAAACTCAGGGAAAGTCCCGGTGGCAAGATAAACAGGTATCTGTCATCATATGGTTTAGCTCTGTAATGTTGACTAGAGTGACGTAACAGTCCAGTAAGGAAGTACTAAGAGGAAGTGGAATTCAGTTAATCTGGTGCAAACTTCAAGCACTTCTTCATGAGCTTTGAATAACTTTTATTGCTAGAATATTGCATTATTAGCTATTTTTGTGTTTTTGTCATTGGACAGTATGATGTATATTTGAGAATATCTTTCCAATTACAGTGTACAGTGTCATTACAGTGATGAGAGATGAGAGTTATGATAGCGATCATACAGTGTGATTACAGTGTCAATTGTAAAATTGTCAAGTAAAGCATTAGGGAACATATTTCCTTCAATTCGTCTTGTTTACTTGGTTTTTTAATTACTGTGCATATTGTTGGTTATTTAGCTGAAATGCTCGATTGATATTGACAATCTCATCCTTGCAAATGACATATGACATGAAAGTCTAACTAATAATATTTATGAAAGACAAAATAAAGCAATTCGATTTTCAATTTCAAATGATCTTTTTTATTTTGATCAATAGGCCATATAGATATTATAGATACATTTCATAAATACATCAATAAATAATGCTAAAGACATAAATAAGCGACAAAAGAGGAGTAATCTAATCTGTATTACTGGACTGCTAGGAGCAGCCAAAATTGCCGTAAAGAGTTGTGGCTATAACATATTTAAGTAACATACAAACAAGAAGAGACTTGTTAACAAAATTGCATGTTTGATACAAACATAATCGAGTGAGTAAATTCTATTGTCCACTTCAACAGTTGATCAGGACATCAAGCAGACCCCTGGTGTTAACATGAAATGAGGGTGATGACTCAGACATCTGATCAAACAAATACTTTAGGGTACTTTTCATTTGTCCATAAATGGCTCAGACTCATTGAAAGACGTCACTCGCCATCTGCTCAGCGTCTTCTGCTGCAGAGAAAAGAAACACAAAAGAGTCATTAGTTTGTGTTTCAAAAGCGATTCGGACATTTTCTGTCACATTATCCAGTTTAACTACCAGCTACTGTATGATTGACCTGTACTTACTTGGACATGATCTTCTGAATCACTTTCTTCACCCAGGGAGCCTCGGGGTCTAGGCAGACCTCTTGGCCTGTCTTTTTCAGAGTAGCACTGCAACACCAAACAAGATGCGAAGACACAGTCAGGACAAGTAGACTTTGATGAAAACCTCATGCCAAAGCCAACAAGGGACAATGACAAAATTTACCAACAACATCACTATCTAGATGGGACAAAGGCTTTGAAATGAGGTCTTACATGATCTCTGTGTCCTCGCAGTGGGAGTTGGCAGGAATCAGTTCCACCTTTGCAATGTGGCGGCCAATGGGTTTGCTCTCTGTCTGGATGCAGCGGCAGTGCAGCTCTACTCCCAGGCTTCTCAGACTCATCCCTGTAAGGATACAAGAGTCCCATGTGGTCACACAAGTGCAACAGTGATTGCTCGTACATCTATGTGCACTGTAGCAACAACAAAGTAGTGAGAGTTCACTTGTCGAATAACAAAATAATCTTACCTTCACTGATGGACAGGGAGTTCAGGAGCACCATCATAGCAATGACAATCACTCTGCCGCTCTTCATTTTGCCCTTTGAAAATTCTGCAACAACGAAACCAATAAAAGATAAAAATGTCCTTCAGAAAGCCCTCTGACGAAGACTGAAGAATGTAAATGTAAAGTGAGGAAGGTGTTTTCTATTCTGCTCTATTCTTCTTCTTCTTGTTCAGCTCCTACTCTCATCTACCTTTCCTTTTTCTTTGCTCAGCTGCCTTCTCGCTCTGCTGTTTGAATCTAGCGCTGAGGGAAGGCTCCTTTTATAGTCTCCTCCTGGAAGTGAGTCATTTCCAAAGCTACTTAAAGTTGCGAAACCTGGGATTGTTTGCACATGAGCGGGAATTTACAGTCCAAGGAGCAGAAAAGACATCTGTGACATATCTGGAGAGATAACTAATGCGGCATAATCCTTTTGAATAACTCGGTGACTAAAAAACTGTAAACCAATTGATGTGACAGGAATGCTTGAGAAAAATTCTTTACACATTAGGTATATGATGTTATTGCTGTCAACACTTTATTGCACACCAATCTCATGAACTACAGATTGGTCAACTTGTAACTGATTCATGGATGACATGTAATAAAATTAACCATTCATTGCAATCTGTGAATGAGTGGCTGACAAATGTGTTTTGCCATCCAAAATTTCACCAACAGGAAGGGGCATTTGTTGTACAATTCCAATCATGAACTTTTCACATACTCTGAAAGCTACTTTTTAAGAAAATAACAAAGAATTTCAAAACACTGCTCAGCATGCATTGCCATATTTATTGCTGTTAAAGTTCAATAGTGGCAATTGGGTGTCAAACACCTTTATTGCACAAGTACATAATTGCTGAAGTTCATCAAGGTGAATACTTTGTACATTCAGACAATGCACACCAGCCTAATGTGCACTAACATGCTTAACAGAATGTGTTAAAGCATTCTTGTGGCATTTAGAAAGAGACAGGGAGAAAGCTGGTGTCTGACACTGAGTTTATAATCCGGCAGTTTAATTTAATACATAGACAACAATACAATACAATGAACTTTTGACATTAATAGACCGAAATCACGTTATCGCAGAGTAAACTCATCAAGTGCTAACTCATTGATTTTGACACATCTAAAGCAACTCCGGGAGACATGCCAAAAAATCCCAGTGAATCAAAGCCTGACACAACCTCAGCAAGCTCAAACATGCATCTGATCACAGCCCTGACGCCACTGAAATCACTGTTGCAGAGCAGAAGAGAAGTATTGGCCAACTTCTGACAAGGGGGACAATCTTGTGGTTTTTAGACTAATGCTTGAGTTGTTGCACCACTTAAACAATACGTGCTGATTGGAAGATTTTGGACAGGAGAAAAGATTATGTCTGTTAACAGCATGACAGTTTTAATTTAGTTTTTTATTTAGAAAAAAAAAGGAACTGAAATAATCAAGATTAAGAAGATTAGGAAGCATATCCCCTCGGGAACAACACATTTCCTTTTGTGGTCATCACTGGTCAGACTGTACAGAAATTAAAAGTATATGTGAATATCCTGTTTAGTTAAATAGAGGATGTGATAAACTTTGCCGGAAAGTTTTTTAAATGTATGTTTTTTGCTGTTTTCTTTATCATTGTGGTGATTTTCATGTAATGGCATGTGACCAGCATGAATTAAGAAACATATGACCATTTCCACGTATTGGTTTTTCCCCAGACTTACCCTGGGGTCAGAGTGCTAATATTAGATGATTTTTAAAATAGAAAATATAGTGAAGAGAGATGTGTTTCAGCAGGTCCGTGTACTTATGGCATCTCATGTCTTTAGATACATAACAAAAGAAATGGTATATCATCAAGAACACTTTCATTAGGCTACTGTTACAGATATGCGAAGTTTCATTTTGTAGTGCATGATCGGTGCCCCACACACACACACACACACACACACACACACACACACACACACGCACACACACACACACAAAAGAGGAAACAAGCTCTGCAACTTGATGGTATCACAGAGGAAGTAGCCTTCTGTGAAATCTTCTTCTGCAGCATGATACATAGATGTTTGGATATTCCGAAATTTCCTGTTTCTAGCACAGCTTCAGCTAAAACCTTCATCATTGCAGAAAACTAAAGCTGTAAATAGATATCAATATATCAAACTCAGACTAAACTCTAAATTGGCCCTACATTATGATCATGGGTAACGCGTGTTATGGATTTCATTAAAAATAAATATTGGATGGATTGTTATAACACGTGTCTTTGCAACTGCTGGATGGAAAATTCCAATGACAACGGGTGATCTATTGACTCTTCAGATAGTGGCGTCAGCAGGTCAAGGTTTTTTCTTTTCTATACAAATATCTCAATAGAAACTTTCCAGCTGGTCAGAAAAAATATTCAAGTGAGACATACCAGAAGATTGCAGAAAACGGACAAGAATTGCTTTGCAACTACTCTAACAGTGGCTTTGTCCTGGCAAGAAAACAGGGCCCTTAGTCTTAATAAGTCTTAATTCAGTTTTTTGACATATGTCACCTTCTTCAGCTTTGACCTTATCAAAACAATGCATAGTGCAATACGGTACTGCATAGCCTTCAATAACAGAGCAGAGGATACTAGTATAATACTGATAACATTCACTATCACTGCCTTATCAAAAAGCATGGTTTAAAACACAACCACTGGCACATGCTGACTAAACACTGATTACAAAAGACAGAGGCAACAGGAAGAAAACATGAGCTGGGAAAATCAGGAATGAATCATAACCCCCCAGTCTTGTTTGTGGTTTATTTATGTTTGAAATGTAAGCTGATATGAATGCTTAAGTACATATGTGTTGCTTTAGTCGAAACAGGCTCCATTGTGATATGTATACAAAAGCAAACAATTGGTTTCACTTGAACAGGGGTTGCAGGAGGTGACGGCTTACCAAGAGGACACTCAGAGGTAGTCACTCTCTGGGGTTCTAAGTGAATGTCAGGCACATTTTGGGGAATTTACAAATAGCTGGCTAAACAAGGGGTTGAGGACTGGAAGCTTTTTTCCCTCTCACGCAAAAGTCTGGGGCAAGTTGGGGTGTCTGTCTCTGAGGGTGGTTGGTGCTGCTGGAGTTTACATTCCTCATGTGTGTAAAAGTGTCTGTCTGACGTTAAGTATCATGCCAGGACAAGTTTGCTGGCTTGTCATAACGAACAACTATATGAAAAGACTATTAAACTTCACATATTCTACACTTAAACTTTAGTTTTATGCAGCACATATTTACACTGATATTTTAAAAAAAAGGCCCTGTCTTATTCTTTGAAAGGATTATATCCATAATCTACATGTGGTTATACTAAAAAAAAAAAATTTCTGCACACTGATTTCTGCATGTGATTTCTTTGAAGGAGAACAGAAGTGAAATTGCCCAGCAGCATTTTGAGGATATAAATCAAAAGAGGATGTTGAAAATACTAAAACTCGAGTAAACAGTTTGCTAGTTACACGAATCCCAGAAAGTTCTCACTTCATTCAGTCAGCTTTACTGGAAGAATTCCAAAAGAAACCTTTTTAAAGATTAGTTTGTTTGGCATATCCCACTTGTAAGTGTCTTCATGTTGTGTGGCCACAGTTGTGCAGCAGAAGTAGTGGAAACTATTTTTGAAGGGAAAATGAGTCTTCTATGAAAATTCAGAAGAAAATATCCCAAAAATGTGATCATCAGCTTACTAACTAGACTGGGGCGGTGAGATCGAGCGATATTAATCAAAGTGTAACTCTGCAAGCAAAAAGAAAAGAAAACAGTGAAGAAAATCAGTTACTTTGGCACTGTTTAATTATTACCGTCATAGATCCCAGAAATCTCATTGCTCTGCATGAGATCACAAGAGAGTCCGAACTCTAACTTCAGTCCAAAAACAATGAATAATGCACTTAGCTCCAACTGGGCTGAAAAAAAACCCTTTCCTTGGAAAAAGTAAGGGAGGGAGAAGGGAAGGGAAGAGAACAGTTCACCGAGCAGACTTGCACAGTTGAAGTGCAGTGAGCATAACTGCGCAGTGAAGAGCTGAGCTTTATCTGTCAGCATCTACTGACTAACGCTAGTTATTTAAAAAATTTAACCATATCTCTGACTTCAGCTTCAGAGCAGATATGTCTATCATCACAACTGTGGCACTCCTGGTTTTGCTGACCATCCCTGAGGGTGAGTCCAATCTGTCAATCAATGTTAAAATATAAGAGTAGTTATCTCTTGGGATTTTACATTTAATGCCTTACTTTCCATCCATGCATTCTGTGATTTGTGTCAAGTGCCTGTTTGTGATATGCATTTAGATATGCATCCAGATGTTGACATCCTTCATTGACCTCTCACAACCTCAGGCATCAGTCTGGGGGATCCAGGTATGACTCGGCGATGTCGATGCATCACCAAGGAGAAAAAGCCCATTGGACGTTACATAGGAAGCGTGGTGGTGAACTCTGCCAGCTCCCACTGCAACGACATTGAGATTATGTAAGCCCCGGGATCAAAATCCACCAGCTTTACTGTTCATTTGTCCTTGAATGAACCTGTGGGTGTATGGGTCTGTTGTAAAAATGTAAAATGGCATGGTGTTATACTGTGTGTGATGTCTCTGGTCTGTCTTTGGTCCTGCAGTGCCACTCTGAAAAAGGATGGGCAACAGATTTGTCTGGACCCTGATGCTCCATGGGTCAAAAAAGTGCTTGGCAGGAGACTAGTTGAGTATGTCCCTCTTTGCAGTATTTTTTGTAAATGTGTGATACATTAACATGAGAATAAGACTTTATTTGAATCCTTCATGAGCAGTATGATTGTACAGTCGGAGGAACACCTCTATAGAGAAGGGTATTTTGTTACCTTAGGGTTGACTGAGAGGCATCTCTGATTATCTGATGGCAGCAGGTTAAAAATTTATTCCTTGTGTTTACACACTTAGTCACAGATCAAGGAAGTAAATGGAAGTTTTCAGCAGAAAATTGTTTCACCTCATATTTCCCTTTCCTGGAACCTGTTTGATAATAAGTAAACATTAACTGGCAAAAGGAGTGGGTGACCTATTAACACCAAAGGCAACACTTCCTTTTGAAACTGAAACTCATACTTTATATTTCTTTTTTTTCTTTTTTTTTTCAGGCAGACGCCATGAATAACAACCCCTAACAGTCTAGGGTCAGATCTTATAAAAGACACATCTTCATCACCAATGAAGTTCAAGGTGGATGCATCGATCGCATCTATGGAGCACAAAGAACTTGTTTTGCATAATGGGAAAGACTCACGTGGCAGCTGTGGTACTCTGTGTGAGGGTGTGCCTAAATCATCTACCCACCTTTTAAATTTTACTGGGTTTCCTGAGAGTGTTTACACAAACCTATAATCTGAAGAATATGTTAAACATCATATCTCTACTTAATTTCAGTTAAAATACTTGTATCTCAATTGTATAATAAATGTAAAATGTGAAATTCTGTTCTTTATCCTGTAATGCTCAGCAATATGGAAAAACACAAGCACAGGCTGATCATATATTTTAAGTGCAAACTTGTGTGTCTGGGTGGTTTTGAAACATGTGAAGTAGTACAGACTTAGATATCACTTTGACAAAACCAATGATCAACAATTGGATGGGGATGGGAGCCATGGAAACACTGTGTGTTTAATTTGATATTACCTATGATATTAAACCTCAAATTTTCAGGTTGGACTTCACATTATTCTCCCCCAGAGGTCAGACAGGATCTTTTTGTATTTTGTCTCTTGAAAGAGCATAAAGAATATATCAGCAAATTCTGTTTTATGAAAGCATGTTTTACAAAAGGTTTGTCTGAAATAGTACTGTTTCCTACTACACACTACTATGTCCTTTCACACATCGTATATCCTGCATCACAGAGGCATAAACATTGCATTCTCAGTGGGAAGCCAACGCCCTCTCTTGGACAAAAGTGCACACCATCAGGAATATGTTTTTCTGGCTATAAAATGAACTTCTTCATTATTTCATTATTATTCATTGTTTGTTTTTTGTTTGTCATGTCAGGTTTAGTTGCCTGCTTTGCAAAAAAGTTTAATAAAAAATGTTTGAAAACAATAAAGCTGTACTTAATCCCAATAAGTGTTTTTGACTAGAGCCAACAAAAGCAGTTTATGGTTCTTGCTAAACTGGCTGTTGTGCAATAGCAAGGCTTTTCAAAGCCAGTCATTGTATCAGTGCTGTTGCTTCTGGCAAAGGCTACAAAAGAAATGTAGACGTCACGAGTAGCCTATTTGTTATATTGCTGTTTATTCAAAAGAAAGTGAGATGAATTTATTTCTACTTGATAGCCTATATATTGTATAAAATGATGGAAGTCATATCATTCCTCAACCAACCATTTACTGTATCTTTGGTAAAGCTAAGTATTAGTAGCTTGCCACTCTAGTCCAGACTCGCCTTTACTGATCTATGCCAGAACACCAGTCTGTCTCTCTTTACAAATTAATTTGAGCAGCCAAGCACTGTCAAAAACCCTTACCCCTTAAAAAGTATATTGCAAATTCAGGTGGAAATCCCAGAATTCCCCAAGATACTGAATAAATCATGCTGGTCATTTCAAATTAGCTAAATTCTTTGTCAACATTGTTAACGTTTTTTACGACACACATATTGCAGTGTATTCACATGCACATGAGAAACTGCATTAAACATTCTGTTGAAGAAGTGACATGTTTAGAAATGTTACGTGCATCACTCAGCTGTGCATCATCCACATCTACCTTCAGAATAATACAGTCCTTTTGTTTCCCAGACATTTCCTTAGGAAAATAAAGTAAGAAAATAGAGAAAGTGACAAAGATAATCCAATCCCATAATAGAATGGGAGTTGGACAAAGCAGGAAACTAAGAGTGCCTTGAACCTGTGGCTGGGGTTGAGATAACAAAGTAGAAAAAACTGTCTTTAAAGTTGTTTATCTGGATATAACTCTCCTGTCACTCCAGATCCGGCCACCCCTACCTGTCCTAGAATAACCTCAGTGTTCCCACCATTCCCTGTCACCTACCACACATCCACCTGCACATTTGTTCCCCATCATAGACTTGGTGGTATTTACACAGCCCATTTCTCTTCTTTCTCTGCCAGATTGTCTTTTGTTAACAGCCTTTTTTCTCTGTCTGCCAGTTTTTGCCTGTTCTGAACAGTGATCTGCCTTTTGGAGTATTGCCGATCAGCCCCTTTTGTCAGATAAGTGGTGTTTTTTTCTGCCTCTGGCTCTGCGTGACTCTTAATGCATTTAATCTCAAGCAAACTTGAACTTTATCTCACTGATTTGTAAGTTGTTGTTTTGGGTAAGAACCTTGTTTTCACTGACTGGTATAGTAGTCACCGATATATTATGGTCACTTTGTACTGTGGGATAGTTACAGTAAAAGTTTTAACTGTTGATCTGAAGCTCTCCATAATCTAGTCAGAAGAAGATAGCTGTCTATCCAAGTCATACATTGGGACACAGCTGCAATTACTTGGAACTTTGAGTTCAGTTTTTCTTGGCGGAGGCCAGTGGGCTGTTAAAGCCCTGACCACTAGATTGTTTCTGTGTTGCAAGGAAGCATGTTGCCTTACTGGTTAGTCAAAACTGCACACACTGTTTTTTTTTGTTTTTTAAATGCAGACTTCAAGTTTATTATTGATATTAACACTATTAATTGTCATATGCAAAAATTGCCCCTTAGCAGATATTTCAGCATGCAAAAACTTTTTGTGGTCAAATTCATGAAATAAAAAGTGACAGTGCTCGTTTTATGTCTGATTACTGCAGGTATGGGTTGTGTTCACTTCTTCACCTAAAAAAAAGACAACATATGTAGTTTGTCCAGACTTTTGCAGAGAGCTATAATGTCAGTGACAGTGCAGACGCATCTTGTGTTTTATTCTAATGACTAATAATTATTTGACACTGACTGAGATTGGCCACAACATTTGGGTTGAAGGTCTGACGTTTATCACAAGACATTAAAAGGAAGGGGAAATTTAGTTTAGCCAAAAATGATTTGAGTATTGAGACAGGCACTTACTCGACCAGGAGTATGGAGGTGTAGAGACATGAGATGCAAAACAGGGATAGAGGACGTAGACTCTATAGTCTCAAACATCACCACTAACATCAGCCCTCCTTCCCTCAGGTAGACGCCCACTTTGGGGAAGCGGAAGATGGACCGAGCTCTGTTTGTTTCGTGGTCTCTTGCCGTAAACTGGAAGCAAACGTCTGAACTCCATTTCGATGGCACATCTGCAGTCATCATGGATTGTTATGAAGTCTGGAAGCAGCGAGGAGAAGTCGCGACTGCAGACATGTAGACTAACGCTAGGAAAAATAGCAGGTCTGAAAATGTGTTGATCCATCAAACTGTAGCAAAGCGGTAGAAGGTAAAGCGTTATTTGTTTTTGTTCTTGACGGATGCGATGCTTTGCTGTGTTTTTTGATGTTGTAGCTAACGTCAATTACACAAGGCTTGCAAATAACCAGCGTTACCTCGCAAGCTAACCGCCAATAATCGTAGCAAACTTTCAACACAATATTGCAGACCTATGTAGAGATATTAATGACGTAAATTAAAATTGCAATAACGGTACAGAATTCACGACCTCATTTCCATCATGTCTATTTAGCTATGTGTTGTTTTCCTGTTAAAATGACACAGAGAAGCTAGTTATGGTTATAGCTGACCATCGTAGCTTTGGTTATATATGTGTCTGGTCATTTATAAGCGCTGTTGTGTGCTTGTTTATCTTTATTATTGTTGTGTAACGAGTGGCGCTAGCGGTTTCCTGTTGCTTGATGTGCGTGTGCGTGTGACTGACTGTTTCCAGGTGCGCCTACCGTCACGGTGCTCCCCAGCTGGTGTGTCTGCTGCCATGGAGGTGGGCAGCCTCCCCGTGGAGCTGTGGAGGGTTATCTTGGCCTACCTCCCTCTCCCTGACCTGGGCCGCTGCTGCCAGGTGTGCCGTGCCTGGCGGGAGCTCATCCTCTCTCTGGATAACACCCGCTGGAGACAGCTCTGCCTCGGTTGCCCTGAGTGCCGTCATCCCAACTGGCCCAGTCAGCCCCATCTGGAGCCCCCATCCTGGAGGGAGGCCCTGAAGCAGCACGCCCTGGCCACCCGCACCTGGACTCAAAATGGGCCAGAGCTCCAGTCTTCTGCCTGCCTCCTCTTTTTCCGCCGTCGAAAAGACCGCAGGGTTTGGCACGTGGGTCCTGGATGCGAGTTTGAGACCCTACGTGGGGCCCTCGGGGTGGTGGGGCCATATGACCGTGTGGTTCTCCATCCAGGGGTATATGAGGAGCAGGCTGAGGTGGCGCTGAAGGTGCCTGTGGAGCTGGTTGGGCTGGGTCGATTGGGCGAGGTGTCCCTCCTGGTGTGTATGGAGCAGCAGTGTCCTACTGCCAGGCTGTGTAATCTGGTGTTCATGCCACCCTGGTTCTCCACTGTGGTCTACAAGGTGAAGTAACAATTTGTGGTGATGGTTTCTTCACACAGCTGTTGCTTACCAACCGTTCACTGCTGTCAGTTTAACTTCATAACATTACTCTCATTGCTCAACCCTAAAAGGCTGCAACTGAAATAGCAATAATGATCATTTTCATTATCAGTGTGGATCTGCTGTGTTCATTATTTTCTCAGTTAACCAGTGAATCATTTTGTCTATAAAATGTCAGAAAATGGTGAAGAATGGCCATCACAGTTTCATCAAGGTGGTGCATTCAAAAGGCTTTTTTGTCAATCAGCCATCTGGAACTGGGACATGATTATCTATTATCAGAGTAGTTGCATATAATGTTTCTGTCATTTTTTTTTTTTTTTTTTGCTGAAATCTGTCTGACTCCACTCTTTCTCTCCGTGCTTTATTCCAGACATCATGGGGTCACGTCCAGCTAGATAACTGCAACTTTGAGGGGGCTCAGTTGCAAATCCGTGGCCCAGGAACCTGCCAGGCTCGCTTCTGCTCCTTCTCACAGGGCAGCTCTGCCCACTTGCTGGGTGTTGTCCTCAGTTTATTGGACAGCTGTGACTTCTCAGGAAGTGACACAGCCTCAGTGACTCTGGAAGGTCCTCCAGTGTTAGAACGGAACTGGGCTTGTAAACACTTGGCCGGCCTGGCTAGGACGTTCCCATCATGTGGCATGTCTGGGAATAACGGTAGCTCTCCCAGAGGCCAACTGACTGGCTCCACTGGTGGGCATCAACCTTCAGGGAATAATGTCAAAAAGGAACATGTGAGCATAGAGGACTGGCAGAAGAGGACTGGGGTAGATGCAGTGTGTCAGGGCACAGTGATTGAAGATGGCTGGAGTGATGGTGAACACAGCGAGGGAGAGGAGGAGAGCCGAGATGGTGAAAAAACCAACACCAAACACCCATTTATAATGGATTACAAAATCCCATGTGACAATCATGGCCTATCCCATTTGCTCAAGCCCCGGGCAGATGGTTCTCTGCCACTGGCCTCCTCCCCGGATCCCCCACCTGTGACCCCTGAACCCCTCACCCTTCAGCAGGAACTAGAGAGGGACCCAGAAGCTCAGATGTTGGCAGCGTCCACACTTGGCTGCATCCTCAGACGCTGCCTCTTCAGGGAAGGGAAGGGGGGCGTGCATTTGTCTAACTATGGACAAGCTCGGCTGGAAGGCAATATCTTCCGTGGGCTGAACTACGCCGTCCGCTGCATCCAGAACTCCACAGTAAATAAATCTTACTTAAATGTGTCTTAACACATTAAGGTTTCCCGTGCTCAGTGACTTTTTATTCCCAGCATGCCATTTGAGTAGTGTATCAAGTTAAGGAAGTAGCTCCAGATCATGAGTAATTAAGCAGCAGTTTCCTGTTGAAACCCGTTATTTGAGCTGCCTCTTGCTCTCTCATCTGCTGCAGATAGTGATGCTGAGAAACGAGGTGTGCGAGTGTCGTGCGTCAGGTGTGTTCCTGCGTCTCTCCGCTCAGGGCCTCATCGCAGAAAACAACATCCACTCGAATGGAGAGGCGGGGCTGGATATCCGAAAAGGGGCTAACCCCATAATTGTGGTAACTGCAATGTAACTAATTGATAAAAAATATTTAAAAAACAGGAGGTAAATTTCCAAAACTAACTGCTCATAGTTTGATCATCTTTTCTACTACAGTCTCATTCTGTCTTTCATTCCACAGTGCAACAAAATACATAGTGGTTTGCGTTCTGGGGTTGTTGTCCTTGGTAACGGGAAAGGTTCAATTCGGAGCAACCAGATCTATAACAACAAAGAAGCGGGTGTGTATATTCTCTTCAGCGGGAATCCTGTGGTCAGGTATGTTGGAATCCACAATCTAATGTTCCCTGGAATATACAGTACTCATTTTCCCCCATTGCTCATAAAGTCTGTAGAGTTTTTTTTTTTCTAATGCATCATAATTAAAACAATAAGGTCGAGCACTCAGAGTTTAAAACCACAACTACAACAGGCCTTTTTCCCAGACTACATTGTGTCTCTATACATAAGCTTGCATTTTACAGTAAAAGTATGTCACAAGTTGTCATATGCAGTGTTGTGAGAGAGAACTAATATAACTAACTGGTAATTAGTTAATTAGCTGTTTTTGTGAAACAACACACTCTTCACATGTTCTACTCTTGTTCTTTCTGTCTCTCATAGTGGGAATCACATCTTCCAGGGCCAGGCAGCAGGGATTGCAATAAATGAGAATGGCAGAGGGATGATAACAGGTGTGTAAGTGGGTCTGCCCCACCTCCTTGTCCAAATCTGACATCAGCATGCCAAATATTCGTTCATTGTCACCCATTGTCATTGCTTTGCCACTTACAGGAAGTAAAAGCATTATCTTTGTGGTTATCATGCACTAAACTAAATTTCTATCTGATTTTTTTTTTTTTTTTTAAATATACAAATGCATTTCAATTCCAGAGAATGTGATCAAAGAGAACCAGTGGGGGGGTGTAGATATCCGCAGAGGAGGTGACCCCATCTTGAGGAACAACTACATCTGTTATGGCTTCTCAGACGGTGTGGTGGTGGGAGAGAGAGGACGCGGACTTATTGAGGGAAACCATGTCTACTGTGTGTAATTTCAACGTGATGATTCAGCATCCTGAATTTATCTCTACACAACAGCTGCACAGGTGTTTCATTTCCTCTCTTCCTCTTGTTTCTTCAGGTAACAAAGGCTGTGGTGTGTGGGTTATGTCGTCTAGCCTCCCACAACTCCTGGGAAACTACATCACCCATAACTGTATGTATGGGCTGGCAGTGTTCTGCAGGAAAGACCCGGAGAACATCGAGGCGAGGGAGGGGAACTGGCCAGGGCAGGAAGGGATCGGTGGAGAAGGAGGGAGCGGGGAAAGGAGAGGAGTAGAAGGAGAAGGAAGAGAAGGGCAGGAGAACTTGAACGAAGAGGGGGAATTGTTTGCGTGGGAGAGCGATCTGGACAGCGAGGATGAGCGACACTCTGCCCGTCGTTCCATTAGTGTGGCCCTGGTGGAGAGCAACTGCATGAGTTACAATGGAGGTAATAAGAACACTTGTTGCGTCAAATACAAATAGTCACTAACACCCGCACCCATCTAATGTTGTCTCCATCTTTCTGCTTCCCTCTCTGTAGCGGTTGGTCTGTACGTGAAGAGCAGTGAGCCCCTGAATGTTTTTGCTAACCTTGTAAACAGCAACCGCGGCACTGGAATTGCTGTGCTGCAGAGCAGTCAGCTGACCCGACTGGTTACAAACTGCATACTTGAAAATGTTCGAGGTGGCGTTACGGTGGAGAAAGACTGCCGTGTGGAGCTTCGCGGTAACGGCATCTATGAAAACAGTGGCCATGGCGTCGGTTTCAGTGGCAATGGGCAGATTGTGGAGAATGATGTGGTAGCAAACCGGGGATATGGGATCCAAGTCTCGGGCAATGCTGACATCAAGGTGAGATGGAGTGAAGCATGAACACAGACTTATTTCAAATGCATTTGTACAACACTGAACATAGCTACTTACTGAAATTAACACAAGTTAACACACCACTTATGTAATTTAAAAATAATTTTTTTTTTAATGATTTTTATCAATAGGTACTGCGCAACCGTGTCCAACCAGCACAGGGCTGTGGCATTGCTGTTCTCGGGCCAGTAAAAGGAGTTGTCCATGACAATCTCTTGTTCCAGGGCCATCCTGGAAACAAAAAAACACTGCTGCATATGGATCCTGGCAATGATAGCTGTGTGTTGCGCAACAACAGTATTCTAAGGCATAATAACAGGTAACTAGATAATTAACGGAAAGTTCCAGAGATTCAGATACTATCAGTATCCATCTGTACTCCTTCTCCCCTTTCTTCTGCTGCCCATGTACTTAATTTATCGAATGACAATGACAAAATAATGTGACAGTGTGATAACATTTCTGGAAACATTTGGGATAATGTAAGTACACAACTCAAAAATATGTTATATATATATATATATATCGTCATTCTGAGGTAGTTTAATGTGGAAAAGTTAGATATTTTAGCTTTATATTCACCTGGTGGCCAGAAGCATAACTCCAAATGAATGATAATGTTTCTGCTGGATATATAAATAAGCAACTTCTTGTTAACAAGCTCAGTTCACAGTATCAACTTAAAAGGAGTTGACGGCAATGTTGTGTTCATAACTTGTTTCTGCTGCCCTCAAGTGGCCAAAGAAAATCAGCTATTGCAGGTTTAACATCTGCACTGCTCAATGTTTTCCGTGTGAATATTTTTATCTGAAAGAAAAAAAAAAACCTTTACTTTTATGTCTTTGCATTTCGTAGCTGTACATCTGCTCCTCCCTGGGTTTTGGAAAACCCTCCTCCTCGTCCACTGGCCAGCTCCCCCTCTGGCCTGTCGTCATCCCGATATCCCTCCCGACTTGGAATTTCCATGACAACCAGGATCAGCGCCACTGTGGAGAGTGGTTGCCACAGTGGCAGCATGTTCTGCTCCATCCTGTGAATACTGGCAAGCACTTATAAACCAACATGAATGACTTTACCAAGAGGTCAGCATTTGATCACTTCTGAATTGGTGTGTTATTGTAAATTTGGAGCACTCTAGACGTCCTCAGAGAAGACCCTCCAAAGTGATGCCCTGTTGTTGGCGTGGAGTAACCACCCAGTAGTAAGAGGCTGCACCATGTATAACCACTAAAGGGGCCGACCACCTTCTCGAACATTAGGGTGGCACAACATTTTGTAAATCTGAAATCAGACTTTTGTAATTTTAAGATAGAATGCCAATGCTTTCATCAAATGTGGACTCATGATGTGAAGCAGGAGTGCAAGACGAGCATTGTTACCATCCTACATCTGAAACAACCGTTTCCATAATGCAGCTTTAACTTCAAAAATCACGTTCTTATAAATGCAGATTTCATATTCATGTACAGGACTGCTGTAGACTTTGTTGGTTTTTGTCAGTTTGTTTCTGAGACTTACTGGTTAGGAAGTGCACATTTATAAGTCCTAGCAGGAGTCAGAGGCATCAGAGATGCCAGCTTAAATCATGCTACAAAGTAAAGCTGTGCCTTGTATGACTTTCTAATCAACCAGTGATTGTAGCTGGGGGGGGGTCGTCAGTGTGAGGTGTATATGCAAAAAAATTGAAAAAACAAAGCCAAACTTAAGTTTCTGCCTCTTGCACAGAGCTGTTCTGTTTCCTGGTGAGTCTGTTTCTGTATCATGCCCTCCATGTTGTTTTTAATATTTTGCATTTCAGCTACATGAAATTCAGAGGAAGAAAAATGTGTCATTCCAGATGTATCAACACGCTGCACAGTAACACACAACCACAGACTCACCTGGTAACAGCCAGTTAAGGAAGGAAAAAGATGTTAAGTGTGCAATATGTGATGTCTACAAAGGTGCCTATGCGTTTTATCTAAGCTAATGTTTTCTGTCATCTAGAATTTTTTACAGCTCATTACTCTGTTTTATTTGTATCATGCACAGTAAGAACTAAATAACAATATCATGTATAACTCAAAGTCGACCATTTTATTTGTCTACAAAATTCATCAATAAACAGTTCTTGTTTGTGGCGTTTCCAATTCTTAGTCATGTCTCTTTATCCAGTTGTTGTCTTCCCTTGTTATGGTCTTCAGTGCATTTTCTTGCGTTTCCGTCTCTCCATGAACTGATCATATTTGACAAGAGGTAGAACAAGAGATGCCTGCCTGTGTTCGTCTCGTAGTCCAGCCTCCTCAGTCTTCCCCCGACTCGGTTTAGTTAGGGTCAGTCCCATTGACTTTGCAACTTCAATTATTCTGTAGGAAAAAATATGAATCAGGTATTCCGATAGATTCCCTCCATTGCGCCTCATATTGACAGTGCTTCATGGGGTGTGATGATCATTTGTATACAACAAGAATGGTACAATTGCTGTCAACCATGAGCAGAAACTAAAAAAAAATAAATATAAAAAAAACCCATAACATCAGTTCTCAGGTCTGAGTCGACACCACTGACCCGAACAATAGTCTTCCTGTATTATTTAAACAGTAACACTAAGCAAATATATATATATGTAGCATACTGCTATGCAGTGTGTTACACATTTAAAAACAATACACATACTCACATAAGAATGCATTTTTATTTTTCTTACCTGGACTCAGTGATTCCAAGGTCACGGTGCAGTAATGTGAGGTCAGCAGTCATGTGACCCATATGCAGCAGCAGGGCCAGGGAGTAAGCTGCTATTTTGGCTCGCATTGATGTTGACACCATGTTCAGGACCCTTAAAAGGTGAAATCGATGTGTTTGTATAGAAGACTGAGTAACCAAATCAAAAATCTCTGCAACAATGACTATGTTGAGCTCCTAATAACATGCTAATGATGGATCCATCGTTCTTATACAAATTAAGGTTCTAAGGAAAGAGGGTGTCAGATTGGGTGTCATATGGCTTTACAGATTGTGAAACCCTCTGAGGCAAATTTATGGGTTTGGGTTAGTTTTCACTGACTGATCAGTAAATACATTGAGGAGTAGAAAGTGATGCAAAATACTACAGGCACTAAGAGACATTTGCAGCCATTTAGTCCTTGGTGATCTGAATTTTTGCCTAGAAAGGTGAAAAGCAATTTCCATATATTTTTGATTATGAGGTTCCAAATGTAATCCAACCTAATCAAATTCCAGACACATCATTTATGAAATACATGTTGACAAGGTACTAATTCTATAAAGGTCTATAAAGGTTATCTGCAAAGCAAATGTAGTCTCTGCAAATATTTCAACACATACAAAAGTTCCATCATCGTACCTGCCATTTCTAAAAGTCTCCACGGTGAATGTTTTGAACAGTTTGCTCTGAATGATACGAGGGCAGCCCTCCTCCTGCCCGACTGCACAGATAAATATAAATCAATATTAGCGTTGGTCCCAGGAGAAGGTGTACAGGAACACTTTAAACACACATACTTTATGATGAAGGCAAACAACAGTACTCACATTTGCGGGTAAGGTTCCTCTGCTGTGCCAGTTTGAGCATCAGGGAAAGGTAAAAGGCACAGCGTGCCACTTTATCTCTGGCTTCACCTACGGTTGGCATTTTCTCTAATTGCTTCACAACACACAGACACCTTAAAAAATTACAAACAAAAGTTAAAATGCAAGGAAACACAAGCAGTTTAATAAAATGTCTCAGCAAGTGTGAGCCCTTCGTTGGCCTACCCTCCGTCATTTGTCATCTTCTGCAGCTCCTCGGGGGTGAGTGCTGCCATCTTGGAACCAGCCTGCTCCAAAGCAGCAAACTCCACTGGACTCAGGACTACAGATATTGATTAAGGACAGAGACCCAAACAAACCCAGCTGTAACTCTAAACACATACTATATCATCTATCTTTCCTTAGTAATATACACACACACACACACACACACACACACACACACACACAGCAAATGAAGGATACGATCGTCAAATAGGTAGACGTTCTCAGGTATGTCTGCATCTATATTGCAAGGGGGCACGTGGAGAGCCAGTTCTCCCTGGGACTCTGTCTCAACAACTTCCTGTTGGAGAGCTGAGGAGAGTCGAGAGAAGAAAATGTATTTTTTTTAAAATATGAGAAACAAATTGACACAAGAACAGAGGGAAGACAACATGGAGAGAAAGACGACAACATTTTTATGCTTTTATTAACTGACCTCTCTTTGAGGTTTCTTTCGGTGATAACTATTTGATGATTTTTTAGACTACTAGCATCCATACCCAATGACTTAGACACTTTGACTATGTAGCTTACCTTCCACACCCTTCTGGTTGATCACAGTGTTGGCAGCCTTAGCCACCGCTTGGTGCAGGGTGTCGCTGCCAACCTGATTCAGCCTGCGGGAGCTCAAAGCTCTCTTCTGTTTGTTGGTGCCAAACGCCTCAATCAAAGAGTCAACCTAAAGAAAAAATGTAACATAAGATTAAGACAGGTTTATTTTTATTTTAGCCCAGTCTTCTCTATTCTTAGAAAAACAGAACATATCATGGTACCTTGTCTCTGAAGGTCTGAGTAGTGTCCTGGGGTTTTGCAGCATCTGTTGTCTCTCCTGGTGAAAAAACATTGCAAACCCAGAACATTTACACCAATAAAATCTTGAGCCAAAAGCAAACTAAAACAGTTTTCTTTTAAATGATGATCTGGTTGTTTTGGAATGTGATCAGTCACTCGGGTAATGTAGACTGCTTAGACTTACATGTTACACTAAGTTTCATAATACATGCTGGTGATTGTTTTACTTACCTGGTATAACAGGTTGCATGTTGAAGAGCTGAGCGTTGTGCACCTCCATTTTCATGGTCTGTTTGTTCAACACTCCAACATAATAACTAAGCACAGAAAGACACCAAGCATATACCTATTATTTAATCCCATTAATCCAGTAGTCCCAGTCCTAATTTCTTGATATAAGATACATTCACCTACTTGCAAAGGTTGTTGCATTTCAGTGACCCCGCTGCAAAATTATTTCCAACATAGGACAGTCTGTCTGATTCAGCAACCTAGACAGAGGAAAATATAAGCAACACAGTCATAAAAGTAGAGCAACACAACCTGCACAAGTTATCTTTATAGGTGTATGGTACACTGCAGGCACATAACACAGAGGATGAAAGTAATCTTGGATTTTTCTCACCAATATCCGTCTGCTCCTTTTTCTGGGGTTATTCTCATCTGTGTTCTTGTACATCGTGAAATCTAGGTTGTCTGCATTTCTGACGCTGCCGTTTGAAAAACGGACTGTGAAATTGAGACACACAGAAAGGAACCTGTCAACACCTGTGATTCACATCATCAAAAACACATTCAGGGTTGTGTATATTTGTGTCCTTTTTACTAATTCAATACACATGAGAAAAGCACCTCAGACATCAGCTAGACAACACACAAACCTAAACAACTAGCCCTGTTGCTAGCACCCACGTGTGCAACACAAATAGGTGTTTGAATAGAGGGAAAAAATTTGACCCAACATTAACAGGCATGATTACAATTACAATTTCCTTTTAAAAGGGTTTAAACAAGCAGCAAGTAGGATATAATCACCAATAACAGCCTTGTCGTCATCTCTCTCCTCTCCACAACACACTAGCGAGCAGGGGGCAGCCATGGTTGTTGTCATGTGTTTCTGGGTGAAGCAAGAGCATTCACTCCTTTGCACTTCCGTCTTTGCCAAAATGGTCAAAGTAGTCCAACAAATATAAATACATTACATAGATTTATATAATTTTTTTTTAAATACATATACATATATGCTATGGATTCAGGCAGAATGGTAAACAAGGAGCGTAACGATATTCTTCGTTAATTAATGAACTGGAAAAAAATGGAAAAATGCTTAACTTAAGCGATATACATTCACTCAAATGATATGCAATGGAACTGTTTTTTTTAATTTATGTTTTATTGTTTGTTTGTTTGTTTTTGTTTTTGCTTTTTTTCCACTTTGGTGCTTTTAAAAGTGTTTATATCATGTTATTTTGCTCACAAACCACTTTGTAATATATTTTCCTTAACTGCAGTATCTATTAATATAACATATAAACCTGCATCGTTAATGCCTGTATGACTATGTTGGCTCCACCATTGAACAATGCTGAAAAAACATGCTGACCCATGGTGTAGGCTGGAGCTACACTTGTGTCCACCCTTGCTATAATACACAACCTATTTGACATCAAGAGCTAATATGAAGCAAAATGAATAATAAAAATTTAATATTAACTGGTAAGGGACACTTGCTGATTAAGAAGATAGCCGGATGAGTAGGTGTGCAGACTCTTAAAAACAGACTGTGAAGTATCAGCAGCGCCGCACCGTGGTGGCTCAGCAGAGCTGCAGAGCTTCTTCACCTCGGCGAGGTCACGGACATGGAAAGGAAGCACAGCGCCACCCTGTGAGTCTGGTCGGGAAAACCCGTCTGAGTAGGGAAATAATTAGAAAATATAACATTGCACATGTTGGACCTGAATAGCGATTTACAGCCAGCATCCTACTTATTGACGGTTGTTATTTCAAGCTGACTCCGCACGGGGATGACACCGACAGATGTGTGAGACAAACGGTCAGCGGTCAACGCGCACATCACCACGGGCAGCTTTCACCCCCACAGACAGACAGCCAGACCGTTCAATGCGAGGAAACTGCTCAGAGTGGACCGCAAGGGACGTGGGCTGTAGCAGCAGAAATGTTAGCTAGGTAACATTTGGTGGGAAAAGCTGTTTCGTTATAGACAAGTGGGTCCAACCAGGTGACCGCATGCTACTGCTTGTGTTGTAGCTAACAGGCAATTTGCTGGTCTGTAGCCAGCTAACTTTAGCCTTGTCAGTCTCTGGTCAGGGCCCTGTTTCTGCCTGCTGTAACCTACGCTTTCGGGAAAATTCAAGGTAACGTTAGATGTTACTAGCTCGCACCGTGTTATTGCTGATTTTGCTAGTTACATTAGCTAGCTGGTCCTGTATTAGCCAGTCTCGACTTGGTAGTTTTGTAGTATCATTTATCATTATTACAGTCCAGTGTACACTCCGAGGCTATGCTCTGTAGCTACTCTTTTAACAATGCAGCTGTTATTTATAGCCTCCTTATAAGCATAAGTAAACAGTTGGACAAGCTATAGTGCAAGTTGTGTCACTTTCTTAATATATTTCCTTAAAGCAACACTGCTCTCGGGGATATTAATTAATAATCCCACCGAAATATTCGTAGGCCCTAGGACCACAGTCTTTCAACCCAATAATGAAAGTACATCTTGTTTTATATAACTATCAACACCTCCACAAATAAAACTAGCACATAAAAAACATCTGTCAGTCAAACCCACCCATTACCTCCATTTACTCTGTCCCTGGCCTAATCTTAGGCCTCCACCATCATTCAACTGTCTCAGGCTGCAACTAACAGTATTTTTATTTTCACTTAAACTGTGGATAAATTACTAGATTGATGGTTTATTTACGTAATCAATATATAATACATACAATAATCCCAACACAATTTCCCTGAGCCTAAGCTGATGCCTTCAAATTGCTTGTTGTTCCTGACTAATATTCAAAAACTCAAAGATATCCAAATTACAAAAACAATCTTAACGTTTTAGAAGCTGCAAAAAACAAATATTTTTGGTGTTTTTGCACAACAAAGGATTTAAAAGTTATGGAAATTAATGTTAATTGATGTTTTATGATGTGGACTTTTCATTTCAGCTGTGTAATTATCTTTGTTTTTTTTGTTTTTTTTACCACTTCTTGCTTATGTCTTTAGGGCCATGGATTTCCCAGGCCACTTCGAGCAGCTCTTCCAGCAGCTAAATTATCAGCGCGTCCACGGTCAGCTGTGTGATTGTGTCATCGTGGTGGGCAGCCGACACTTTAAGGCCCACCGCTCAGTGCTTGCAGCCTGCAGCACTCACTTCAGAGCCCTGTTCACTGTTGCAGAGGGAGATGCCAGCATGAACATGATCCAGCTGGACAGTGAGGTCAGGATCTTAATAATACTGTGTTAAAGAAGGCAATGGTGATTATATAACATTCATGTTTATATTGATGATGGTAAAGAGTGTGATGTGTGTAATTCAGTAAAAATCGATTACACATCTGACATAATTCTGTGTTGCTGCTGTTTCCAACAGTGCCAACAAGATCAAGTATCTACTTTTGTGTTTGCAGGTGGTGACAGCTGAAGCTTTTGCTGCTCTGGTGGACATGATGTACACGTCAACACTGATGCTGGGGGAGAGCAACGTGATGGATATCCTCCTTGCAGCCTCACACCTCCACCTCAACAATGTAGTCAAAGCCTGCAAACACTATCTCACAACACGCACGCTGCCTATGTCTCCCTCATCTGACCGACAAGCACATCACCACCCTCAGCAGGACCATCAGAGGCGCAGACAGCAGCAGCAGCAAGTAGCAGATTTGGCAGTGAACCCTGCTCTAGCAGCTAATGCTAACCTCGCAGCAAATGCTGCAACGTCAAAGTTGCAGCGCTCCTTCCTGTTGCAGCAGCTGGGGCTCAGCTTGGTGAGCTCTGCCTTGGGTGGGATGGAGGAGGACGGGGTGGGAAATGTAGTTGGCAATAGAGGGGTGGAACAGAGAGCCTCCTTCCCTATCCGACGATTCCACAAACGTAAGCCCTCTCTTGCAATGGGCCTGTCAGAAGACAGACCCAGGCAGAGGCAGCGCCCCTCAGCCCCTAACCTGGGGTTGTTGGGAGAAGAAGGGGTTAACATAGAGCGAGAGGAAGGAGCACTTCTATCTCCAGACTCTCACAAGATGGGGGATGAATCAAAATTGGATGCTGCAATAACTGGCCTAGTAGGGGTGTCCCAAGATGATCCTCAGATGCCTAGCCAGTCAGACAGTGGACACTGTGAGGGAGAGGACATGGGAAGAATGCAGGGAGGGGTGAGCAAGGAGGAGGACATGGATGACCAGGACCACCAGGATAACAGATCAGGCGTGAAGATTAAATCAGGGACAGAAGAAGAAGAGGCCGAAGAACAGGAAGAGAAGGTAAAATTGTAGCTTTTATTGTTGTGACAAAGTAACAAACTCTCATTTTGCCTTATGCAAGAAGATTTTTGTATTTTTACCCTTAATCTCTCACTTTTTTCAGTGAAGTTTGCTGGTACAAGTTTTGATACACCAAACTCTCCTAAATGTTAAATTATTTGTTTTTATTATGGGAAGAATAAAGACATCACAATTTTTAAGCCAAACCAGTGTTTTTTTTACACTGGAGCAGATGAATATCTTTACCAGAAATTTGTTGTCTATTGCAACACATTTGCAACTTGTTATGCATGAAGTCCATTGTCTGACCATCACAAAATCGTTTGACTCATATGTACATGCAAATCACTCTGCTCTAATTTAGCTGCTGGCTTTGCAGGCTCATTGATTCTTTTTTTTTTTTTTTTTTTTTTTTTTTTTTAAATCAATTCTGCCTTGACCAAAGATGAATCTCATTCTTTGCTTTCCACAGGTGGTGGTTAAACGAGAGCCGCTGAGCTCTCCTGAGCCGACAGATGAAATCAGCGATGTGACATCGCAGGCTGAAGGCAGCGACCCAGCTGAGCCTGGAGGCCAGGAGGAGGAAGAGAAGGTGGAGCTGAGCCCAGAGAGTAGCGACCGTAGCTTCACCTCTGAACCCCAACCCAGCTCTGACTCTCTGCTGCAGCCCAGCTCCCAGCTCCTCCTCAAGAGCAGCATGGGAAGTGGCGCCGGAGTCGGAGGAGGTTTTTCGTGTAATAATGGATTAAGTGGCAAACCTGGTTTTAGTATTTCTAGCTTCCTTAGCCCTAAGGATTTTGGAAATGGCGGGCCAGGGTTGGTTACAGCAGAAGATGACCTGCCCAACACAACAACTGGGGATGCAGTAGCACATCACTTCCTGCTGAGACAGGAAGCTGCTGGGCCGTCTGGCTCTGCTTCTTCTTCTCTTCTGCAGTCAGGTCCACTCATTGGTGAGAGTCGCGGTAGTTTTGGAGACAACTTGCAGCCTGATTCTCTGTTCCTTCGTCCCCTGCATGACAGTTTGGGGAACCCCAGAGGAAGTGGGGGAAGTGCGAGTGGAGGACGGGGAGGGGTAGATCCCTTTGGTTTGGACTTCCAGCGCTCCAGTCTGGGGCTTCACTCTCTCGGGCGACCCTCGCGAGGGGCTGGAGGAGCAACCACTGCCTCTCTGGGCTACCCAGGCTACAGGCGTATTGCTCCAAAGATGGCCACCAGCATGGGAGGAGAAGAAGGAGTAAGTGGTGTTCTTCAGGATTCCGCCTCTTCCTCCTCTAGTCTGGCAAGTCCTATGCTTCTCAATGAGACTGGTGGGTATGAGATGAACAGTGGCAGGCCCACCTCCCTCCCCCCTCAGCTTACCAGAGCTTCAGCAGATGTCCTGTCCAAGTGCAAGAAGGCTCTGTCGGAGCACAACGTCTTGGTGGTTGAGGGAGCTCGGAAATATGCCTGTAAAATATGCTGCAAAACCTTCCTCACTCTGACTGACTGCAAGAAACACATTCGTGTGCACACAGGAGAGAAGCCCTACGCTTGTCTCAAGTGTGGAAAGCGTTTCAGCCAGTCTTCCCACCTATACAAGCATTCTAAGACCACATGTCTGCGCTGGCAGAATAGTAACATGTCCAATTCCCTGCTGTAGGACTGAGAGAGGGCAATAGAAAGAATAAATTGGGAATCAGAGTTGGGCTGAATTTAAAGTCCCAAAAAGTTTAGATTTTTCTGAAGCTGTGACAGAGCAGCCGTCTCTAATCAACTGTCCAAACTAACCAGTCCTGATCACAGACCAAAGATAGGGATGCTAATGTAACCACACTTTTTTTTCCAGGAGAAACTCATACTACTAAGTCAGTAAAAGTTACTCTAAACACATTTAGCCTGAAGAGAGATTATAGGGATGCAGGATATGCATACATGCAGCCACAGGACTCTATATAATATGATCTAGGCCAGTCTAGGCTTGACTTTTAAAGCTGCCATACTGTTGGCTGTCTTGTTTGTTTTTTTTAACAATCATGTGTGCCCTCTCATTAAGTGATCTGTTGAGGTGATCCCTTATTGCTGAACATCTATAATTTGTGGTACACTTATAGATGCACATTTGATTTAATCATATATAATAAGCATATTATAACACTCAAGCTGAGTGTTTGCAGATCAGAGGGAGCTGTATAGCACCAACATTAAGAATGGATATCATGTCAAATGTGTGCTTATGTGTAGATTTTCCACTGCCCAATGTGTAAAACATGTAGTAGCATCCCACATCAGACTCCTGGGTCCTCCCAACTGTGCACATTGACTGTGCCTTGTTCTGTGCAAGGTCATATAGACTTTGGGCTAACTGTTTCATATTCAATTCTGGTGCCAGATAAAATGCCTGTTAAGTACTAGCAACTGTTGACGGATGTCTTGATACTTACTATGCTGTACAAAAAGGTGGGCAGAGTTGGATTCTATCCTGTGAGGTGAAAGAAAAGATGGCAGAGACTCTAGTGATGTATATGTTATTTTCACCCAGTGAAAATGTCATTAACTGACCAAATAAACTTGATTCTTTTTATTTTCTGAAGTGATGAAGTTTGAGGCAGCTGATATCCTCAACCAGGACAAGAGTAACTCAAATGAAAAAATAAAACAGATCAGCATTTCTCTGTGGCTGATTCTGGATTTTCAAGTCAAGTCAAATAGATGTGAGATGGTTTATCCCTGTAGTTGCCTTTCAGCCCAACCACCTCAGTTAAAGAAATATGTTTGGTAGCTGGTAATTCATTAATTGTAAAATAATGGAGCCTTCACATTTCATGTGACTACAGGAATTAATTGTCTCACTTTGATACATTTATACCTTATACAAGTTTTGAAGGAGTAGGAATTGCTGTAATCAACATCTTGCCTCAATGTGCACTTGCCAGGCAGAGCTATTGACCTTAATCCTTAAAGTTCCTTTGTTTAGGGGAGCAAACAAATCTGAGCAGTGAGAGACGGAAAAGTGTCAACCTGCACCATCTTTGCAGTTACAGCAGGAAAAACTATCTGCGTTTACTGCGCCTTGCAGTTTTTGAGAAATGTAATATATAATATTGCATTATAATGCTACTATAATACAGACACACAGGGAAATGTGCTGTAAATGCACCTTATTTTGTGTCATGGTGTGCAAAACTTGCAATTTCTTATAGTTTTTAAATTGTATAAGCGACTTCCCCTCCTTATTGGGAATGACCACAAAAAGATCAGCTGTAGCTCAGCAAGTCTACTGACCGTCCACACATCAGTGTGCTTGTGTGTGTACAGATAGCGTTGTCTGAAGAAAACTGTTTACAGGATATTGAGGTTCAGCACGTGTTGAAAAAGTGCTTTAGAAATGTAAATATTGAACATTTGTGGTTGGTTTCATATTTTTTCTCTTGGAGAAGAGACAAAACAACTCATGAAGAACTAGACGTGTATAAGTTTGTTACTGTACTTGATATCAGTGCTTTATACATGTCTCTTTTTACATCTAATGTTGCATCTGTTACTAAAGCACTTAGACAAATCATTCTCTTTTATAACATATATGTTTACTGGAATGTTGAACTATGTGAAAATGTTGCTGTATTGCAATTATCCAACTCTACCAGCTCTTAATTTTATTTCTTACGCTACTACTATGTTGGATATGAAAGTGAAGAATTTGTAGCATTTTTGTTCTCTGCAGGTGATCGATCATGCAGGATTTCCACTAGTCTGCAAAGTTTGAATATCATTGAATTTGAGAGGAATATTTCACATGGCAATAAATAATTCAGAAACAAATTTTTAGGCAATCTATTGTCAGTTTTTTGTTTTAATTTCAGGTATTTATAGCTGGGGTTTTTTTTTATCTATGCAACTGTATATTAATGTCTACCTACATCTTGATAAACACTGTCATAGATAAAAATGGCTGTCCTTAATAGTTATCAAATAAAAAGTTTGATAACTATTAAGGATTTGTGTAAGACTCAAAAAGAGCAGACATGCTGAGAAGGAATCTAATTTTGCAGGTTATAGAAAATAAAATATCAAGGATTTTTACATCAACCCAACTGGGGAAGCTTGAATTCCAGTTGGTTGTAAATAAGAGCGGTTTCATTGGTAGAAAGTTGGTTAATTGAAATCAGTGTTCATGCAGTGTTGTAAAGTTCTGTTTTAGTGAACTGAAATGAAAAAAATAACACTTTAAATACATACTTGCCTTTTTGTATACTTTATTGCTTGCTATATTGTGTCATCTACACTGTCAATGAGGATCTCATGGTCATAGCTTTCAATTCTTGTTGGCACCTTATTGTACTGTAGAGTCATTGCACTGTTAGCCTGTACAAAATGATTATTATTTGACATATTTTGATAGTCTGATAATCTTGACATTTAACTTCATAGAAGAATAACTGCCTTCTCATACGTTCTCCCTCTAAACATAGGCTAAACTGCTGTTTGCCCTGAAATTCTTGACGCTGTGGAGTCAATAATAAAGTTGTTAAAGCTTGGCCACAGAGGTTAAAATGACCATTAATGGTTAAATCTCAATTCTGATGCCCGTTCCTCTGTGATGTCTCCTCACACTCAGCCTCTTCTGTCATGATGGAAAGAGCTAGCTGTGATGTGCTCTTACGAAACAGAGAATTGTAGAGGTGATGAGGCAAAGGAAAGATGTAGTCCTCCTCCCATGTCTCACACAGTGCCTGTTAAGAATTGTAATGGTGCTGTTCAATGTGAATCTCTGAAAAATGCACTGACTGTATTACCCCTGTATGAATATGCCAACATTTTCACAACATGTAAAAGGCCTAAATTAATTAAGAAAGTCACTGCCTTATGCCCTCTAGCTTGAAAAGCTGGGCTTTTGTTGATATGCCAAATCTGAGGGATTTCTGTTTTTTTTTTTTTTTTGTTCTGTATGTGTAACATAGTGTAACCACGAGAGGACTAAATGTTTGTGTCTCTTTACTGTTGAAGGCTATGAAGATTGTATAGTATGTTCAGTTGTTGTATAGACCGAATTAAAAAAAAAATGATGAAATTCATTTTGTTGCTGGTGACATTTTTATGAGATTATACAAGAAGACAGAATTTAATGTTATTACATATATTGTACATAGTTAGTGAAGAGTCGAAGTAAGGGAAACATACTAAAAACTAAAAATACTGGTTTTATTTTCCTCTAAAATATAACTAGGTAGGTGAACTAATGGTCCAGTATTCAGCCAGTTCTCAAAGTGGAACCACTTTCTTCTCACAGCTTGAGCTCTTTGATCATCGGCTCGCCCCGCAGACCACGGAGGAGGTTGTTAGCTGCCAGTGCAGACATGGCATTACGGGTGGTATAGGAGGCACTAGCAATATGTGGTAGAATCACTGCGGGAAGAGGGAAGTAAACAAATAATAGGCAGTGAGAATTAAGGATTGATAGTGAAATGGGTTAGCTAACTATTTTTAAAGCAGCTGAAGCACCAAAAAGTCTGACAGACTCACCGCAGTTCTTAAGGGTAAAGAGTGGGTGGTTGGTGGGTAGGGGCTCAGGGACAGTGACATCTAATCCAGCTCCTGCAATCTGCCCAGTTGAAAGAGCCTCATACAGGTCTTCCTGGTTCACTACCCCACCTCTGACACAGCAGAGAGACCACAATTATAACACAGAGTAATATAGTTCTCAGTAGATTTTGATCTTTTATAGATGTAACCGTTTATTTTAAAGGGGTACCTGCTTGTGTTGATAAAGATGGAGGTATTTTTCATCTTTGAGAAGAGCTCCTTGTTGCAGATCTCCTTTGTTTCCGGCGTTAAAGCACAGCACACAGCCAGGAAGTCTGACTGCTTTGCCAGCTCATCCAAAGAGACTAGATCAAGACAGAGGCTTGTTGACATCAGGTGACATAAAACGTCTGAGAGCAGACCGTGATTAGGAGCAATCTGATTTCCTAAAGCAACATCTTATGAATATCTGACTAAGATCAGCATGTGAAAGGAAAGAGGAGATGAAATGATCTTTGCTCTTGACCAGTCAGTTCAGTAAAAGTCTGTTAAACTTTTCCTTAATCCACCTTGTCCACAGTGAATCCATTACACGCTGATTTTCCTTTTCCACAGCAGGCATTTTGATGGAAAATTAGCAAAAGCACAGGTGTTATTACTGTAATAACAACAATGTCTCCATTGTATTAACGTGTCCCAGTAAGCCATGACAATGTGACATCGAGCCAGCATGAGCAATACCAGGACCCTGAAACCGAAGCAGCTAAATGGAATTCATCCATCATTTATTTAATTATTAATGCCAGTGCTCTTCCTACTGTGACATGTCCAAATGCCTTCTGTGGAAAAAGGAAATGCTGACATGGACATGAATCTGGTCCTTACCATACTCTGCATTGATGGCACTGGCCAGTTCAGGCCTGGGCTCCATGTCCGTGTAAATGAACTTCTTTACTTTGAAAGGCGCCAGACGCTCAGCGATAGCAACACCTTTGATCACAAACACACAGGGCAAGAATTATCAGACTGATAGACATGGCGGTTTGGCTATACACGCTGTGTGTAGTGTGTCAAATAGCGTAAGCTCACCAATCCTCCCTAGGCCAAGAATACCCACAGTGCTGTTCGCCAACTCATATCCACACAGCCACAGGGTTCTCCATGTGCCCCAGCCACCACTGACACAAGTGTGAAAGAGAGAGAGCTATGTATTTAACCTTGGACAAGAAAAAAAATGTGTGTGTGTGTGTGTGTGTGTGTAACATTACGTTTTGGCTTCATCTGTGGCCTCTATGAGCCTCCTGGAGGTTGCGAGCAGCACAGCTACAGTCAGTTCAGCAACAGCATCCGTCAGAACTTCAGGGGTATAACCTATACGGATTCCTCTGGGGGGAAACACACGGACATTACACCACCAAATGCCACAAGGTGTCTGCATATTAACAAGCTTTTTGGGCCATGGAAGTAAATGTACTTTCTTTGGTTTTTTATCAGATATTATATATTGGTCAGATGCACAAGTATGCAAATCAACTCTTTTGAATGAATGTGTCTTAATGAATCACCTTTTCTTCAGCTCCTCCAGAGAGAGATGATCAAAACCCACTGACATAGTACTAAGGACCTTCAGGTTTGGACCTGCAGGAGTACATCACACACACACATACACATATAAAGAAACACATGTATAAATGGAGAGACTGCTCATTGAATGTAGGTTATTCAACTGGCTCAAGAACTGTCCTCGGACCTGCGGCGTCTAACAATTCTGCATCAATCTTCTCGGTCAGCACGCACAACAGGCCATCAACACCTTTGACCCTCTGAAGCAGCTCCTGTCTGGGCACGGGGTCATCTGAGTCCCACAGCTCGAACTGCACTCTGGGAAAACAGAAACTATCAGTGAAGATCAAATCTTCGAGAAGCGGCTGAATACTGGACCATTAGTTCACCTACATAGTTATTTTTTAGAGGAAAATAAAACCAGTAAGACAGAGACATCTCATTCATAGAGACTCTTAATGCAGTTAAAGCTCCTTCTTAGATGTACAGTATATCAAACTATATCACATATAGTGTAGGACTTCATAGAAATACTGGGATTTCGAGGTGCAGTGAGACATTTCTTCGACTGTTGTGGGGGAGTACCACTTTAGGCTACCAGTCTTATCTGTCCAACCTAAGGGCAAATGTTAGCAGTCCTGTTTACTCTAAGTAAATGATGAACTTTCCAAAACATACATTCAAACTTCATAAGTGTATCACAGTGAAGAGAGCTACAGCAGGCAAGTAATTGGTCACACAAGATGTTTTTATATAAAAATCAATGATTTTAACACTTTGACTCACTGTCCAGATTCACGGAGGATCTTCAGACCTTCGGGTGGGATCTGTCGGGTGACATAGACCCGCGGCAGGGTTGACATCTCTCTCTGCATGTTGCTTGTTAGACCCCCAGTGATATTCAGTGGAGTAACAGCGATCCGCTGGAGCCGACGCAGCGCCATACGACTGCACCACATTGCCAGGAGAGAGAAAATCTGTTGGCAGGTGTCTGAGGGATGACAGTGGTACTTTGAAGTTTAGTCTCTGCTGTGTGCATGTGCATGATTTTGGCTCTAGTTCAGGGGAGGGGAGGTTCCTGTCTGTGGTTTTGACCAATATGATTAGAGGGAGGGTGTTTCTAAAGTCTGAAGTTGAGAGGTTCTGTCCCAGACAAACCAAACACAAAATCACTGAATCAAATCATTGGCCAGGAATTTTGTGTCATTTATTTAGGCCAAATAGAATTCAAAACACAGATACACAGACTAAACTAGGAAACATAAACTCTTTTTCTCTTTCCCTCTAACCCTTACCTTTATAAACACACACACACACACACACACACACACACACACACAAACACCAACAAACACACACACATATATATATATATACACTGTTGCCCATAAAGTTGGAATAATTTTGTTTTCAGACACAATCCTCTGTTTATTCCTATTTAAATGCATCAGTAATCACTTTTGACCAGGTGCAATGATTACATTATGTGTCCCAATTACCCAGGTGAAATGAAATAAATCAAATTGTCACAATCATTTCATGGAAAGAGGTAAAAAATATTTTATTCCAACTTTATGAGCAACACTGTATATACACTATACACACAAATCATACAAATGTATCAAAGACAGCAGTAGACTTGTGTTTTTGTTACATCATCGCCCCGACTGGTTGTCAGTGGGATGTAAATGTTTCACTTGGCTGTTGACCTTTGTTTCATTAAACAGTGGAGGTCCCAAACACTTTTTCTCTCTGGCTGGGACTAGTTCAGCAATCTGTCTTTAATTTCCAAACTGGTGTTTATGGAGTTTATGCAGTGTTGTCCCTTTATTTTACCCCCTAAATGGTATTACAGCACATTGTCAAAGGCCAGTTAATTACAGCTGAGCACTGATGTCCAAAATAGATGTGCATGGATACAGTATACATGCGTATATAAAAGAGAAATAAATAATACAATAAAAAAATAAAAACTGACAAAAAAATTTAGTTTACAACTTTAATTTTTTTTTGTCAGAATCTTTTACGAAAAATGTCACAGCTCAAACCCAGGGATGCTTTTAGTTTGAAGGTAATACTCTAATGGAAACTTAGTTTTTTATACATGTTAAATTAAGTCATGGTTGTTTCCTTTTGTAGTAAGGAAAACAGTGCAAACCACGATGAAGCCTAGTATCAAACTCAGACCCTACTCCTGCACATTTATAGTTTAACAAAGACACTGTGAGCAGCCTCACATGTTGTCTTTGTACAGACACTGGTACAAAGCATTAGCTGTAAGTGGACTTGGAGGCTACAATTTGTGATGCTGTTGAATTGTATTGTATTGTACAAAGAGATGTGTTTGTTGTTTAGCCTGCTCTCATTGATTTAAATGTTTTTTTTTTTAGGAAAACCTGGGTTTAAGCTGGGTGATCATAATAAGGAGCCTCAACAGGGTATTTCTGTATGGGGCAGATACATGAACTTGTGAAAATGGTTTAAATTCTGCAATGTAATAAATAAAACTGTCCCAGTGGAAATCCTTTAATTCACTGCATAACTGTGTGACCACACAACTTTCAAAATAAACAGAAATAAATAATAATCACAAATGCAGTCCTGTGTAAAGCACTATGAATCTATTGGATGACCTCGGTCATGTGACTGTGGTAACCCGGAATCAATCCAAGTTTTTAACCAGTCACAGCCATTCATTCGCTGTAGCTCTTCGCGCATACTGACAGGTAGCTGCGTATGATTATTTGTCTAATTTTAACAATATTAACAACCTTTTTCTATATTGCTAGGTACAATGATAATACCTAAAAACAGATGTCTACTCTGCGGAGTTATTTTTAACCTAACGCGTGTGTCATCACTTTTAACGAGTTTATGACAAGTGTCCTCGCCACCGGCACCCGGCTGCAGTGGCACTCAGTAGCTAGCTAGCTGTAGCGGCTACGGTTTCCTCAGCAGGTTCATAAAACAACCAGCGTTACTGTGGGAGCTAACAGCTGTAATCTTTGACTGTTATAAGACGTCGCTTTGTTAGTTCAAGTCAGTCTCTACGTTGTAGCGCGGCTGACAGTTGTCCGGTCAGCAACACTGCCACCGGCAACTACAGTTAGCTGGCATTTACATTTAGTTAGCCACTTAGCTAACCTATAACAGGGCGTTGGTTTAGATCATTAACTAACACCCAAAAAGTTTTTTATCCTCTGTAATCATTGTCTGTGTTTTTATGTGTCCAATAGGTATAGTCGTTATCTCACAGACAGTTGAATTCCCCCCTCCTCCCCTCCCAGCATGGCTGCAGACTCGATGGAGATTGACGACTCTCTTTACAGGCAAGTCTACCTTTTTCAGCTCTTTTAGGTACTCTCTTATTAATTCACCTGAAACCACAAATCGCGTTACGCAGCAGTCAAGAAAGGAAATGACAGTGCTGTGCTTTATACTGATGTCAATGCAGGTATCGCACTCGGTGCTCGTCACTTTCCTTCCTGGTCTGTCTCAAGTACATTCCCTCACTGATATGCCCTTCTTCCCTTTCTGTCTTTCCAGCCGCCAGCGATATGTGCTGGGAGATAGTGCTATGCACCAGATGGCCCAGTCATCAGTCTTTCTTAGTGGAATGGGAGGACTGGGAATAGAGATAGGTAAGGCAGCACTGTAAGATATTTAGTTCCATAGCATTCACATATTCTGCACTGCCAACTGTGATTTGAGACTAAGCAACTTGACCTCTGGTTTCACAGCAAAGAATATTGTCCTGGCCGGTGTAAAGGTACGCACTCTCACTAAATATTATGGTTGTCTAGCCCCATGGCAGTATATAAAAATAAATAAATAAATAAGTATATAATTTAATCAGTTGCATCTTGGAAATTGGTCTTCCCAATGTCTTAACTACAGTCTCTGTGTACATGTGTGCTCTGTGTGTACAGGCAGTCACCCTTCATGACACAAAGCAATGTGAAACCTGGGATCTGGGCTCCAACTTCTTTATCCGCAAAGAGGATGTGTTGAGCCAGAGAAAGAGGTAATATACACCACAAAGCTGGACTCTTCCTCTTAACCTCTTATGTAACTCAGACCATGAAATGTCACACAGTCACACTTTGTCCCTAATGTTCACACATCTTCTTCTGTTCTATCTCTGTTGCTTTGTCTGTATCTTACACATTCTCATCCATCCTCAGGGTGGAGGCGGTGTGTCCTCGGGTAGCAGAGTTGAACCCTTACGTTCATGTTGGCTTGTCTTCATGTGCTCTGGATGACAACACTGATCTCAGTTTTCTCAGCAAGTATCAGGTAAAGCATTGCTTCATTGTCATGACCAACCTGTGGCTTCTGGGAAATTTTGAAAGAGTTCCTCTTAGTCATTCAGTAAAATTGTTTTCCTACAGCTGCCCTGGTGACTATAAAACATCCAACCCCTGAAGACATATAATTTCTTTCCAACAGAGACAAAATGTTGTGGTGAAAAAGTTTAAAAATGTTAATAAAAGTTTCTCAAACCGCTTTTGCATTATAAGCCATGTCAAAGCTATGGGTATGGGTAAAATGAGACAACACTACTTTTGTCTCACGTGATGGGAGTGCTGCAGTTAAAGGTTAAAAAAATATGAGGGGTCATAACTCAAACCATTTTAGCATTTGATGAAACTTTCAGGCATGGCCTGTCTGCATTACCTGTTTATGAAATGGTCATCGTTGTCATTTTCTTGTAGATTGCACATAACCTTAATTCACAGCTGCATTGTTTTCTTGTCCGGCTGCAGTAACATTTACTGTCTAACTGTCTGCTCTCTCCTGCAGTGTGTGATTCTGACTGAAGCCAGGTTGAGTCTACAGAAAAGAGTAAATGAGTTTTGCCACTCACAACAACCTCCCATCAGAGTAAGTCTACTGTCCCTATTGTGGTTATTATGCATTACAGAGCTACATCAAGTGTTGTACATGTTGAACACACAAACAGTCAAATATTAACCATACCTTTTGCATGTATATTAACCAAACTGTGTTGCCTTTTGTCCTTGCCAGTTCATTGGCTGTGACACATATGGCATCTGTGTGCGAGTGTTTTGCGATTTTGGAGAGGAATTCGAGGTGTCCGATCCCACAGGAGAAGAGCCCAAGGAGATTTTCATCCAAAGTATCACACAGGTAGTCTTCTATGTCCCATAACCTGTGCCCAAAAATAACAATTCCAACTTTACTTTTAGGAATTTCACACTCATCCTAAATATTTATCTGATTTTCTGTTTAAGTTTGGTCACCACGATTTCTTACTAATATTGAGCTACATTTCTTGAAAGAGTGAGGTGGATTTGCCAGATGTTTCACTATCTTGAAATTGCAGTTTTCTTCTTGTCCTTTGGAAACAGAGTCCACAAGGACTGTGTGTCTACTCTAAACATTTAGCGAATACTCCTTTGACTTTTGCCCCTCCAGGACAGTCCTGGGGTGGTAACCTGCATGGACAACCAACCCCACGGCCTCCAGACAGGCCAGAGTGTTGTCTTCAGAGAGGTCAATGGCATGGTGGAACTCAATGGCACTGCACGACAGGTGTCAGGTATTGCAGATAATGGTTTCAGTACATTAAATGTTTTTACAGAGCTTTTACTGTAAGTTTATATTATAATTGTATAACACCTTAAAACAATACCCAACACATCAGAAAAATAAATAGCATTTATAATATGGTTGTGGTTAATATTTATATCAAGTAAAACAAATACTGTGTTTTTCATAACATTTTACTTTTTTCATGTTTTGAATTATTCCAAGATCACATTTGGTGAGATGTTTTCTGTATAAGATGTAATAGTGTAGAAATCTAATCTAAGCCATGTTTGTCCTTTTCTTTTGTTTGTATATGTGTGTTTTGTTTGAATCTGTGTGGTGTTAGTCCTCTCCCCTCACAGTTTTGCAATAGGAGATACATCCCATCTACAACCACATGCACATGGAGGTTTCTTTGTCCTGGTGAAAACCCCTAAGACATACAAATTTGTAAGTTAACTAGTTGTCATATCAACCACAGATATCACAGTACAAGCTAAAATCAAACATACTTTTCTGAATAAATAAAGTGTTCGTGTGTGTGCCCTTGCATTTATGCATTTATGTATTTCAGGAGACAATAGAGAAACAGTTGTGTGATCCTCAACTCCTGACCCCAGACTTCAGTAAACCAGAGGTGAGTGTTTAAAGCTATTCCTGAGTACAAAATCACAAAGTGAGATTAAAGCTGACTGACCTTACCAAGGTACATCACCAAAAAGCATAAACTATGCAGCATAACCTACCTCCGGGACAGGTTAAGTTTGGACTGGACCAACACTACTAACCAGTTAGCTCTAAGGAATAAATGGAGCATCATACCTTCAGGATTTCAACATGGCCTAAAACACTAACATCACATTATATAAGAAAAATAAAATAAGCACATATGCACATGTGGAGCATCACCTGGCTTCTTAGTTTATTCAACTTCTGTCTGTATTTTTGGGTTAACAGAGCTTTTGGAAAACAATTTTATCCAGGATTGCTAATGTTAGTAATCTTTGTAATCTTTATCTGGTTTCACTGACACAAAGTTTTACTATGTTAACCTTGCTGTGTGCTACAGACTCCAATTCACAAATGCCTTCAGAATTTTTGGTAAGGCACCTATTTCCTCACAATACTTTTATTAAATCTACCCATCAGGCTCCACCACAGATCCACGCAGCCATGTTGGCGCTGGACACCTTCCAGGAGCAACACAGTAGACTTCCCAACATTGGGTAAATACCATATTTCTCTGCTGCTCACTGTCGAGGTCCAATCTGCTGCTTTACCATCTACCAAATATATAATATCATATCCTGGCTGTGGTTTTCGGTGCATGAGGTTGTTCAAATGTGACATGTTCAGTTGTGAGCAGTTTTACTTTGATGCCTTCAGGTGTTTACAGGATGCTGAGGTTTTACTGAAGCTAACTGAGGAAGTGAATGCTACTCTAAGGAACAAAGTGAGTCTTTTTTTTTTAAAGCTTTTCATTCTCTTGGATCTGCAGAGATGCATACACATCCTCATAACATCTCTGTATTTTTCCTTCTTCCTCTCTCCCTCTCTCCTCCCAGGCTCCTGTGAATGCAGAGTTGGTGCGTTGTCTTTCAAGGACAGCGATGGGAACTCTTCCTCCATTAATAGCAGCTGTAGGAGGCCTAGCTAGCCAGGAAGCTCTTAAAGCCATCACAGGGAAGTTTGCACCACTCCAGCAATGGGTAGGTTACTATATTTGAACTGTTGACCTCCTTTTCAGAATCAAAATTCTGCTTATTGATAGTTCAATAGCTCAGTCTACCCCTTTTCCATTACAGCACAGCTATGGAAAGCCATTAACCTTAATAGTTTTTACATTTTTTAGAAATTTTCCCTTAACTTCATCTCCTCTGTTTGTTATGTCTTTAGTTTTACCTTGATGCCATTGAAGTTGTCAGGCCCCTTCAGTCACTTTCTGCAGAGGAGTTTTTCCCCAGGGGCGATCGGTATGATGGATTACGAGCCTGCATCGGTGAATCAATGTGTCTTGAACTGCACAAGCTCAGGGTCTTCATGGTAAGGTTTTTCATCATTTGAAGGTATCTTTTTGCATTGAATTATTTTAGGGTTTATGTCTGAGTAAACCATACAAGATCTTCTCTTCCAGGTCGGCTGTGGTGCCATAGGCTGCGAGATGCTTAAAAACTTTGCCCTGCTTGGGGTTGGATTGGCCAAGAGCTCAGGGGAGGTGGGCATTCCTTCCTTCCTTGTTTTCTCTCACCTTAATGTATTTCAATAAATTTCATCTCTCAATGATACGAATTTACTGAAACTTAATTATGCTGCATCTGTCTTCCCTCAGGTGTGCATCACAGACCCAGATCTTATAGAAAAGTCAAACCTCAACAGGCAGTTTCTCTTCAGACCACATCACATACAGGTGAATACACATCCTCTTCCTTTTCCAGTTACACTCAGTATTGAATAACTTGAATCACAATCGGTACACCAACCATATCATTCATACCCTTTTTTTTTTTTTTTTTTTGTCTCTGTCCCAGAAACCGAAGAGTACCACAGCAGCGGAAGCCACTCACGATATCAACCCAGACCTGCATGTGGATGCTCACCTCAACAAGGTGTGTCCGGCTACTGAGAGCATCTACAGTGACTCCTTCTACTCCCGCCTGAACCTCGTGGTCACTGCGCTGGACAACGTGGAGGCCCGGAGATATGTAGACAGGTTGGTGCAAATATGAAAGTGGTACAATCAATACTTTTTAAAGCATTCAAATCATTTTAGTAATTTTCTGTGAGCAGTGTTTTTGATTTGGGTATGCTTATGACATAAATCTAGGAGTTAGGAACATATGTTTGGCCAAGTCCTGATTGTGTTTCTGCATGTATTTTCAGTCGCTGTGTATCCAATCAGAGACCGCTCCTGGACTCTGGCACTATGGGAACTAAAGGACACACAGAAATCATTGTGCCAAATTTGACAGAGTCCTACAATAGCCATGTGAGTGTGTGTGAGACATATGATTCATAGGCACAGACTTTACTGTAAGTACAGTGCTTCTACATGCATCTTTCCCTTGGCTTTCCAGAGAGACCCCCCAGAGGAGGAAATCCCATTCTGCACTCTCAAGTCTTTCCCTTCTGTCATAGAGCACACCATCCAGTGGGCCAGAGACAAGGTCTGCCTGAAGTCTGACAGAATTCCTCTTTCATTTTTCAAGTGATGATCATTTTTATTTTAGAAAGTATCTATCAGTGTACCTGTCCTAATTTTGACTTTTTTCCTCCGGTTTATGTAGTTTGAGAATGCATTTGTCCACAAGCCCTCCGTGTACACCTCTTTCTGGCAGACCCACTCCTCGGCTGAAGTGGTGCTACAGGTAAGACTTGTGTTTTTTTCATTACTTAACATCGCATTTGCCTTAATATACACCAGTAATGTAATACCTCATTGAATAAAACACAGTTTTGAATGATCCTGTGTTTATGTTTGTAGAGGATGCAGAGAGGGGAAAGTCTGGAGGGGTCATTTCAGGTTATTAAGCTGCTAAGCAGACGGCCTAGCCAGTGGGAACAATGCATCACTGTTGCCCGTCTGAAATTTGAAAAGTATTTCAAGAGAAAGGTAATTGATCTCAACCTGAAATTCATATTCATAACTAAGACACTTTATGTATGTGGGTGGTACGATATGTATATGTTATGATATGCATAGTTTGAATGATGTTCTCTTTATGTAGGCCCTACAACTGTTGCACTCTTTCCCCCTGGACACAAGGTTAAAGGATGGAAGTAAGTTTTTATTTAACACATATGTACCTATAAAGTTACCAGCTTATTTCACAGTAATCTAATATGCAAAACAATATATTGCATGACAATATAAAATACATCAAATCAAGATGTATAATGAAAACTTTATTCTCATCTTTAGGTTTGTTTTGGCAGTCCCCAAAAAGACCTCCAGCACCTATTGATTTTGACTTGAAAGACTCTTTGTGAGTGCTGCATTCATTTATATTACAGTTGAAGCCTTTCTTGTATTGTATGTGTCACATATAAGCTTGTCAAACCTTCCTCTATTCCCATCAGGCACTTCACTTTCATTGTCAGCACTGCCCGGCTTTTCGCAGGGATTTATAACATCCCTTACTCAGAAAAGGTAGGACAAGTACGCTCAAGCATACATTCTTTCAAACACACACACACTTACACACCGACTGACTAAACTTTTCCATCTATCAGGATGTCTCCGAGGAGGCGGTGACCAGGATTCTCTCAGATGTCAAGATTCCTGAGTACAGGCCCTCAGAGAAAGTAAGCTTCTCCATTGATCTGCTCTGTGATTTGAGTGTGTAGGAAAAAAAATCCTAATCTTGTTCATTATTGTGGATCTGTCCCTGTTCCAGTGTATAGAGACGGATGAAACAGTAAAGAAGCCTGATCAGATGAAGATGCCACAAAGCAGTGAAGAGGAGAGGGAGGCCATCACACAGCTGGAGCAGGCCATTGTTGCAGACTGCGTCACACCAGGTGCACAAACAAAGGAAAAAACACTCAAGATGTCCGCTATAATTCAAAGCTGAATATGTAGCTGTACTCGATTGTAAAATTATTATTATATCCTGTGGTAACAACTGGGTGATAATGTCTGTGCTTTCACATGCTCTCTGTAGAGAGCTTACAGATGAGTCCACTGCAGTTTGAAAAGGACGATGACAGCAACGGCCACATGGACTTTGTCGCATCAGCATCTGCTCTCAGAGCGAGGATGTACTCCATCGAGCCAGCTGATAGACTCAAGACCAAACGCATCGCTGGCAAGATCATCCCTGCTATTGCCACGGCAACAGCTGCTGTGGCTGGACTGGTGAGAATAATCACTCAATGTCGATTTCCACCTTGATTTTAAGAACGGCTTTGTATTCAGAATTAGGACCCGATAATTCAGTGAGTATTCGTTCAGACTTTTTGTGTTATTACTTTGATGTACTCAGGTGGCCATCGAGTTGATCAAGGTGGTTGGAGGCTACGAGTTTGAATCTTTCAAAAACTGCTTCTTTAACTTGGCCCTCCCTGTCATGGTGCTCACTGAGCCTGCTCCAGTTAAACAGACACTCATCAGGTAGGGGCGTATGTACACTTAGTCTCACTGTCTCTCACGCTACCTAAAGGTGAGAAAACACCTTTAAACACCACACTTTACTATTATTGCAGCATTGCAGGATCAAACAGAAAGCATCCGTAGCAAGATGGCACCAAGAGCATCTTGTTTTGTTATTACTACAATGCAAAGTAGTGACAGTTCTTTGACATTTTAACCAGGGACAACATCTACTTCTCCATCTGGGACTGTTGGACTATTTATGGCCATGAGGACTTCACCCTCTCTGACTTGATGAATGCAGTGAGGGTGAGAAACATGAATCATATTGTACTGTGTTGTTGTAATAGCAATGCAGATGCAGTTACCACATTGTTGTATTTTCTTTTAGGTTTTTGACAGAATCTTTGTCAAATAACATGTTGATGATTTTTATGTCAGGAAAAGTATGGAATTGAACCTACTATGGTTGTCCATGGTGTGAAGATGCTCTATGTACCTGTGATGCCTGGACATTCAAAGAGACTTAAATTAACGTGAGTGCTTTGCGTAATAACAGATGACCTTTTTCCTGATTTCCTTTCTTTATATTTTTAACTTTGCTGGACCAAAGGTTTTGGTGAAGCATCTCAAATCTGTCAAATCTTGTTTTTCTGCTTTTTTGAACCAACTGGAAATTATTTTTGAAATGATTCATCTGCTGTCTACACTGAACAGATGCACTAAACTCTCTCTTTCTCTCTCTGTAGGATGCAGAAGCTGATCAAGCCATCAGTGGACCGCCGCTACGTCGATCTCACCGTGTCATTTGCTCCGGAGGCAGATGGGGATGAGGACCTCCCTGGTCCTCCTGTCAGGTACTTCTTCACCCGCGATGGAGAGACGCCCTGACACCTTTCTAAATCTCGTCCTCAAACCTCTTGTGTCCTTACTTCCCTTTCATGTAAATTACTGTACCCCAATAGCCTGGGCCAGGGCCAAGAGTTTTCCCTCAGCATGTTACCTGACATGGGCAAAGCTCCTGGCCCCAGCACAAGCCCCCCCCCTGTACTTCATGGAGCAAGAAAAAGCCAGTCCTGGTCCCAGTTTTTCTTGCCTCAGATCTAGCCAGTGGAACACGAGGCTGCTTGAGTAGCACTTAACTGTACCTGTGTACATATATTTTCTCTGTTCTGTTTTCTACTCTGGTGAAACGCACAGCTCCACCTGTGTCGATGCCTTAATTGATTAATAACCTTTTTCTGTTTGTGGCAGTGAGTCTGACTAAAAACAATGTTTACAGAAACCTGCATAATCCTGACATACAGCCCCATTAGTCTAATGTCTGTTTTAAATCTGCCAGGACTGTTGGAGCAGTGAAGTGGATTTGTAGTGTGTAGACATCACATCTTCTTCCTCAGAGTCCTCTCATTGGTTTTGAAAATATTGGCAGCCACAGAATTTGCCGGTTGTTGGTCGTCTCCCCTCATAGCAACAAGTCAAGCCAATATTTGTTGATAAATTTAAAGGTGCAACAGGTCAGTGGACAACGGCGAAATCACCAAAGATACTGATTATCATTGTGTCTGCAGATGATTGTTCTGTTTCTGTCATCACTTTGACTGCCTCATGAAAACACATTTATATCACGGGGTATGGGTTTTACCCAAACATTAAAGGACATCACACACCACTGCGTCTTGATGTGCTTCATCACAGGGTTGATGTCAACTCTTTGGGATAGTTCACTGTCCTATTGACGAGCATCAACGCTTCATAAAAAGCAGCACTTTTATCGCATTGCTTCCCGGTCATTTGACTCAAATGACGCAGCTGATGTGTGGTGAGGTTAAAAATATGGGTAAAACCACCTATTAGTTGTAGCTGCTAGTCTTACCTATCTCATTTAATATTTAGGTAATGACGGCACTGACATCAGTTAACACATTTGGGTAAACAGAATGTTCTTTATTAGATTAAGTAATGGTGTGAGTTCAATGGCTATTTCACACACAGACATGAAACAACTGTTCCAACACCTGGAATTACACTCCTACACTTAAAACACCTTGTTTTTTTTAAAAGAAAAAATCTTTGCTGTTCATGATTTATTTCTTTAATTTGTTTATGGATGTGTGTCCATGGCGTGTATTTATTTGTTACTCATTTGTCACTTTTTTTGTGTCAAACTGAGCCTGTGTTGAGCTCTGTTGAGTCATGGTGCACTGGGTAATTGTTAATCAACACTGAACATGTCATCCTAAAAGTGTTTATCCAGGGGTGTGAATCGCCCTTCTATTTAGTTCCAGTAGAAGGTTGTGAAAAGTGAAATAGTCTTCATTGGCATGTATTGGCAAAAAGGTCAATGTAGTTTTGAATTGAATCACTTAAATCCAACTTTTTATATTGAAGTTATTGAGATCCACTTGAACAGAGCCCACTAACAGGTTATCATCTTCAAAACAATTAAGACTAAACTCACACAAACTGATTCCTCGACCACATTCATTTCTCTGGCCATTGCCAGAGGTGGTGAATTTTTCGCTTTGCACAGAAAATGTCTATCATATTGACGACACTTCTTGTGCAGTGAATGTCATAAATGTAAAACAAAACAGTGTTAATGAGTGACAATGATAATGATGTATGTTCTTGTGACAGACAACTCAACCAATGGTCCAATAAAATGTGAGACTTCAGGATGTCCTCAAGACTAAAGCTGCTCTGAGTGTTTGTTTTAAATACATCACAGTAGAGCTGAAATGATTAGTCGATCAACAGGAAAATAACGGGAAACCATTCTGATAAACAATTCTTTCAATCATTCTTTCAAGCAAAAAGTAGTGAAAAAATGCCAAACTTTCTCCAGTTTCTAACGTGGGAGGATCTGCTGATTTTCACTATATATCACTGTATATCACTGAAGACCGAATATCTTTGGTTTTCCGACTTTTTCCACACGTCTCTGGGAAGTTGTGATGGCCATTTTTACACTATTTTTTACTTGTCATAGATTAAATGATTAATTGGGAAAATAATCAGCACAATAACAGATGATTAAAGTGATTGTTAGTTGCAGCCACAGGCTTTCAAAATAGACTTTTCAATTTATTACATAACAGAACATCACCTTACATAAAATCTCATGTCAAGTATTGAGATATCAATAAATACAATTTGATTTTTTCTTTTACAAAAATGTATAATTTGTGACACTGTACATCATAAAATAGAATTATAAATCCATTCAGTAGTTAATTTAAAGCTCATAGAGCAATCATTCACTGTGGGTTTATTTTATATTTCATCATTGTCAATGTGTATTGATTAAAAATATTAATTTTTATACAAATTATAGTATTTACATATCATAGAACTTAAAGCAGTAACTACATGGAATTTGATTATGGTATCGAACATTAAAATAGTCACGTTATAGATCCAGATCCTGCAGGTTCCCCCAGCTGGGTCCCACCTTGACTTTGGCCTTAAGCTTTACATAGAGTTTTACTGCGGACTCCATCTCCCTCTTGACTATCTGAGCAACCTGAGAGGGGTTTGGGTGAGAGACAAAAATTATGTATATATAGTGTTTTTCAGACTGTGTTTTCCTGTTTTTCCATGTGTGCCAAAAAATGTGCAGGAAATACAGTGCATTAAAGAAAAAGGCCATGCAAAAATCTTTTTTTTGTTATTGGCATCAGGTTCATTACTAATTGAGTATGGCTCTCTGTTTCTTTTTAGCTTTAAGTGATAGTTATTAATATATATTTCAACCATATATTTTCCTAATAAGGATATTCAGATAAATATCTTCCATATTGGAACTTTTAAGCAGAAAAGTAGACCTACTGAGAAATTGACAAATAATGCTCATACCTGTATGAGATCTTCCTCTGTGGTTTCATAGATAAGTTCATCATGCAGCTGCAGGACAAAGTAGGCTCCTCTCAGCTGAGACGTCCCAGCCCTGCACTGATTCCTGGCTGTATAACGGTGAAACATTCAATGATACAAAGTGATACAGCAGGTAACTGTATGTGATGTTTGATTGGTGAATGAGCGTTGAGCGTGTGTCACCTGAGTGTGTGTGCTGGTGAGACAGTGGAGCAGCAGGAAATGTTTTTCGCAGTTGCTTCTGGATGTTCACAGTAGCAAGTTTGACGATGTCTGCTGCCGAGCCCTGCACGGTCGTGTTCACTGCCTGACGCTCAGCCTGAGTGAGGGACGAAGACAGAAACACACCGATGTTATGAAAAATGAAATTTACATTTCACAGGTTACAAATCAATTCTGTCAAGTTGTGATGGTCTATCAAACTTACATGGGCTTTGATGTGCGTATTGGTGTTAGTGATTCCAGGTAGGTATCTCCTACGGCCCATCAGAGTCTGAACATAGCCGCTCTTTATACAATTTTTCACTGTTTCTTTAAGAAAAGCATTAATCCCTGAAACAAAAGAAGACAGGACATGGAAGTTAAATGTCTTTTGGGTGGAAATGTAACACAACTTATGCGGCCACTAATTCAATTGTTCTGTCCGCTATCTGTTTAAATATTTGTGGAAAACTTTACATGTATATATACTCACAATTTTGATATCATCAGAAAAACTAAATATCAACAAAAAAAACAAACAGGATATGATAAGACATTCCTAACAATTAGTTGTATAATTCTAGCAGAAATGGAAATGTGTATACCTTTGTATCTGGCCTTGAAGCTCTCTATGTAGCAGGCCGCATCATTCTCCTCCACTCCCATTTGCTCCCCCAAAGACTTGGCTCCCATCCCGTAGATAATGCCATAGCAAATCTGCAAAGAGTTACATACATGGACACACTGGTCAGCTTCCCAATGAAAAGGCACGTATGTCCATGTCATTGTCTGTTTCCTGCATCGCTGTACCTGTTTTGCCTGTTGTCTGAGGTTGTCGTTCACAGTCTCTGGGTCGACACTTTTCCACTCAGCAGCGATGCAACGAAACACGTCTGCTCCTCCATTCAGCACCTGGTGAGCGCGCAGAGGCTTCATCATTTCTTTACCTGTTTTTTAATGTTTGATATACAATATTCTTTTATTGCTATTCATTCATATCTATAAGCCACTGACCTGTAGAAGTCGCTGATCTTTGGACAGGTGAGCCAATATTCTCAACTCCAGCTGGGAATAATCAGCTGCTAATATCATCCCACCTGCAGTACAGTGCGAAAAGACAGGGCAACAGTCTGAGACAAAGTTATAGACAGAGAAAGTGATCACCCACACAAAACAAGTGTCTCATCACAGTAACCTGAAAAGGGTACAAAGGCATGTCTCATGCTGACGGAGAAGGCTGGGCCTTGTTCTGCAGCTCCAGCTGTAACTGAGGGAACCACAGAACGTCTCTTCTTTCTGCAACAGAAGAGTAAAAGCATTATGACAAATCATCTAGTCCTAACAATCCTACTAGTTAGTGTAACTTCAAATACAGATGTAGTGTTTACATGCATCAACTCAAAGGTAGAATACTTTATAATAACAATAATAATAATAACTAGAAAATTCCAGGGAAATTTTGAGTGCCACGGGGGCTACTGCCGGGATGAGTACATGATTTATTTCCAGTGTTCAAAAGTCACCCTGATCATACTCTGGTTTTGAGAAATGTCTTGATATAAAAGACTCTGATGTCAAACAACGTCACATCCCTCCATCATGTATTATGTGGGAAATATCTCATATTCTGTGTTGCTTTTTTTAATAAAACAAGAGTCAACATGTCTTCAAACTGGCATTTAAAGGGTTAAAATCCTGAAAACTAATAAACATTTGGTAGGTTTGAGCAGAACTGAAGTGGTTTAAGAGATTTATGCAAAAAAAGCAGAAAAAAATATTGATATATGATGATTTTATAGCATTTTCTTTGTGTGTCCTTTTTTGGACGCGAGGAACCCCAGAGGGTACAAAATGTGTTACCAGTGTATAATAGACCTGTAACAGTAACTGACATTAGATTTTAAAAATATGTCAAAAAAGACACTTTCTTGCAGAAATCTATACCTTCAGCTGTAACACAGCCAAAATGATCAGCAAATCAAAAAAGAAAAGTGAAGAAAATGTCCAAAAAAGGACAGAGGGACCCCTGAGGGTTAATAAATCCCATGAACCGCTATTTAAATGACCACTATTATGTTTTTTTCTGTGCTAAATTAAACATTACTGGGGAGGAGAGCAACGCGACTAGAAGTGACAGCGAGAGAGGGCTAGTAGCTTCTCCTCTCCTCTGTCTCAGCAGAGACCGTCACAACTTCATTCACTCTTTTAACAAAACAAAAAAAAAGCAACGAAGGAAGCAGTAAATGGACTTACATATTTAAGACCTAACTAAATGTAATTTAAGACCTAACATGTGGCTAATGTAAAGCTAGCAGAGCTTGGAGAGTTGGTTATCTGGTTGCTAGGCGCACGCACGCACGCACACAGGTCAGGAGCTGCCGTTGCCATGGCAATGTGAAAATCTGCCCAGAATTTGGCTTCTACATGGCTTCAAACAACTGCAAATTATGAGAAAACCGTTACTTCTTTTCATAAACCGAAAAGACCGTGCCAGACACGGAAGCCAGAAGTTTCTACAGTCTCTATTTTATTCAGATATTCCTTAAAATTAGTGAGTAAGCTCAGTGCGAAGACAGAGTGAGATTCTTTTGAAAAAAAAAGACGATTACATTAGGTGTCAATGAGAGTGAGACAGGTATTGCTGCCGGACTCGGCACCCCCGTTTAAATTTTGTGCAGACCCTGCCTGTTAAAGTTACATTTTATGAATCCCAACAACTATGTCTACATTTTCAGAAAGAATTATTTGTCTCCTTTTTGCGGTTTGGCCGCGAGCGCTAATTAAAAATAAAAATAAAGGTTATTTTTTACTGCTTCACGCACTCTAGCCAACTGACGCTTTCACTCTAACTTTGAAGAAAAAGTGATTTGCACTCCTCCTTTGAGTGCTCACAGTTTGAAAAGTTTACATTTTATGTAAAAACAGTTCCTGTCTTTTTGAGAGAGCAGAAGTTTTCATCCGTTTTATAGTTTGAATCACATTTCTACGTGCAGGTATGAGAGAGCTGGGTGACTCAGAAAAAAGGTGCAATTTTGTAGAAAAAAGGTGGGTTTCTAAAGAAAATTCCAATGCATTTCTAATGCATTATTTATTCCTATTATATATTCTCAGTATAGCTGCGGGACGAGTTACGCGCCGAAATTTGGCGGAAGAATAATAAACCCGAAACAGAATATTAATAGATGCTCCGCCCCGAGGCACTCCTCTCAGCTATTCTAGCTGTAGAGGAGTGCTTCGGAGCTGAGCACCCGTGGCACTAACAAGTAAAATAATATTGGAGTATTTATATAGACTAAAAGTGCAGCTAAATTCACTTAATTTCATTGTGAAGTAGATTAGATATTAGTTATTAGATATTTATCCACTAGAGTGGGACATTATGAGTGAGGTGGTTATGATTGGAACAACAGTTCATTTATATTGTTTAATGATATTAAACATTTTGCATTTTACTGTGTCCCAACCCTCCGCTTTGAGAACCACCGGCTCATACGGTCATACCTACCCTGCTTTGGTGTTCATTTGGCCGTTTTGTGAGGGAGGGCTCTCCCCCACCACTGTGGGCATGTAGATCTCAAAGTCTTTGGGGACATTCTGTATGTTGGGCTCAGTGAAGCTCACTCTACCTAACAACAGAATGAGCTCGGTCACTGCATGCAGTATGTTTACTTCAAATGAGATTATATTGCACGACAGTATGAATTTACCGATAACATCAAGGTGCGGCTACATGAAATACATTACATACGGTAAGAACAGGTGAGTGTAGTATCACCTTGTACCTGTGTATGTGTGTGTTTTACCTGTGGCTGTGTGTGTCTGGGCGATGGGGTATATTCTTTCCATGGCCAGTGTAGGGTGGTGTTGCTTCTCCCTCTGCAGGGGGAACACCACTTTAGTCAAGGCGTTAGTGATCCGTCTCCACTCCAGAATCACACCTGGCAACGGGTGCATGGGGCAAAGTTTCTCCAGCACGTCCTGCCAACATTATTTCAATTTCAGTTTAAACATAGTGGATATTTCACTTCCAGTGAGATATAAAAACTGTAATTATTGGATTGCAGCAAAGTAGTTTTACCTTGGTGGTACTGAACTGTTTTCCGAGCCGTACTCTGCCACCACCTCTCCTGGTATAGCCCAGAGTCTTCTTACTTTTTGATCCCCCCACATCACCATTTGGAGGCAGGTGGAGCTCCAAGAACAACACCTAGCAGATACAGGTTTCGAGAACTGTAACTATGACTAAATTTGGAATTTGGCTCAAAAACATGGCTGGGATAGTGAAGGAGATGCATAGAACCTGAGCAATGTCGTCGATACTGGTGAGGGAGAAGCTGTGTCCAGCCAGGTTGTACGCCTGAGATTCCAGCGCTGTGAGTTTGGCCTGCATTACATGTTTTTGTCTCTCACACTCTCTAACACTGAAGCCCAATCCATTCAATTCCAACAGAGCCAAACATACCTGGGATGGCATCTCAACGCTCCTGAATAAATCTGACACATGCATACAAAACATTAAACACGGTTCTTCCTGCTGCTACAATACTACACGACTGACTGATTGTGCACTCTTTTTTTTACCAAGCATGCCGTCTTTCTCCAGCAGGCTGGTGAGATGGTTCATGACAGCGTGTACAAGCACACTCTTGGTCGCTGCCCTGACACGAGGACAGTGTGCATGCGCATTCCCAAGTCCATCCAGCAGAGGTAATTCTTCAGGACAGTAGACGGTCACCATGTTGGATAGAGTCCTCTCGTCACTGCCAGGGTCCACCAGCCAGCACGCCACCTACGGTAAACATTAAAGAAAGAGAGTTATTTTGCTGCAGGTTCAAGTTTGTTTCTCATATTTTATCAAAACAGAGGTTTTTAGGAAGATCATTTTAAAAAGGATTTTGCCATTAATATTATCCGTGTGTATGTTTGTCTGTGTTGAATGTTCTTGTATTTTGTTTATTATAATCTCATGTCACTTGTTGCTGTATGCACACTGAGTACAAAGATGGATAAAGATGTAACTGTGTGCACCTACCTTGGGGTCTTCACAGCTGCCCTCCAAGCTGATGCCACAGCTCAGGACTAGCGTCTTGTACACTTGGATAATGTCATACGTGACAATCACACCCCCTTTAAGACCAGCCAATGGCCTGCTCAGACAGGCCTTCATCTGCCCCAGCCTCTCACTTACTGGCAAATCACCATCCAGTGGAGGAGGAGCCAGACTGGCGCTCAAGCCTGAGGGTGAAAAGACGAGCTGAATTAGTATTTTCTTTTTCGATTGTGTGCTTGCAAGTGTGTGTGTGTGTGTGTGTGTGTGTGTGTGTGTGTGTGTGTGTGTGTGTGTGTGTGTATACCTTTGCTCTGCTTTTGCTGCAGAGATATGTAGTATGCATCTCTTGCTCCCCAGCAAACAGACAGTCCAATCAACACCAGTCCATCACTGTCTCTTACTGGAAAACCATCAGTCCTGTTGAGCTTCTGATGAGCTGTTGAGGCTGCACAGATAACACATGCATGGGTGAGGAGACTGCATTCATCATGCATCACGTTTTACTGTAGGTTCAAGTCACTTCTGTGGTTACCTCTCGTGTGTTTCCCTCCTATCTCCCCCTCAGGCTGCTGTCTGTGCTCCCTCCTTTCACAGGCCAAAGCCAGAGAGTACCGTTCCTTTGTTTTCCACTCCTTAATGAAAGTGTCGAAGAGGCGCCTCTCACTTGCCACATCTACAATGGAGAAGGTCCCAGAGTTGCTGGAACAGAGTGATGAATCCTGGGACAGCTGAAGAGTGAAGCCTTCGTCAGTCACGGGCGATTCAGTATCAGAGGGAGGTTTCGGCCGGGGAGAGGACGGAGAAGCACAGTGTCGAGGAGGTTTGGTTTTTGAACTTGAGCATGGAACAGACTTCGGCTCTGATTCAGGTAGAGTCTTTGGATGCCTCAGCTGGTGTTTGCGGCTCCAATCAGGCATAGAATCAGGCTGTTCAGTGTCGGCAGCCTCTGATAGATGATTACTGTTTCCTGGATGAGATTTACGACATTTTGGGGCAGTTGATTTACGTGGAGGAAGTGTTGAGGGAGTTGACTGGTTAAGTGGCCGGGTAGTGAGGGGCGACTGGACCGAGGAGGTGGTCAGTTTTACTCTGGGTGTGACAGGTGGCGTTTCTGGGGTGGGGGGAATAAGGTCACCAGCGGATCCGGGCCTCTCTCTTACATTCTCAGTGTCACGTGTTGGGGGTTGTTCTGGTTGAGAGTCACTCTCGGCAGCAGCAGATTGCACATTTACCTTTCCCCTTTTTCTGCTCACTTGCATTAAAGTCTGAGGTAGATCTGGAGCATCCACTGTGTTTGCAGCAGCAGTGTGTGTAGTGTGTGTTTGAGTAGCTGTGTGGCCTGTTGTAGTGTTGTGCCAGGACTGGTCAGACATACTAGGCCAACGGTCAAAGATCTCTTGTAAACCGGGGCTGCAATGAACAGTACTTTGAGGCGCATTATCTGGCAATAGAACATTCATTTTTGCTTCCTTTTCCTCCTCGACCTGATTTCCACTTTCACCCTCTTCCTTTATCCTTCCCTGTCTCCCACCTGGTTTATTCTTATTTTGAGCATTAGGGAACTGCTTAGCTGTGTCCTTGTCACGCTCATTCGGAGTTACAATGCAAACAGGCTGTGGCTGTATCTGACAGGGTTCAGAAGGTGAATTTGACAGCCGTTCCTCAGGCAGAGCATGGTCTGCGTTGGGTTGCTGTGCTTGACAATGGCGGGCTTCTTGCTCGTGTCGCGTTCTCTCTGAATGTCTGAGCAAGCTCTGCCTCTCCAGAAAATGCTCGCCCACAAACAGCGAGTCACCCCACTCTGACAGGTTGAAGGAGGATTCGCCCCATTGGATCGCCTCCTGCTTTTCTGCATCCTGGTTGGCAAGAAGCTCACTGCGTCTTCGATCCTGGGTTGATGGGAGATTGCACTCAGATTCCTCTTCATCAGACTGATCAAGGATCTGTTGTGGGCTCAGACCAGCGAGCAGAGAGCTGTCGTACAGGCTGTCGAACAGGAAGCTACTGCTTCTGTTAAGGGTCTCAGAAGCAACCTGATTGGCATCGAGGGCTTCATTATCATCACCGCCGCCTTCGTTTTTGTCTTCATCCACGTTATCACCACCACGGGGACCAGGGGAAACCTGTGAAAACAGCAGTGTATCATTAAAGAGGCAAATCATTTGATTATACAGTATTTCTTATTTGCAATCCATGCATAATTGATGTTTCTGGTCAGTCACCTGGTGGCTGGTGTTAAGGATGAGCTCCATCTGGCTATCTGTGAGAGATATATTGAATCTAGGACAGGCATTGTGTGGGGCAGGTCCATTTTTCCCCTCATCTGTGTCGTCTTCCCGCTCTATGCCTGTGTCTACCATTTCCCCCTCTTTTATCTCTTCTGTTTCTACCACCTGATTCATTCCTCCATCATTCCGGTCTTCTTGGTATGTCTGTTGAACAATGATTCTTTCGGTCTGAGTGTCCAATTCAAAGCTGTCACCAAAACTCTCTTCTCCCTTTTTAATGTCTCCCCCAGCTTCTTCATCTCTCTCATCTCCTGTGTACAGCTCGGGAGATGAGAACTTATCTACCCCTCTGTCCTCTATCCTTCTTCGCTTGGCTTCAGGAGAGTATAAGGGAACTGAGGCAGGAGAAACAGATGGAAGGGAATTTAATGTGTCTGCATTTGTAGGAGCAGAAACTGTTGCTCCCAGGTGGGATGCCTGTGCACTCGCTACACTGTCTTGTAGACATTTATCAGTTTGTATCGAGTGCAGGACTTTGCTTAGGGCTCGTGAGTGCTTCAGTCTACCTGGCTGCACAGGTGAGGCAGCAACCTCTTTGTTACCATTTCCTTTTAAAGTCCTTGTGGAAACACTTTGTTGTTGTTCTACCCGGGGCATCAGGGCTCTGAAGCGTGGGGGCGGCATTGGAGGTGGTGAGGGCTGAGGATGTGGCGGTGATTGAGGCAGAGGGCTGGATACAATCTCAGCCAGTTCCTGTGTCAGGCTCCTTTCAGGATGGGGCCGTTTGGCTTGTTGACCCCCTGGTCTAGCTGAGGCTGTTCTGTCACTTTTCTCGACTCCTTTCTCCTCTGATTTTTTGCGCTCTTCCCTTTCTTTCTCTGACCGATTTTTTGTTTCATTTGCCATGGACAGCTTTTTATTTGTCTCTGTCATCTCTGTTTCTTTGCCACTTTCCACTGGCACCTCATTATCTGTTTGTGCGATTTCTGGGTCAGCCCTGTCTTCCTTTCTGTGCACCTCCAAATTTTTTCCCCCTTCCTTCTCAACAGGTCTGGACTTTCCTTGCTCTCTCCTGGCATCACCGTCTGGTTTATCCTTTTTTCTTTCAGCCACCATTTTCTCACTCTTATATTCCTCCTCACCCTCCTCTCTATGTCTGTCAGTAACTCTGCCCTTGCTTTTCTTGAGCCTGTCTCCCTCTTGGTGGTCTCTAGTGTTTTCTGTCTGTGCTACAGGTGAACTGAGATATGAGACGGATGAGGTTTCTGTGTCGCTGCTATGACCGTTGTCACAGCTGTTCACAGCAGGAGCCCCGGGAGGAAGTGTTGTTGGGTCCCACTGAACTCCTAGCCGGGCCAGGTCTTCCTGTAGGAGCAGCCTTGCCTCAGAAACTATTTCAGTGGCTGCTTCCTGTTCCGTCAGGGCCCGTCCACCGGTCACCCAGACACAGCGAAGACTCCGTCTCTCAGCTGCCTCCATCTCACTCTCATCCACCGCACGTTTAGAGCTGAGGACAGACAGTGCACCATTGACATTACATTTGGGCTCATGTTTCAGGGAGATTAGGTTAGTCTAAGTGACGTTTAAAGGACTGTGCCTGCTTCTATCTCTTTGACTTCTTCAAAACAGAGGAAGTTGATGTATATTTAATAGTAAAAAGGGTATTTATTTATGAGTATATATTAGATTTTGTTTATATACTTGATATATTCAATGTAATTCAGTCTCTGTAGCCCTCAGTTCATTGGGTTCTTCTTGAATTGTTCATTGTTATGATATAATTATCGCCCAGGATGGGTCGGATGGTTAACCGTGCCTCTCATCATAGAGCCCATCAACCTACTTTTTAATATTTCCAACATTCTGACCTTTCAATAAGATGGTATATTTTACTAAGTATTAAGGGGTCTGGTTTTTAGTCACAACACATGCATTTATATCTTACGGGAACATACACACACCTACCTCTTGAATGGGACTGCGTTTCTTAAGGCTTTCTCCACATCAGTCACAGTAGCCCTGGCTAGTTCAGCAACAGTACAGAGCCCTTGTGCGTAGAGTGCTCTGGCTCGTGTTGCATTCAAGAGTGAAACCCTGACCAGGTCGACCAGCTCCCTCTGGACTCCAAAGCTCAGCCTGGTCTGGTACTGAGACAACAGCAGCTCCATGTTGTGCCAGCCCAGACGTTTGCAGAACACCGTTACCATACCTGAGGGATAGCAGAAAATCACTAAGTGTTTCTGGAAGCTGCACAACTGAGCATGTGATTTAAACTCATTTAATAACTAATGTCTTGCTTTTTGGCTCTAGTTCTCTTTCTTACTGTGTCTGCATCAGTCACTAATAATAGGCATCATCATTTATATGATATAGATTGAAATCCAGACAAACACATTTAAGCATATGCCCACTGAGTCTATATTACACTAGTACCTCGTGAACCTTCTCACAGTAACATGATGCAAGAAGCGTGAGCACTTATGAATGATGGATGCATGGCTCTTAAGAAAGCATATAGGTGCTGAAACATCAGCTAATGCAATGAAGTCTGTATACACATCATTCTAAAGTGCTCCTGCTTCTTCATGCATCAGGTTACTCAGCAACACTCCTAAGCATGTACCTGCATAGGTAGAAGCAGACTGCTGCAGAGACTGTAACTGTCCACGATTGCAGTTGTATTTAGATGCCACTGTTCCCAAAGGCACCTCGTTCACCAGATCCTGTAGTACAAGCGTGGTGAAAAACCTGGAGAGTGATAACAATGAAATGATGGAAAGTTAAAAGCCCCATGTGATCCAAACATTTCTTAAACTTTATTTGTTCTTGTTTGTTCTAAGGGCCACAGTGTTGTACTGAGTACAAATAGCTTGTGTAACTAACATAAATGCGTCCTTTACCGTTTATGAATTGCCATCTGTCTACGCTGCTTTTCTGTCTTGGCAACAAGTTTGCTGCTGACAGACCGTGCGAGAAATCCTTCCTGGACGCCCACCATCTCTGCCACTCTCTTCATCGATGATGAGAGCTGTTCCCACAGACAGAAGAACTGATACCAGTCTATGGTAGTCCACTCTGCGTACAACGGGGTGATCTGAGGAGAGTTTCGACAGAGAATTTCGTATTACTATGCTTGTGAGGACTGGTCTGGATTTTGTAAGTTTGAGGAGGAGACCTTTTTTCGTGAAAAGCTAGAATTAAGATTTAGTTAGGGTTCAGGGAAAACAGGAGGTGAATAAAGTTGACAGAAAACCATTGTTGTTGTTGTTGTTGTTGTTATAATGCAAGATATGTGCATGTGTACCAGGTAGAGAATGTGCAAATCATTTTCCAGTACAAAGCCCTTCATGGCACGCTGGAGGTCTGCAAATATTCCCAGAGCCTCAGGAGGGGAGAGGGAGGAGGACAAGGTGGCAGCACCAAGCTGAGTGGGACAGTACCGTTCCTCTGGATCTGCAGAGACATCACAGGATACACAGTAGTTATAGTAATATACATATTACATAATAAGATAGCACTGTGCCAAATGTGGCAGTACCTTGTCCGTCCTTCTGGATGCTAATAAATTCATTCTCCATCAGCCATTCGACACAGGCCTCAATAGCCCCTTTGTTGTTGGGCTCATTTGATTTGTGTTTGCTTTCACATTTCATGCTGGCAGCCAGTAGAGAGCAGGAAGCATACAACCTCACATCCTGTGGAGTGCTGGCAACACCTCCGACAATGATCTGTGATTTGGGATAATATGAATTAGGGGCAGGAAACAATTTATTTCATGGGGCAGGGATTGTTTTTTGTCACTGTGAGTAAACAAACACAACACAACTATTCTATAAGCAGGAAATTACCTACATCCAGACTGTAGTTCATTTCTGCATGTTTATTTAAATGTCAATCATACCTCAAGGATGGCTCTCAGCATGCTAGTGGTGACACCTTCCCCTTCCCTTCTCACCAGGCAACTGTTGATTGGCTGAAGAGCACCGTTAAGGAGACTAATACCTTTCTGACGCTCTGCCTCCTTACAAACCAACACACTTTCACCTGGAACAACAAAATGACATGATACCAAGGAAGAGAACTGTTTTTGATTAAGTTTTCAAATGATACAAGCTCAATCATTCATATGAGACTGCTGATCATGTTTTTCATCTTCTCCCCATCTCTTTACCATTTTCTTTGTCCCCTTCCTCACTCCATACCTGTAGTGTCTACTCCTTTTCTCCCTGCTCGTCCAGCCATCTGTTTGTACGTGAGTGGGTCCAACAAGTGTCCGTTGAAGGTAGGGGTTCGAATGATGACCCTGCGGGCAGGGAGGTTAACTCCTGAAGAGAGAGTGGAGGTGGCAGCCAGGACTCTGACCATGCCTTGACGAAAAGCTCCCTCCAACACATCGCGTTCATCAAATGTTAGACCTACACGGAAAGTATGAAACATAGACAACCTCCATCTTGTTGACACAGAGGATAACAAGGATCCTAACATTCAGTCCACAGTTTGTTGTGGTTAAGGGGTTATGCGAGGGTACTCACCTGCATGGTGGAAGGCCACCCCCCACGGCACAGTTCGCTGGAGGATGGGGTCTAGCCCAGCAGGAGTTCGTCTCAGCTGGGCTATAACGTCCACTAGTGCCTCCTGATTCAGACACACTGGCTGTGGGTCGGTGTTACCTTGACGATCGGAAAGACAAACACCACAGTCTAAACTTAACACACTGCAACATAAGCTATCTTTAAAATAAGTAACAGTTTTTTTTACATCACCTCACTATTAAATGCAATATGTGCTGATGTTGACTTTGTTTTATTTGAATACATTTTCAAATTTCACAAACCAGTACGTCTGAGGTTGTAGAATTCTCTAGCGATACTATCAGCCAGTTTCTCACACCAGTTCTTCGAGGGGCAGAACAGCAGCACAGAGTGGCCATCTCTCACTGTCTCATAACACAAGCTCACTATGTGGTCGTCATCACCCTTTTAAGCAGAAAAGATTATAGCACGAGATTATATTACTGCTGATGAGAAAGTAGGCATCAGTCATGATTACACACACATTGGATGATCTCTCTATCTATATTACCTTTATGTTGAGCACAGGACTGAACGGCCGGACCACAGAGAGGCTCTTGTCGTAGATGTTGCAGCCCACTTTGAGATGCTCCTGCAGGGGTACAGGTCTGTAGTCTGTCTGGTAAAGCTCTGCACCTAACCAGCTGGCCAGGAGGGAGAGGTTAGGCAAGGTGGCACTCATACCTATTATCTGTACACCATCAGACAGAGACCTGTAGAGAGAAATGTAAAAAACAGACTTACTAACTTATTAACAGGATTTTTGAAACACTGCACATCAAGACAAAGGTATAGATAGACGAACAGACCCTGTGGTGCTCTGCTTCTGTGCTATGTAGCGGATTTTGGTTAAGAGCAGCTCTAGCAGATATCCTCTTCCAGAATCCCCTACCATGTGCAACTCATCCACCACCACCATACCTAGTAGCACAAAAAAAAACACACTTTCAAAAATTATTTTCTCAATAAAATGTCAGAAAATAGTGAAAAATACAAATCACACTTCCAAAGAACTCAAGATGAAGTTTACAAAATTACTTGTTTGGTCCCAGTCCCACATCCAGAGATACTCAAGTTACAGTTTTATAACTCCAAGAGAGAAGAGCAAATCCTCACCCTTCAGAAACTCGGAAATTTAAATGACTAGAACGATTAATTGATAATCAAAACATCTGTGTACCTGTTTTTTTTGGCTTTACACATAATTACAACAAATGTATTACCTAGTAAACCCATACTGTCTTCTTCAATGAGTCTGTTAATCAGAGAGTTGGCTTTTTCTATGGTGCAAACAGCCACATCCAGCGCTGTGAACCCCCCTGCAGCTGAAGTGCTGCCCATATATCCCTCCACACGAACTCCTGCCTCTTCAAATACACTCTACAGGTGCAGAGACACAAGTCTGTTAGATGGAGATAGGCAGGCATGCGCGCACGCACGCACGCGCACGCACGCACGCACGCACGCACGCACGCACACACACACACACACACACACACACACACACACTCCATAACAACTTCATTGTATCCTTCTGCCCACTTCCCTCTCACCTGAAGATAGTGCATCTTCTCTTTGGCCACAGAGACAAAAGGCAAAATGAAAAGAGCTTTTCTTTTGGTCTCCAACACACGCTTCAACATCAGCAGCTCTGACACCAGAGTTTTTCCAGCACTGGTGGGGGCTGAAAAAGAGGGAAAATAAAAGTTGAAAAGGAGCTACAACAGAGGAATAAAAGAAAAAATGTTGTAAAAATGAAACTTGTAAAATTGACAATGATTGACTCCTTGACTCACTTTCTTGTTATATTCATTTTCTTACCAGAGTATACCAGGTTACATCCCTGCAGCACCTGTCCAACAGTGAGGCACTGAGCCTGCCACTCAAACATGTGAGTCACTCCGTGTTTCTGGTAGCGTTCCAGGACAGGTTTTGGCAAACCCCAACTGGATAACAGCAGCTTTTCAGCTTGCTCCAAGGGAGCACATAAGGCAATGCCTACAGTAGAGCACACATAACATACTCCTTTTACATATGGCATTAAATCAGACTGGAGGCAGTGGAACAGGGTCTATACTGGGGACACTATTTAATTTAAAATATAAATGTATTTCAGTTAAAATCAGACTGAGTATACATGGACATGACACAAAAGTTCAGAGAAGGTGTGAACATTTGTTGCTCAATAACTCATACAGAAATAAGAACAAAGGGAACAAAATATCAGCCTAGGGGAAGGTTTAATGACTGCGCTTAATATACTTCACCTGGCTGAGGTAAAGTGTCACTAAGAGAACTGAGCTCTAATCCAGTGGGGACTGTGAGCACAGAGTTGGACTGATTCTGAAATGACTGCTGGAGCTTGGCCCTGTTCATGGCAGCTGCGAGACGTGTGGGGCTGAAAAGGATATAGTCTCTGCGTGCATCAAGAGGTGGGTCAGCATTTTTACTTGATCCACTTTCCTCTTTGCCAAGAGGAGAACCCTTTGTTCCGGATGAACACTTCTGCCTGCTGAAACACAGAGAGAAAGAGAAGCATTTGGTCACAGAAAAGTACAGAAGATTAATGAAACAAAAGAAAAACTAGGCAATAATGTGGAAGTTCAGACTCACTTGTTGGAGCTGCCGGCTTGCTGACTGGTTTTTATTTCTTGACATGGTGGCTCATTAATGCAGCCGCTTTCTGGATCCCTCTCCGCACGCTCCGCTTTCTCCGAATCCTCGCTGAAGAGAAGCTTCTGAGCGAGGTCTTTGCAGTCGGCTGTCCACCCTGGTCTCTTACCATCACTGCTAAGCCAACAGACTCTCTCCTGGGTGCTGGGGGCTCGGTGGGCTCCTCGGCCTGTGGCTTGAGCAGGTGCTCTGTCACTCTCCCTCTTATTGTGTGGAATTGTTGCATGAGACCGTGGCAAAGGGACAAAGGCAGCTGATGATACTGCTGGCTTTTCCTGTGTGTCTCTGTTTACTGTCGGTAGACAAGCATTGTTAGCTGCAGGCTTTACAGGGTCGACAGCATCCAGCACCTGCAGCATCTCTTCATCAAGAGCTAATGTGGATTCTCCCAGCGGGAACACTGCTCGTCCACCCTAAGACGAATAAGAAAACAGTACAGGTCATTTGTGATCAATCTTATGAGTGGAAGAGAAAAAAAGAGTTAACAAAAACTGTCTTTCATGCCGTCTCACTCACCATGAGGCTGTCTCTGCTTATTTTTTCTGATCTGTTAGTTTTGTCTGACAGATAACGGGTTTTCTGCAACAGTCCATCTTCATCCAGTGGCTCAGCAGGAGCTTGAAAACTGTGCTCAGACAAAAATGTACGTTCATTACGGGTAAAACTGCTGTTCACAAATAGATATGTTAAAAAGATTTGAAGAGGTCTCCTGGAAAAAGGAATCTGGTCATAATTCTTCTAAATCAGCCAGCATTATAATTGAAGTGACACTTAAACTTACCTTTTTTTCTTCTTGATCTGGTGCTGCCCCATGTAGCTTTTCTGTCTCAGAGGAGGACCCGAAGTGCTCATACTGATGAGGCTTTACTGTTTTCAACAAACGTGTGAGTGGCTGGATGTTAATTAACATGACATTGGTTTCTCTCTTGACACGAGTTTATAAATTTTATTCAACAATGTTTATCAAAGGTCAGCGGTTAAGTCAAAACAAGCGTCGCCGTAGAATTACTTATTTATGTCGCTAGGTATAAATATTTTCTTCCTGTTGAGCAGCGCTGAGTAAATCAGAAATCAAAAGAACCGCCAGAGTACCGCCCCGGTGTTTCACAAAAACAGTTCGACGGAATAAATGCTCGAATACGAAAGTTCCTATCCGTTACTACTACTACTATATTATTATTACTACTACTGCTGCTGCTGCTGCAACTAATAGTAATACTGATATTAATAATACCTCTAATAATACTAAATAGACTGTCTTTCGATTAAATACTTGAATGAATAAAATTATTTAAATTAACTGTGTATGGTTGAATGAAATAAACATTGTCTAATAATTGGATATCTGATATCTGAATTGTCTGTGGTAAAATGTATGCTTAATAGTAGAGTTTATCAGCGATCCACAGTAAAATATAATACAGTTTATGAACTGTTATAGTAAATTGTATAGAAAATAGTTCATGAACAATCATTATTAAAAAAAAAAATACTGTATTTATAAATACAACTCAATTTTAACTGTCTTTGGTAAATTCAGTTTATGAACTCTGAATGGCAAATACAGTTTGTAGTAGTAGTTAAAATTGATTGATAAATATAGGTTTATTGTTGTTTGTAGTAAAACTATTTTATCAAATGCATATTTAAGGTCAGTGGTAAACAGTCAGTAGTAAAATATAGTCATAAATTCAGTTTATGTGAATGGTAAAAAATGTATCGTCTGTGGTAGAATGTATTGATACATTTTTTTTTCAGTTTGTCACTGTCAGTAGAAACACAAACTGTAGGTACTAAACTGCAGTGATACTTGTTTTGAGCAGTGTATAGTAAAGTGTACTGATAAACACAGGTTTTGATGTAGTAAACTGTATTGATAAATACAGTATTGATGAGTGTGTGGTAAAGTGATTGGGTGTGGGCGGGGCCTCGGTCCCCGTCTCTGGCGTGAGCAAGTGAGCGAGCGGCTGGTGGGCGCGCCCGCTGCGACGTTGCGGAGGCTTCAAGATGGCGGAAGCCCTGACAGCTCAGGAGCAGCTGGTAAGGGTCTCTTGACGGACTTTTTCCCTTATTCCCCCATCATATTCAGTGTTTACACATGTCACATTCAGTTTCTTCCTTAACTGGCGATTTTTCCATATATTTTGTCATGGTGACTGTAACCGGGAACGATGTGTGTCTAGTCAACAGCGCTGGCCCGTTCGCACCCTGACTCCGGTGTGACTGACAGCAGTTAGCATGTGTGTTAGCATGTGTGTTAGCATGATGGCGTTTGCTAGTAGCTAGTAGTAGGGACCACTTAACCGGCTGTGTATCACGAATACTCGTTCAATCAATAACCCAATTTTACATGGACCACATAGATATTTTCATATCGCCTATGTTAACTAGTGTTGCATCCGTACGAGCGATTAGCCTCATACATAGTGCTTCTAGTGTCTTTAACGCTACCGTTAGCCATCCAGCCACCACATGTAACCTAGCCGCTAGCTAATGCTAATAGCTATTGTTGACTTGCAGGGAATTTCCTCGACAGCTACCTTGCCAGACGTTAAAAAATATATTGCACCAAGTGTGAAGGTCAAAAATGACTAACGCATGATTCACTTAATTGTCAGTTGTCGTTATGCATCATGACACAGTGAAGACAGACCAAGATCATGAGTCTCATCGCACAACGCGAGTGTTTGCTATGAGCCCACTAGCTAGCAGTGTCCTGTCTATCAGATTTACGGTCGCGAATTCACAGAAGTGATCCTCCTGTTCCTAGCATTGTTGTTGCCATCACTTTCTAGTAAAGGGGTGGGCCTGACACTGATAGCAAATATCAAATGTCACACCGCGATTGTGGTGACAGCTTCGTTTTATGGCTACTTGTTTTATCTTAATCAAGCATTCACAAGGTTAACTGATAAGTAAGATAAGTAACGGGACGCGCTCGCACTGCTTCCCAGATTTGTTGATTTCTTTCTTGATGGCTAACCATCACTTTTCCAGACCCAGTAACGTCATACGATTAACTGCCCTGAGGACACTTGGAGTACATAATGTTTGTGGTGTTTGCTCACTGTTGAGATCGGCGACTTGTTGCCTTGCCTTGCCTTGTATAATCCTACCAAGGCTAGCAGCCATACCCTGGTGCTGATGTTCTGTCCCTGGTGGCAATATACAGTGTATATACCGGTATCCAGATTTCTTATGATATAAAGGTGTGATTTAAACTTATCCTCCTCCTGCCCCAAAAGCGAAAATTTAAACGTGATCATCATTTAAATAGGGGGTTTGTGGTGCAGAAACAAAACTTGCAAAGGATGATCCCGTCAAAACCCACAATTACTTGATAAAATAATTTTTGCATGATGAAAAATGTATGATGCCAACTTAGGTGGTGTCAGTGGCACTAAATCAGGCAGTGTACCTTTAGAGGTTAGCATTTGTGTCTGATGTGATTCCTTTGCTTCTCTTGCCTTGATTTAAATGCCAGGACTAGGTGTTGGTTAGATTTATTGAATGTGTATGTGTACGCAATAATTACAATATGTGTCCTGTCACAGCATTGAGTCAGGTACATTCTTGGCATTTAGTTCTGGCTATGTAAGTCTGAGAGTCACAAATCTTTCCCAGAATCCAGTTGTTGTAACTGGATAAATAATCACATTTTCTGTGTTAGCGCCTGTGTGATTGTCCTGATGATATAATCCTATAATGTTTATTCACATCACCTTTAAGACCACCTCTGCTGATATTATAACATCTATCTATCTATCTATCTATCTATCTATCTATCTATCTATCTATCTATCTATCTATCTATCTATCTATCTATCTATCTATCTATTTATTTCACATTCAGGAAAAAGGGAGTGGAGTTGCTAGTTTACACAGCAAATGTTATGTATTGAATGAATGTGACTATTGTTTAGCCCGTCATCTAATAACAAAACTGATCATGAGATGCATCAGAATGTGGGTGACTTACCAAGTCTGCCAAACAACTCATAGGAAAGCCCTGTATTTGGATTAATTCTTCACTTGGCATCCACTTTTAATTCTTTGTCCTATGAGAGAGTAGATTCAGGGTTTGTACATAGCTAAAGAAGTAATCTGTTGTACCCATTCATGTACTCTCCTCTTGCTGGTTTCAAATTTAGAGGACAGATGCAGCCCACTTGGGTGGAAACAGGCTGACTGTTGTCTCCTGGCATATGAGTGCTCGCATCCACTCCATCTTCGAGGAGCACAGCCTGCTGCTGCCATCTGTATCAAAATTATTGTGACTTTGGCAGGGAAAGAACTACAAAGCTGAGGGGGCTCAGTTTTGTGTCTCCTCTTTGTCATGCCAGTTGTCACCCCTGCTCTCCTCCCTAAATTCCAAGTTCTTATGTGTGTTTTCAACAGTCTCTGCTCCTTTGGTTGTCCCCCTCCAGTTTTTCTGCTTTAATCTGTCCTCACACACTGACACCTCACCTTTTTTCTTCATCTTCCCCGTCACGTTTGTCCAGGCTGTGGAGGAGTTCCTGAGTGAGGTGCGTAGCAGGGAGCAACCTCACAGCGCTGGGCTCGTCTCTCAACCAACCGCTGTAAAGTTTCTTATGGCCCGCAAATTTGACGTCTCCAGAGCCATCGACCTCTTCCAAGCATACAAGGTACAGCAGTGCTTTGATTGGTGACACAACTGATATAACTATTTTTCTATTATCAACATGGCAATGCAGCACTTAATTAGGGCTAAAGGATTTGGAGGAAATATCCAATTGCAGTTTTTCTGAGTAGTATAACAATTACATTTCAGTCTGCAAAAAGTTTCCGCACCTCCAAGTAAGATCCAGGCTTATTTGCAGGTGTACACAATACACACACAAGTTTATACCAAAATAGAAGGAATCAGACAGATCAATGCAGTTGCTTGACAGCAATCCTCATAGGGATCTTTTTTAAATAAAGTTTTCTAAAGTATATAAAAAGATTTAGGTCACAATTAATAAGATATTACATTAGTTGTATACTACATTACTCAATATTTTACGTTCAAAATAATCATGACGATCTAATGAAACCCAATGTAAAATCTCAGCAACAAATACTATCATGCAAATCAGTTTTATAATTTTGTTAATTCTCTGTTAGGTGCTGTAATTTTTTGAGGCTGCACTCAGTGGTGTTACTGTATGCATATGGTGGGACAAAATGGCATTACTCCTTAAGGCACAGTCTGGGATAGAAATAAAAGGGTCTGCCAGACCACAGAGTAATAATAAACAATGACAGAATTAAAGTTTATGATGTCTGGTGCTGATAAATGTGTTTGCATGCTACCTTAGCTGCAAGCTAATGCTTGTGTTCTTTCTCCCCCACCTTTGCCATCATGTATCAACATTAGAACACAAGAATCAAAGAGGGCATCATCAATATCAACCCTGACGAGGAGCCCCTACGCTCTGAGCTGCTGAGTGGCAAATTTACAGTCCTGGTGAGTGGTGAAGTTATTATTAGCCACTTGACACATAGCAACTTCATTTAGCAATTACATCCCTGGATACAAAGAAAATGATGCACATACTCTTCATTGAGGAAAAGGTTGTGTGTTTGTCAGTGTGGACACGTATGCTTGTGTGTCTCCTTATGGATTACGATTACGTCAAGTAAAAATTGATTTGTTTTGACTTTATATTATTGAAAGTATATTTTAACTGTCAGATAACATAGCCTGGAAGCAGAGTGAATTTGCATTGGTGTATGAGATGGTCTGTTAATGTCCCTACCAGCCGGGCCGTGATGCAAAGGGTGCTGCTCTAGCGCTCTTCACGGCTCGTCTCCATCGGCCAGACGTCACCACCCACAAAGCTGTGCTTCAGGCCATCATCTATCAGCTGGACAAAGCCATAGAGAGGTGATGTCCGAACCATAACCATTTGTATAAACACATTTTTTTCTCTCTCTTCTGCACTTTACTTTGGTGTTCTGGTACACCTGTTCCTCTCTGTCCGTCATTGTTCAATTCTCTCATTTTCTGCTGCTATTTTAGTCTCTGTCTTCTAGTTCCAATTTTTTACTTCTTGCTACTAATTAGTGGTGTCAGGATCTCAGATAGAGTTTTCGCCAATCTATTTCTGTTTTTAATTGAAAAATCTTCTTGATTCCTCCCCAGTGTACAAACTCAAAGAGACGGACTCATATTTATCTACGACATGACCAACTCCAGCTATGGCAATTTTGACTATGAGCTCTGTGTCAAGATCCTCAATTTGCTCAAGGTAAATATCCAGATCATCCTCTGTTGGTTTTTGGTGTTAAAACTGTGTCTTGGAAATGAAAAGCGTTTTTCATCATTTTGTCTGTTTGATGCTTGTATTTCCCAGGGAGCATTTCCAGCCCGTCTAAAATGTGTCTTCATTGTGTCATCACCTCTTTGGTTTCGGGCGCCTTTTGCAGTCCTCCGCCTCTTTGTGCGTGAGAAGCTGAGAGAAAGGGTATGTGTGACTGTTTTAATTAGGGGGTTATGTCATAATATGTAATGTGTTCGTTATTTGTTGTTTGAAATGTGTTTTCTTCATTCTGAAATCACCAGGTGTGCACGGTGAAAGCTCATGAGTTGGCCAGTCACATCCCAGTCTCCTCGCTTCCTGAGCACCTGGGTGGGACATCCCAGTATAGCCACGTTGCTTGGATCCAGTCCTGTGTTAACATTCACACAAACACTGTTCAGGGTGACACACAAGAACATGACACACATGACTGTGTGGGAAGCCTGCTACGCTCTTACAGCTTGGAGTGTAGCAACACAAGCGCAGGCGCTACACTGTCCCATACCCATATAAATACGCAGTTAGGTCCTGAGCTTGCTGTGGCCAACTCTAACTGTTACGATGATAGCAATGCTAACCCACACAACCACTGCGGTGTGGTGGAGGGCAGGACTCGAGGCCCAGGCCAGTACCAGCAGAGCCCACATTCTGCTGCAAACAGGCCGCAGGGGAACCACCAACACTGGAACGGCTCAGCTGTGAGCGAAGCCAACATGGCTGTTAGTGGCTCCGGCCTCAATGCTAATATGAATGGTCGTGGCCGCCAAGCTCCTCCCCAGTCAGACACACCTCCCGACACACCGCTTTCCCAGAAGAGTGATGGGGATGCGGTGTATGGCAAGACAACAGACTCTGCCCATGAATCTCAGAATGAGGGTGTCAAAGAGGAGGACGAGGAGGAGGGTGAGGAGGAGGAAGGGGTACCTCCGTTGCCCCAGAAATCTTTGCCTCGTCCACCCCACCAGCCTTCCTCTCAATCCCCGCCCCTGTCTTCATCGTGGGGTCCTGATGAGGAGGACCGCTGCATGGAGGTGTCTGTTCACATGCCAGAGCAGGGAGGCATGACAGTGCATGAGCTGGTGGAGCATGTGAAGAGGAAGAAGAAAAAAGGAATCTATCAGGAGTACGAGGAGATCCGCAAGGAACCACCAGCAGGCACCTTTGACTACTCCAAGTAAGAGATAGAAAATCTATTCTTTCCACCTGGCCCTTTTTTTTTTCTTTGTGCTTCTGTCTTTCTACTGGTATCTTCCTTTGTTTTCTCTCTCATTAACAAGGTAAAGGAAAATTATGTGACGGATTTGTATACATCAGCACAGTATTTCAGTCTATCATGTTTCTTCACATTGAAATCAATTCTGCTTTTACAGGAAATTATCCAATCAGATTAAGAACAGGTACAGTGATGTTCTCTGCCTGGACCAGTCACGAGTTCGACTCTGCCAGCTGTCTGATGATGAGGATGAGGTAATAGTTGATTAATTGATTAATTGATTAATTAAACTTCAATTTTTCTCCTATAATTATTTCATGCATATGTTTGAAAATATTCCTTAATGACTTTGTTGATGATAGGTGATTTTATAAATGTTTGCTGCTAAATTATGGGACAGAGTTGCCAACATCAGTCATATTCACTTTCACACAAAAAGAATGTATTAAACTATAATGTTATATGTTGCATATTTTTTTCATAAGTAATTAATGGTCAGCACTGAAGTGATCAGCAAAGGATTGGCTGTAGACATAAATGTGGATTTGATGTTGCATTAGCAGTTACATTAGATTACAAGACTAACATTTGTGTGTCAGCAATTGGGTCTGTTGTTTATTATGTTTTCACCTGTGCTTGTCTGCTGCATCTGATATGTGTGATTGGAAAGTGGAGCCACTGGCAGTATTATACACAGTGGCTTTTATGTGGTTAAAAGGAAAGGCCTGTTTTTGGCAGCCCGGATCTTATTTTTGTAAAATGAGCACTGTGTTATAATAGCTAAAACTATAAATATAAGACCCATGTTGTAAAAAAATCCTTTAGAAGAATTAAAAAGGTTATTTGGCTGTAGAGCAAATGTTGAGGTTGGCAAATGAATGAATCTCATTAAGTAAAGATTGACTGGACCCGCTCTGGATTCATAATGCATTGTATATAGTAGCATTTTTGCGTGACTCCAATCTAAATGTTTAACCATTTACTGCAAGTAAGTGGCGGGCATAAAATGTAATTTTACAGAGAAGTCAAAGCTATAGTGATGTAAACATATGTCAGCCCCACTAATAAGACTAATGTTGAGTCCTAACATCTAGCAGCGAGTCTCACCACATCTCTGCTGTGTGTTTTTGCAGACATCCGATTACATTAATGCCAGTTTCATGGATGGGTACAAGAGGAGCAACGCTTACATCGCAACTCAGGGTGAGCAGCTGTTGAAACAAACTCTTAATTATCTTTATATAGTCCTTCATGCACATTACACTTTTTCTTCTCCAACCTCACTCAGTTCTCCTTAAACCATAGTAGGGAACAATGTGGTGTTACCACGATCTGACTGACTTCTGTGTCCCTCAGGTCCTTTGCCAAAAACTTTTGGTGACTTCTGGCGTATGGTGTGGGAACAGATGGTACTTATCATTGTCATGACCACCAGGTGAGGCTTATTCACCTGTGATTTCAGGAGTGTATTATGAATTGAGCCGGGCAGTCACTGTATGGATTAAGTCTGATTTAACCCTTAATTGGTTAAATCAGATTCATGAGACATGTTAAAGTCGCTCAGTTGATCCGTACAGTGTGGGCATAGAAGTTAAAGGTTCTGGCTTTGCAGAAAGGCAGGTAAAAAACGTGTAGTGTGAGTTAACACTACGTACAAGATTAACAAAAAACGCACAGTGTCTGTCTAGCTTTAGAAATGCACAAAGAGTGTTTGCATAGAATAAGCAATAACATGATGGGGTGATGATGAGATTAAAAGGTTGTGATTTGTGTTGTGTGTCTCAGGGTCGTGGAGCGTGGACGTGTCAAGTGTGGTCAGTACTGGCCTCTTGAGGAGGGCAGGACCGAACAGCACGGATACTTCTTGGTCAGGAACACACATGTCCAGGTGTTCCAGGATTTCAAACTCTCCCATCTTGAACTCTACAACACACAGGTAAGTCATGGTGACCATGTTAGTACCTGAAAATTTCTTAAACTAGGTCTGTTAATCTAATATAATAAAATGGACCTCAGAGTATCTTTGATGGCTCTAGAGGTCTTTAAAATTGAACTAAAGATAACTTGATATGTGACTGTGAAGACTTTAGATTGTGGGATTGCTTTTCTTGGTGGAATCTTTGTAAGATTTCATGCAATCTGCCAAGAATACTTGGCATGAAAACTGTCCCACAGGCTCATACATGCCAGTTGAAAGGAATGAGCCTAAAGTGTAGCTCTATTCTTCTTCTATGAACCTGTCCGACCTTTTGTTAGTCTGGAGAGAGACGGGAGGTGTGCCACTACCTCTATGTCAGCTGGCCAGATTTCGGGGTGCCCAAGAGTGCTTCTGCTATGCTGGACTTCCGTGAACATGTACTTCAACGGAGGGAGGCTGCAGTTCAGAGCCTGGGATCCAGCTGGACGGGGCCTCCAGGAGGCCCCCCTGTGGTTGTGCACTGCAGTGCTGGCATTGGCCGCACAGGTAAACACAATATTAAAGGGTGTGAAATGTTGTTGAATGCGTCAAGTTCAGCTCAAATGTTCTTTTTACTATCCATTTAGTTATCTACTGTCTTAGATGCACTTTACTCCACCTTCCCTTTGAGTTATATAGTCTTTTCTTGTTATACAGACAGAATCTAGAGATGGAGTAACTGTTAAAATAAATGGAAAATTTGGCAAGACACATTTGGCCACTGAGATTGTTGTTTAAGGTGGGTTAGTGGCTCCAATATGTTTTTGAGCCTGTGTTACTAAGAAATCAGACAGCTCTGAAGGAAAAAATTGATCTCAGAACTATATAGGTTTACCTGACACATAGACT
>NW_019525145.1:0-135137 GCF_002814215.2 Seriola lalandi dorsalis
CATAAAAATGTCAAAAAACGTCATAGTATAGTAAGGCATAAAACATCATAGTATACTAAGTCATGAAAATGTCAAAAAACGTCATAGTATATTAAGTCATAAAAATGTCAAAAAACATCATAGTATATTAAGGCATAAAACGTCATAGTATACTAAGGCATAAAAATGTCAAAAAAACGTCATAGTATAATAAGGCGTAAAAATGTAAAAAAAACATCATAGTATAGTAAGGCATAAAACGTCATAGTATACTAAGGCATAAAAATGTCAAAAAAATGTCATAGTAGAATAAGGCGTAAAAATGTTAAAAAAACATCATAGTATAGTAAGGTATAAAACATCATAGTATAGTAAGGCATAAAAACATCAAAAAACATCATAGTATAGTAAGGCATAAAACATCATAGTATACTAAGGCATAAAAACATCAAAAAACGTCATAGTATACTAAGGCATAAAAATGTCAAAAAACGTCATAGTATAGTAAGGAATAAAACATCATGGTATACTAAGGCATAAAAATGTCAAAAAAACGTCATAGTATAATAAAGCGTAAAAATGTTAAAAAAAACATCATAGTATAGTAAGGCATAAAACATCATAGTATAGTAAGGCATAAAAATGTCAAAAAACGTCATAGTATATTAAGTCATAAAAATGTCAAAAAACATCATAGTATAGTAAGGCATAAAACATCATAGTATAGTAAGGCATAAAACATCATAGTATACTAAGGCATAAAAATGTCAAAAAAACGTCATAGTATAATAAAGCGTAAAAATGTTAAAAAAAACATCATAGTATAGTAAGGCATAAAACATCATAGTATAGTAAGGCATAAAAATGTCAAAAAACGTCATAGTATATTAAGTCATAAAAATGTCAAAAAACATCATAGTATAGTAAGGCATAAAACGTCATAGTATACTAAGGCATAAAAATGTCAAAAAAAGGTCATAGTAGAATAAGGCGTAAAAATGTTAAAAAAACATCATAGTATAGTAAGGCATAAAACGTCATAGTATACTAAGTCATGAAAATGTCAAAAAACGTCATAGTATAGCAAGGCATAAAACATCATAGTATAATAAGTCGTAAAAATGTTAAAAAAAAACATCATAGTATAGTAAGGCATAAAACATCATAGTATAGTAAGGCATAAAAATGTCAAAAAAAAGTGGTATTATAGTAAGGCATAAAAACATCAAAAAACGTCATAGTATAGTAAGGCATAAGAACATCAAAAAAGGTCATAGTATATTAAGCCATAAAAATGTGAAAAAACATCATAGTATAGTAAGGCATAAAAACATTATAGTCTAGTAAGGCATAAAAATGTCAAAAAACGTCATAGTATAGTAAGGCTTAAAACATCATAGTATAGTAAGGCATAAAACATCATAGTATAGTAAGGCATAAAAACATCAAAAAACGTTATAGTATAGTAAGGCATAAAAATGTAAAAAAACTTCATAGTATATGAATGCATAAAAATATCAAAATACATCAAAGTATAGTAAGGCATTAAACGTCATAATATAGAAAGGCATAAAAAAGTCTAAAAATGTCATAGTAAACCATTAGAGTTACTAATATAATGCACATGTCTCTGGAGTGCGTGAGGAATCCAGGGTTTTCTGAAGGAACCGAAGCAGAAATTGAAAGTGTAACACTGAACATGTAAAATCCAAAAAAGAGAGGACCCACACCAGGAGTCGAACCCACAACCTTCTTATTGTGGGGCAGAGAGAAAAATCATAGTATAAAAAACACATTAACATCATAGTATAGCAAGGCATGAAAATGTCCAAAAAAAAGTGGTATTATAGTAAGGCATAAAAATGTCAAAAAGCCACATAGTATAGTAAGGCATAAAACATCATAGTATATTAAGGCATAAAAACATCAAAAAACATCATAGTATAGTAAGGCATAAAAACATCAAAAAACGTCATAGTATAGTAAGGCATAAAAATGTCAAAAAAGTGGTATTATAGTAAGGCATAAAAACATAAAAAAAAAGTGGTATTATAGTAAGGCATAAAAAGTCAAAAAACGTCATAATATATTAAGGAATAAAAACATCATAGAATAGTACGGCATAAAAATGTCGAAAAACGTCATAGAATATTAAGGAATAAAAACATCAAAAAAAGTGGTATTATAGTAAGGCATAAAAACATAAAAAAAACGTCATATTATATTAAGGAATAAAAATGTCAGAAAACGTCATAGTATATTAAGGCATAAAAACATCATAGTATAGTAAGGCATAAAGACATAAAAAAATGTCATAGTATAGCAAGGCATAAAAATGTCAAAAAACGTCATTATATAATAAGGCATAAAACATCATAATACAGTGAGGCATAAAAATGTCAAAAACGATCATAGTGTAGTAAGGCATAAAACATCAAAAAAAGTCAAAGTATAGAAAAGCATAAAAGTGTCAAAAAATGTCATAGTATTATAAGGAATAAAAAATCATAGTATAGAAATGGATAAAAAATGTCAAAGCATAGTGAGGCATAAAACTTCATAATATATTAATACATAAAAACATCAAGAAATGTCATAGTATAGTAAGGCTTAAAACATCATAGTATAGTAAGGCATAAAAATGTCAAAAAAACATCATAGTATACTAAAGCATAAAATCATTTTTAAAAAAAGTCATAGTATAGTAAGGCATAAAAATGACAGAATTAATGAAATTCCCTCTGGACCTTCCTGATATATTGCATTCCCAAGAACTTGAGATCACTGCGACCTTGAACTTTGACCACCAAAATCTGTAAAAAAGTGAATGTTTCTGCCAAATCTAAACAAATTTCTTCAAGTTCTTTTTTGAGATAGCTCATTAAAGAGGCTAAAACTGTGTTTTGTGAGGTCACCGTAACCTTGACCTTTTGACTTTTGAAGTTTTACCACCCAAAATCTAATCACTTCATCCTAAAGTTCTACCGAACCTTTGTGCCAAATTTGAAGTACTTCCCTCAAGGCTTTACTGAGATATGGCGACAAACGGACTGACAACCCGAAAACACATACATAAAACATTAAAGAACATGTAGAGGAACCTCTCCTGATCAGTTGGTGCAGCCTGTAGAAATACACATCACAAGTCCTAGTTAATTATGGCACACATACAAACACACACACTCACACACACATAAGCAGGGTAAGAGCTACTGCAGTCGACCGCGGCGCTGCCCAGAGAGCAGTTAGAAGGTGTGTAATCAAGACGGAGGTTGGCTTAACAGCTCAATTAGCAGCCATAATTAAAACACTCATTCAAAGACAGATAACATGCATCTCTGTCTCTCTCACACACACACACACACACACACACACACACACACACACACACACACACACACACACGCATTGCAAAATGAAACCCCTGCACACAGAAGCACCTACAGAACAATTGAAATAATGCACAGACACCATGAAGCTGTTTGGAGAATCCAGCGCCGACAGAAACCAGGGAGAAGCTACTCATGTGTGTAATTATTAATCATCGCCACCGACAAAACCTGCCTACGTCAGCTCCTATGTGCTGCTGCCGCCGCCTTGAGAATATTTCCTGCCTCTGTTTCAGATGATGATGAAGGGTGGGGGAGGTGGGGCCCATTCCTTCAGCAGCGTGAATGCACATGTGGGAGGATTTCTGACTGAGGGACTGAAATGTACATGTGCTTTTGATTCCCTTCACATAGTTGTACAAATAAATTAACTTTCCAAATTTGTACATTTTTAAATAAGCGTGTTGAAGGTTTCGCAGGATGTTTTTTTTTTTATGTTTCTAGGACAAGAACTTGCTGCATTTTTAAAGCAGCACTTTCAGTTTAGCCTTCGGTGTCATGGGGTCTGCCTGTTTTGTGTACTTTCTCTTTAACCTGCCCACCTCGTCTGTGAGTTCTGATCTGTTACAACATTATCATTTCTACTGATTTTCTATCCTGGTCCTGGTTTATTCTTTCAGAAGTGTGTGAGATAAAGCATCAGACGTTGCCTCTACATCATGCGCAACCTGCCAAACTATCCAGAGTAGATCAAAATGAACAGATTACATAAGAAGCCATAGTGTTTTCTACATTTCAGTTGTGTTGTTGGTAAAATCTTTCCCGCCTTTTTCTATTTTCCTTCCAGGCAGAACAGTAACAGAGTGTTTAGCTCATGTTTTTTTTTCTACAGGCTCCTTTGATCCTCCTCAGTGAACCTCTGTGGTTTCCCTCAGTCAGAGGTGGGTGGATAAGTCACCAGAACCTGTGATGTGATTTCATTATGGCGTAATAATCCTTTACAGCTTGTCCCGTCCCACACTGCTGTCATCGGCTCGCAACAACAATAAATCTAATCAACAAGCGTGTGTTCAGCGCTGAGGGAAAATGAGCCCAAACAACCACTGAGAAAAACAGCTTTATTTCTCCTGTCACTTTTTACTGTATCTTCCTGTTGCTTTACGGCTTTACAGTTTTTATCATCTGCCACTGTTTTGTTTATTTATTTATTTTGGGTCTTTTTGAGTTTCCCTCCATTTTAAGTTGTTTTAAAATCAAAGTTCTTTTCGTAATGAATAAAGTGTCTTAAATGCAGTTTGGTGGCTTGGGATTACAAGTACAGGTTAGGGGCTGATATTTCTGCAGCTGCTGATCAGAGGTAGGATATAAACTTTATTTTGAAACCTTGCAGCCAACAATCTTGGCTGGACTCCAGATCCTGCCCTGCAGTGCCCATCCCAGTCTTTCCCATCATTCCCAGTCACCCGATTCTCCACTCTCACTTGCTCACCTGTTCCCCAAACCCTAATCAGCTCCCCAGTACACAATCACCATGGTGACCACCATAAATTCATCTTTTTCTGACAGGCAGCTTATGAATATTCGCAGCGTCAGCAGAGTTTAATTAGATACATCGACAAAACAGAGGAGGAGAAATGATGGATAAGACAAGAGGCTGTTTTACATCAATTTAATCAGAATATTAAAAATAATAATGTCAGTGTAAATGTCATTTAGTACGGAAATATCTTTAATTTAATACTATATAATCATTTCGATAGTTATATTTATTAAACACCATTCAAAACCAGTTGGTTTTATCCATGGCTAAAAGTTTCCACATCAGAGCTCAGACTTCCAGAGCTGTTCCATCGTATGTTTTCAAGTAGGAGTTTGGACATTTTTGAGTTGTGAGTTGTCTGGAACGCAGCATCAGACCTTTCCAGTCTTTTCTCAACCTACCTGATTACCTGACTCCCTGCCTGACTTCTTTTTAAAATCTTTGCCTCTTTTCCCAGCAATTTAAAGCATTAGCTTGTTCTTCTGCTCTCCTGTTGCCTACAGGCTTTGCCCTTCGACATTACCTCTTAGGTTGTTTTACCTGTTGCTTCTCAAGTAAACCTGAACGGTTTTATTCCATCCTCTGTGATTCTGACTCATGTTGGATCGTCATGTTGCATCTCCAAAAGGCCTGTGATACTGTAGATCAGACAGAGGAGCACTGTCAGGAGACGTCTCATCATCTTCAGGGCAGCCTGGACGCCGCTGTGACTCGGTATCAGAAACGATACGGTCCGACCTGACCAGGGCTAGCTAGTTAGCATGCTAACTTCAGCCACTACTTGAGTAAAGGAATAATGAAGTTTATTGAACACACAAGTTCAAAACTTCCTCAGTTTACCTCAAACAGATTCCTCTGGTGGCGGGAGTAAATGTGTACTGTATTGGAAAAGTTTCAGAAGCTTGGCTCTACAAAGTTCGTTTTTATAATCCCATCTGTATCTGAACTTTTACATTACAGTTCCTTTTTAAATATTCAAATTAAATACTGATTAATTCATGGTTTTCATTTTAAAAAAACAAAAACTAAAATAATGAGATTTTAGTGTGACATAATTGAGCACTTGAGGGGCCGAACATCCTGAGCAGAGAGAGTGAGAAAGAGAGAGGGAGGGAAATCTCAGTGGAAAGAGTCACATTAAGAAAAGCAGAGTTATAAATCAACCAAGAGGAGGATATTGGAGAAGCTGACAGTCACTTATGTAACAGAGAGGAAGTCAGTCCTGCCGGCAGCTCCACAGACAGCACAGGGGGGGTGTGGGGGGTGTGGGGGGGGCGACATTAACACCGTTCCCACTAATTGTCAGTTGAAGACGTGTTAACAAATTACAGTGAGGCCTATCTCGTTAACAACGGGTGTGGATAACAGAACGCAGTCAATCAACATTATGAGGTCTGAGTCGGTATCAGTGTCTACTGGACCTGCTGTCGCTGCCAGATTCTGCTCCAGTCATGTGGATTTCACCGATGAAATTCTTCAAAACCACGACTGGCGGTGAGAAGATTCAGGTGAGAGCCCGAAGTCAAAGTCTGGCTGAAGTGGTCGACATATCAGGAACAATTTACACAGAGGTCACAGGGTGTCAGCTGCTGCTACCACTGGGGCGTCACGTTGCTTAGAGAACATATGTAATTCCTAACTTCAGAAAACAAGAAAATATAATTTACAGAACCTGCAGGCAAACCCTAACTGATCCACACACAAAAGGCACTTAAGTAATTTTATAATTAATTAACTCTCTTAATGAGGCAGAATAAACTGGAGTAGAGGGACTCAGAGACTCAGGAACCAGGACGTGGAAAAACGAGGTATATACAGTGAGCTTGGCAGGCGAAGCAAATGATGAGGCTCATTGGTCAGATCAAACAACTGTCCATCAGTCACTGCCAACAGGATTCTGGTCTGCTGGTCGACAGTCTGAGATTCAGCACCCTGGACAGCGGCCATGACACATCCTACCCACAGCGGCTTTAAGAATACCTGGAAATGCCAGTAAGCATATTAAAGAAGTTCAGATATGATAATGAACTCTGCAGTGGAATGGCAGAGGTTCATTAAGCCCGTCCCTGGAGGTCACAGCCTCCAACTTCATCCACACAACTTCATTATGGCCCACACACACCTGGTGAAAACATGGTGCGCTTAAAACCTGCTAATTAGTTTAGCATGCTAGCTCATTAGAATTTGCAAGTCGTCAGTCTTCAAAGGAAACGTCCATTCAGCGACAGTCAGGACTGGAACGTAATATCTCTGTAACGTCTCAAATTTGGTACAAATGTTCATCTGTATTCAAGGACTGATTAGTGTCTAAAGGTCAAAGGTCAAGGTCACAAAGGCCTCACAAAACATGATTTTGGCCTCATGAACGTGATATCTGGAGATTTCCTCAAGATTTGGCACAAATCTAAAGGGTGGTCAAAGATCAAAAGGTCAAAGTCAATGTGACCTCACAAAACACTTTGTAGTCATAACTCAAGACTTCACACAGCAATTATGACAAACTATGACATTTCACACAAATGGTTAATATTTTATCTGACTCTGGATAAACAGGGATGTAATCTGAAACTAGTCTGAGTGGTGGTGGGATACAATTGTGAGGGGGCAATTCTACTTTTTGAATGTACAGCCATCTTTTTTCTATTAAAAATCGTTTCTCTCATCGTCTGATTGCTTTTCAAAATGTTAGTTCACCCAAAAATATAAATGAATACAAAGACATTTTTATCTCCTATCTCCGGTTGTGGCCATGCAGACAGTTTGGGTTTTTATTTACCCAGGGTTGGAGTTATGAGGAGGAGAAGCAAAGAGCAGTGAACAGGATTAACAAACAAGAGCGTTTGAATGATAAGAAGTGGAGGGGAGGAAGGAGCAGAAGTAGAGGTGAAGAGAGGAGGAGAGTGGTGAGACGTGTTGTAATAAGCCGCTGCTGAGTCACATCATGCTACCGGATTAATAATCAGCTCTGGATGGCCTAATTGAGAAATCTCATTGTCTTAAATAAGCGAGGAACAGCCAGCGGCCAAGGACACAAGAGGAAGAGCAATTTCCTATTTCCTGCAGCAGTGTTTTCATCACTTATTAAGCTGCATTGATCTGTTCCCTCTGTGTACTGTACGGCCGTCTGAGACGTTGAGGAAGCAGCGGTTTAAACCTCGCAGCTGTGACTTTGTGAGTGTGAAAGGTTGATGATTCTTCTTCTCTGAACTGAAGAATCTTTGCTAAGACGTGTTCGAGTCAAGTTATGAAATGTTTTATGAAGATTTCCTGCTCACAGCTGAGTTGTCTGACTTGTCTCCATCTGTCTTCGGTGTCCTAGAAGAAGAAAAACAAGAAGAAGTAATGTGATGAGCTTGTTTAATTGGGCCTGAGCTGAAATGGAAAATGTTAACTTTGCTTTGTTTAGATTCACACGACACAAACACACGGAGAACCAGGGCGAGTAAACACAAGTTAACTCACAAGCAGTTTGTCTGTCGGACTTTTTAGAAACCTAATCTTTAATGGGCTCGTCTCTGCTTTCCAAGCGCTGGTGATCAGATGTAAACATCCATCTCCTTACAACCATAAACTCTCCATTTTCTGTGTTCATTTCCTGTTGTTAGTTTGAATCCTATCCTTGAAAGAAACAGGCCTGCGGTTCATTTGGAAGACGATGGCTGACACCCAACATTTTCAGTGATTTGGAGCAGGCTGAGCTGGAACAACAAGGTGTCCACGAGTAGGACATACTGGAGAACTTGAAAATGCTCCAGATAAACTCACCGTGAGAAAAACGCTACCGATCTGTGTCGGATGTCAAGACGCATCTGTTTGAACAAAATGTTTTCTTTGCAAACAAAGTCCTGAAAAACTTCTCTAGTACCCCAATGGAACAAACAGCCGGGCCTGAAGCTCTATACGCAGTTAAAATAATCTAATAGCAGACCTGTCAACATTTTCTTTTCTTCCTCTTTTGCTTTACATTAAAAGGCTTTTATAGTGAAATTTTGAAGGATGCAATTCCTCTTAGTATTGATTTCCTGGTGATTTACAGGTAACTTTCTCAATATTCTGTGGATGAGACTCAGGCTTTGTTCTGGTGTTGCTCTTCTGTGTTTCACACGGGTCTTAATCGGCCTCAGTGGAGGGAAAGCAGCGCTGGCTGTTCACAGTTCAGTCGTGGGCTCTGAGCTCAAAGCTTTGGTTCAAAATCAGCAGCTATTTATTCAACCTAATGATGTTTAAACTGCAGCCTTCAGGGCGCACAGCGAACCACTGGGTCTAGTTTTAGTTATTATTCATTGATTCACTTGTGTTGTGACGATGTGTGCGCTCCCATCCATCACTGCTGCAGAAACACAACCTCGTATCTGTTCAGGAGGACCACCCACTGTTTGTTACAGGCAGCTCATGAAATATATGCGACTCTCTGTGGACTGTTTGAACTTTTTGTTCGTATCTGCATGTGGTTTGTTTGGGTTTTTTTGCATTTGTCAGGTTGCAATTAGTGCACGCTGTTTGTCACACAAGCGACCATCAGCGCTGTGGGTGTGCAGAGAGAAATGCTAAACAAAGCATGTCAGCTGTGAAACGTCTCTGCTTAGATTGTGTCCATATGCACAGGCGACGCCGCTGCAACTGTGCAAAAGCATCTGAAACTTCACAAACAAAAGCCTGTTATTAATGACTCAAACTGCATCGTGCCAGGATACACAAACACACACAAACACACACAAACACACACAAACACACACACACACACACACCTTTAAATTAACAGGAAAAATAACGTTTTTTTTTCAGACTATATATTAAAGGCTTACATAAAACAAAAAAAGTGCTACAACTGATAAATTATATAGTATATAAAGTAATATGAATTAATAATATAATAAACTCAAATAATATTGCACCACTTAATAAACTACACAAATTAATCTGGTAAACATATTAAAAAGTTAGTGACTCAACACTATAATCTGCCCCTAAAATGAGTTTCGACTTCATATTTATGATTTCCTGTTTTATTTTGAAATGATTTTCCTTGTGTGCAGTTACACTTTCCTCCTTCATATATTTGATGCCGGCCTCGCACCATACCACTCACATACTTGCGCCTCCATGCTCACTATCAACTCGGTTTGCTGCTTCCTGTTTGTTGCTGGAGATGTCGACTGTGTTCACGTCATTGAACGTTACTAGTTGCATGAGCCCGAGACTAAAAACTTACGGTAATATTAATGATGTTTGATTTTATGGGAACGTCAAGATAAAAAAAACAAAGACAGACTGAAGACGGCTTGGACAAATCGCTTCAAACCAAATGATCGAGATGACGCGAGCGAAAGGAAGATGATTTTATTCCATCATCAGAAATGTGTCTGTAACAGTCAAATTACGTGAAAAGTCGTTCGGTGTGCAAGAAACCTACACTCAATACTGCGCCTGAACGCATCCTGTGCTGATGGAGGACTGAAGCTGCTGCTGCTTTGCTAACGTGTTGTTTTCACTATGCGGTCCGTGTGGACTTTGTGTGAGACCCAGTTTAAGAATTGCTTTCCTCTTCCTCATTTGAATGAACCTCGCTCCTTTGGGCCGGTGAATGCTGCTGCGCTGAGTGTGACAATACCAAAGCAAATTTTAGGGTCAGGGGAGTATAAACTATTGAAAGTCTGTCACAACAGCAGAGCCTTTAATGTCTTTGAGAGTTCACAAAATGCCATAAATGTTCCGAGGTGAATTCAACTTTTGTCCCACTTAGGCCACGGCAGCCTGACGGAGTCTGGAGGCTCTTTTCAGTCAGTTAGAGTGGAGCAGGAAACAACACACATCTACAGAATAAAGGGTACAAAAGGGTTTTACAATGGAAATGCATGACAGAATAGCTTTGTTGAAAAATAGGTTTTGGTGCCACAAAGTACAAAGAGTATAATGACAAAAAGAAAAAAAAAAACTGCAAAGCCCATTTAAAAAAAACTTCACAAACGATATAAATGAAACATCTGGAATTAGTGCAGCAGAATAAAACTCTGGTGTTTCCCTCCAGATGCTCTCAAAAGCGATTCTGCCATTTCATCCTGGAGTCCCAGAGGACGGCTCCTCTTTCAGAGAGCCTTTAAGTCTTTTCTGTTCATTATAAAACGTAGAACATACAACCTTCCCCACCTCTAATCCACCACCGACCCCGGTGAAACTCTGCAGATTAATGACTGGGAGAGAAAAGTGAGGATTGAGTGAGTGAAAGTAATTTTCAGTTTCCGGTGAAGGCTTTCACATTGGCTGCAGTAATTAATTTTTTTTGGCCACTAGGAGGCAGATGAACTCCACAAACAGCTGACAGGCACAGAGCCCTATGTTAGAAAGTTAATCATGGTTAGTGTGTCAGCACCAAGCAGAAACCTCCAGGGCTGAAAAATTACGCCAACGAGGAAGTGACAACACCTGCAGTTCCTCTAACGACCACTAGAGTCTAGAGTCTGGCTCCAACAGTGAGTCAGTCCCCAAAGATGTTAAAATGTCCAACTTTACAGCAGAAAGAAACATGTTTACAGCCTGGTACAAAAACTGTTTCCTCAGTCGATGGTTAGCGCACAATCATGTTCATATCAAATATTCACTCTGTCTTTCCGCTCTGGTTTGGTCTCCACCACTTCCTGACAGATGTTTGCTGCTGGACAGGTGTTGTTCAGTTGGTTTATCAGAGCTTTATCCACTGACAACAGCTGCCTACTGCCGCTGATGACCCCACTCACACTGTATAGTGTCACCATTTCCCCTGCGCTGTTGCCATTAAGTCCTTTTGAATTTGTCATTTTTACATTGTTCCCAAAATCCACGAGCATCACGACAATTTTCAAATCAAACCCACATTTGTAAATGTTTTTTTGATTTCCAGCAGGAAGGCCCCGACACAACCCAAAACTGAAACTGCAACTGGGTGATAACGAGTGTGATTTTGCAAAGTGGCCCGTGCGGCAGTTGAACGTGATTGGATCTAACACCAGCGAAGGTGCCGCTGTTTTTGAAGACGCTCCTGAAAGTGAAGATTCTAACAAGGAAGTGATGACATGAAGTGATCTCTTACAGTGAGATGTTATGAAATAAAATAAAAAAAAAAAAAACAGCAAACACGTCTCTTTGCTGCTTGTTATCCTCCGCTTGTTACCGCTGCCGGGGGAGTCTGCTCTTTGTCACGTTGACTGCATCGCGAGTGACTTTCCTTTTTTAATCAGTTTGAAGGCCTGTCGCAGAGAAGTGCTGACACCGTTATTATACTTTACTATCTTTGTTCAGTTTTACAGCTGGAAATAACTGCTGTGTTCCAGATGATCAGATCATCAGCCGTCTGTGGCACATGTGTGGTGTTAGTGGTGTATTTCCTGTCGTATGTGAGTCTGAAATCTGACCTGAAACAACCAATTAAAGCCAGGACCTACAGTCTCTATACAGGATCTACTCAATCTACTGTACCTGCTGCAACAGTGATGCCACCAGGAGCGGCCCCAACACCTTCAGTGCTCGGTGGTATGGAGTCCTACAGATAACTCCTCAGTTGGTGTTTTGGTGATGGACAATCTCCCATAGGTGTTCAACATTCATTATAAAGCTTATTATGATGAGTCATTGTTACATAACGTGTGGACTTTCAGAACATGTTTGGGGTCTCCCACAGTTTCACATGATAAAATCTTTTCCTTTCTTTGATGACTTACATTAATCTTAACATCTGCTGCATCATTTATTCTTGTTATAAAAATTGTCTTCATAAATCTGCATTAAACAGGTAGACAGCTTATACAAGCCTTTTTTTCAACATTTAAATTATTTAAAAGATCCTCTGCTGAGATTCCTCATTGAGAAACCTGGATGAGGCCTTGTGCCCCGCCCACCACCTGCCTGCTCCAGGTGGACAGGTGAAAGAGCAGAGAGCATCATGATGGTGAGAGGAGGAAACATCAGAGAGACTCAGCCTCATGTTTGAGCCTCAGTCAGACCCGGAGGAGGAGTCTGAGACCAGAACCAGAGACTAGCAGACGGGTCAGAGCAGTTAGCGCAGTTAGCATCTTTTATTTGTTTGTTGTTTGTTGTGCTAATTAACTCTCTCTCTCATTTAGCCCCGCCCCCTGCCCCCACACATTGATAGGATTGGTTCCCTAGGTTTGTGACATATGAAACCCTGAATCTGTTTTTATGAAACTGTCATTGGTTCCCTGCAGTTCAAGGTGGAAACACTCAGTCATGGTGCTCATGACATGTATTGTGTTATATTTTTTTTTAAAAACTGACATGTTGACAAGGTTAAACGCTTTAAATCTGCCTTTAAACACCAACAACAAAAGCCCTACTACAGCTCCCTCCTCTGGAGATAGAACTGTCCATTGTCTTGCCTGAACACAAACCAAAAAACTAACAAAAACAATCAGATAACCTTCATTGGATCGTGTCTTAAAAAAAAAAAAAAATCCATTTAAATATAGTATGTAATAAAATAAAGACTCTTCGTTCGTTCTTCACAGGCAAAAAAAAAAAAAAAAAAAAATTTCAAACTAAGTTGCTCTACAGTTTAGATTTAATGGAAACACACAGGGAAGCACAGAGGGGCTCTTTTAGTCCCTGAGTTTAGTTCCTGGTGCTTGTTGGTGAAGGAGGACTGTAAGTGGTCTCCATAAACCACGAGCTCCTTCTCCCGTCAGGGTTGCAGGGCTGTTTTAATGTTTTCCCTCCGCGGAGATACAGTACGTAAACCATATGCTGTTACCGACACGTATACGAACAGGGGTCACATTGAGCGCTTGTTTGGATTGCTCCGCAGACGGCACTTATCACCTTAATGTATGTATAATGTTTATCTGCCATCGCAGCCATGTTGTAATGGTGGCGACAGCGGGCAGCAGTGGATGTCAAACGCAGGGAAAGTCTATTAAGCTCGCATTAAAACCGCTGATAGCCCGCATGTACCGACCACAATTCATTTCTGCGAGATAGAATAATACGTGTGCCAGGAGAGACTGAGAAGGTCATCAGCAAACAGAGCAACAACAACAGCGCTCATTACTATTCATTGAAACTGGTATGTAAATAGAAATAGAAAAGGAAAAAGAAAAGTGCATGTGAGGCTCAGACTGCCACAACACTGCCAAGAGCTAATGAAGAACCTGCGAGTGGAGGTGCGGAGGAAACTGACAATGCTGAGGCCATGTTCGTTATAGCTGCTCTGCAGGTGCTGAGGTTAACCTCTGGCATCAATCTGCGTCCATCTTCTTCGTTCTGGGAAAAGCCGAGTGTAGCATGAAAGGCGACAATTACACCTCGACGGTCTGTAGTCATGCTCCATATATACTGGAGAAAAATGTTTGTTGACAAGTTTCATAACCTCTAAATTTCATGTGACGTTTCACACCTTCTCTCTCTCTCTCTCTCTCTCTCCACCCACACAACTACAGTTAGTCACATCAACATGAATAACACTTAAAGGTGCCATAAGGTCTAAAGGTCTGTGTCCATGTGTAGTGTGATTATAGATCAGCTCTAGCTTCTATATTAATACTGTGAAAGTATCAAAGCCTCAGTCCACAGAGAAATGCACACAGCCTGTATTCAGAAACTGAGCCTTAAAACCAGCCGTCAGGACTCCTGGAACTTTGTGATGTCACAACAAAGCAGTCACCAAGCCCCGCCCACCTGGACCCACCATCCAACCCTTGCAGGATTTCATATAATTTTGGCTCTTAAAACCACAAACATATCTTCTTATGGATCAACACTTCAAATAAAACACAGAAGTGTTAAATATGGGACCTTTAATTTGAGGATGTTATAATATGATGTGCTGTCACACCATCTGATTTTACTGTCTACACCCTGCTCTACCAAATATGAAGCACCACCAACAAACAAAACTAGCAACAGTCAACAGGAGCTACTGCACAGCCAGGAAGCACATCACCAAGACTCCAGCTCCACGTACGTGACAAGGACATGCAAAAATTATTTCACTGTCTCCGTCTGGTCTGACTGGGACTGAGCTGCTAACAAGCCTGACAACAAGGGCTGTGAATTCAGGAGGAATTTATCCATGTTTAGGAGGAAAAATTAAAACACAGATGGACAGAAGAGAAGTGGATTATGCTGCTGGAGTGGTTTAAGTAGTTTATGTTGACGTTTTTATACTTTATGTTACAGTCCCATTTAAAATGGGTCTGTAATACTGGATTATAAGCACTGTGAATGTGAGCTTTGTGGAGAGTGCTGATAATCCTCTCCACAAAGATGCAAACTTTAAAAAAAAAAAAACAGCATTCAGGTCTTGAGGGGTTGTGTGTTTATGGGCGTTGGGAGATTGAATTCAGGAGCAGTTTGGCTTAAAATTTGTCACCACTGACTCTTTCTCTGAAAATGAGCAACTGCAGCAGCAAGTCCACCAGTCAGGTTCAGTCTGAGGCCAAGTTCAGACTGATTCTAGCCCTGCCCTCGCATTACTTTGTTATGTGCTCACTGTATTTCTGCTGTTTACCACTCAGTCACTGAACAAAATGTGAAATAGTTGCAACGATGAAAACTTTCCAGAGTTGTTGAATCATATCTGAAAGTATTACAAACCATCTGACAAACCCTTTTTAAAAAAAATAAAAATAAAAGTTCACTCGAACTCAGCTTCATGGATTCCTGGATCATATTTCATTGTCTCACTGACACCTTAAACAACATGTCCCCTGCAATGTTTCAACACAGAGTGTCTTCAGCCTGAAAGTCCACCAACTGTTCGGATTCCCTGAGCATTTGTGTTTCTGCTGGGTGTGGCTTCCTGGTCCTGGCTCTCACCTGAGACTCATCAGCCGATCGACTCTACAACCTGCTGCAGTATTTAAACACCTCCGCTCTGAACTCTCAAGTCTGATTTCCTAATAATTGTTATTTGTTTGACTAACCTTGGTTTCTTCGCTCCAGTCCAGTCAAGATTCCCTCGTCAGTTTCTATTTGTGTACACTTCCCCTCAGCCTGGATCCCAAGGCCACATCTCCTCCAATATTACTATTACAAACAGGACCCGAATGTAGACAACAAAAAAAGAAAAAAGGTGTTTAATTACAAAAAGTCACTAATGAAAAAATCCCAAAACACTGGGAATTAAATGGGAAAACAGAAGCAAAAACTGAAAAGCCAAAAACACAAGGAACTCGGGAGGAAAACTTCAAACATCCACAAACAGGTGAAGCACAGAAAACAGGACAGACTGACAAAGACAAAGAATAACACAGAGACTAAATAGACACAAGGGAGGGAAGGGTGATTGAACACAGGTGAAACACATGAGGGCGGGGCAGACAATCAACAAGGAGGGAAACAGGACAAAGACAGGAAGTAAACTAACCACATTACACACACACAGGAAGCAATACAAAATAAAATAAGGAAATGAAACAAAGGTCCAAACATAAGAGTCCAAATGTGTTCAAACATAAATTGTCCATCACGGCAAACCATGACAATTACTAAGTTCACAATAATCAATCTTACAACCGTTTCCTGCCTCCTAGTTTGTGTTCTGCATTTTGATTTGCATCGTTATAATAAACTGTGACATTGTCTACAATGGGGACTACTGTGAAGTCACATACACAAATGTACCAGTTTAAAGAAGACGGCCATTCAAATGCTTCTGGAGAGACCTCCTGCACATTCACTCACATGCAGCCCAGAGATGAAACTGCATGTTCCAGCCTCTAGAAGGACGAGGGCGTCAATCATGAATCAATCATGAAAATCTTTTATTTTGTGGAGTATCGGCTCTCGCCACCCACAGCTATGAGTGAGGGAATCAGTGAAATCACTACCCATGATAGAAGAAGAGGAAAAACTATACCGCCCCATTTCCTTAAAGTACTCCAGAAGTAAAGATCTAGTTCAGTCTATCTAAAGCTGGATTATACAAACACATCTCCCGCCGTTCTTCAGCTCCAAACAAACACCACATACACCTCCACGTCTGGAGGTAACGAGCTACAAAAACAAATCTGTGCAAACAATGAGCCGCACCGAGCTTAGCGTTAAACCTTTTTGTGAAGCAGCAAGCACGCTGCAGCCTGAGGAGACGAGTCGCAGAGCATCTGCAGAGGACGCCGAGATCCTCGACTGAAGCCGAGGCTCGGTGAAGCGCTCATAATGACGCACATTTTGTATATGCAGCAGAGAGAGTCCTGCCAGGACTATTTCATAATTCAGTGACTGACCCAGAATTTGATTCTTTATTGTAGAGAAACCTCTGAAACAGCATTTATTGCATCAAGGGACACTGAGTCTATTTTGGGTTTTCTAAGGCAAAACGACCCAAAGTAACCTCCTCTTCAGCTGTGTATTTATATGAGAATTAAATCAACATGACTGATGTGCATGACTAACTAAACTGGCGTTAAAGTTTTTGCAGATTTGGCCAAGAATGCAGATCAAATTCAGATGCATCACTGTCACCTAATTTTGCAAGAGCAGCAGCAAAACATAGTTTCCTCGCCATATGTGTGTATGTGTGTGCGCGCGCGTTTGTGTGTATGTGTCCTTGTGTTTCTTTTGCATTGTGTGTCTTCTCACAGAGGACACAGTGTTGTTTCCTCCAACAGGAAACTGAGGCCTGAACGGTCAGAGTGTGAAGAGGTTTGCGTCTGTGGACCCAGGGGGCTCCGCTGACAGAGAAGTCTTCTATTTCACACTTTGAAAAGTTACCAGGTCTGGCTTTTTGTCTACTCTTGAATAATTTAAGAGTCTCTCATCCCTGGTGTGTGGGTGTGTGTGTGTGTGTGTGTGTGTGTGTGTGTGTGCGTGTGTCTGTGTCTGTGTGTGTGTGTGTGTATGTGTGTGTGTGTGTGAGCAGCACCGCCACTGCCTGTCTGACCTTGTGGCTCAGAAAACATTCATATACTCAGGATGCCTTAAGGCAACAGGAACATGGATGCACACAGCAATGACGATCTCTCTGAAAATAGCACTGTGGGCTGTGAGTCAAAGAAACATTCTCTTTTTTTTGTTTTGTTTTGTTTTGTTTTATTTGTTTGTTGCAGTTTGGTAGTTTACATTTCTGTCGTTTAGTGCAGGGTCCTTTCTTTACTCCAGGTGTCTCAGATTTTATACATCTTGTCACGTTTTTGGAGAAATCCTCCATCTCCACCACCCTGGGTTGAAAATATTTAAGCAGATAAAAGAGAGTTTGGTCTTAAAGTTCCCATGAAGGTAGATTTCCATGTGTTGATTATGAATGATGTGATTATAGATCAGCTCTAGCTTCTATATTAATACTGTGAAAGTATCAAAGCCTCAGTCCACAGAGAAATGCACACAGCCTGTATTCAGAAACTGAGCCTTAAAACCAGCCGTCAGGACTTCTGGAACTTTGTGATGTCACAACAAAGCAGTCACCAAGCCCCGCCCACCTGGACCTACCATCCAAACCTTGCAGGATTTGGTTTCTCTGAGTGTTTTTACCTGAAATCTGCTATATTTTTATTGGATCACTTAGAAAACAGTCAGCCAATCAGAAGAGAGGCTCAGAGCGTCCTCTCTCCTGATTGGCTCACAGACCTGTTCTGACTACAGCTCCAGAGAGAAGCCTGAGAGAGGAGATGTAAAACTACACTGAGAAGGTTTTTATATCTTCTTCTTGATCAACACTTTCAAATCTTGTAAGTTTAGATTTTTAAATCTGTATCATCTAATGCTTCTTTCCAAAGTAATTCAACCACTTCAGCAAAATAAAAAGTTAACCTGGTCAGTCGAGGACATTTTTCGGTCCAGTGCGACCTCGAGTGTCTGCCATCTTTGTTGTAGTTCCAACATAATGAGACTTAACTCTCTCTCACCGCAAGACACGAGTTATAACCATCAACTTTTAATATAATGACTTTGTCCCGTGTGATTCAACCACAGCTGAGAGACTTCAGACAGGTGGTTTATGTTATTGGACTGGTCTGAGAAGTCTGGAGGCCATAATTGCTGTAATTCTAAACTGACCACAGCTGCCATTCATTCACAAAGGAGCCGACTGGCTTTAAGTTACACATGGCGACTTTCAGATACTCAAAAGACAGATTTTTTGGTGAAGTGTCACTTTAAGTCTGTCTAATCTCCCCTCCTGACTCCTTCTCTCTTCCACCCCTCCCTCTCTCTCTCTCTATCTATAATGGCTTCCATACTGAGGAGCTTTTTTTTTTTTACAAGCAGAGCGTGGGATTAATTTTTGCCAGCGGAGGCAAATGGCCGTCCAGGGAGTTACCTGTCAGGACCCTGCAGTGTACTGGCCTCTCCGCGGGGCGATGGATGTTACACAACAGCGGGAAACGTCAGCTCGGAGGAATGTGGGAAATGGGGCGGCGGTGGGATCAGAGGATGAGGGAGGAGAGGGGCTGGAGCAGACTGCTTCAGTGACTGCTGTGGTACCCAGACATGAGTCACAGGGAGATAAAATGGGTCAGTGGATACAAACCTGAAGAAATCATGATCCACTTACACAATGTGCTGTAGTGTGCAGACTGAAAATGATTGTGCCTCACAGCGTTAGGCGCACAACGCTGTAAACTCCATTATTAACAAATCACGTAATTACATTTTATATATAGACGAGAGTAAGAAGGGAACATCTTCCTACACAGGTTGTTAAACTTCTACACCAGTGTGATTTTATCAGACCTAATCAGCCCCCGTGTTTTTTTTTGTTTTTTATGTTAATGTCTACGACCCCAAATCTCACCCCACAGTTCATCATCATTCCAGACTGAGGATGCAGCAACGGGACAATCACTCCGGATATGTGGACAGAATCCGTTATCTTTGTGTCACTTTGCATCACATCAACAACAAGTGACTGAGCGACTGCTTTGCACGTCTGAATGAGAAAGCACACTATGCAAAACAGCAGATAAACCCCAGACCAGACGCCATGTCAGCCCAGAGGTCCGAGTTCAGAGCAGATCGGTCCTGAGCCGTCAGGACTTCCTGAACTTTGTGATGTCACAACAAAGCAGTCAGCTCAATCTGCATAAAAATATAGAAGAGTTCAGGTAAACAATCAGAAAACAGCCAATGACTGATGGTTTTTGGTTCTTAAAACCACAAATATATCTTCTTATGGATCAACACTTCAAATATAACTGGAAATAAGACCAGAAAAGTGTCAAATATGGGACCTTTAATGCCTTAAATGTAAATACTAATGCCTTTTGATTGTGAACATTTCCCTGAACTGGATTTTGAGTGTTAAATAAAGTTACTAACATCTTATTAAAGTTTAAAGTTAGCATCTGTCTTATTGAGCTGCTCTTGAGAGAGACAAAAAAAAAACCATGCCCGTTTTAAAGGACAATCACTCTTTCCCTCTCCTTTGTGTTTGCAGATGAAATTATCGTGAAATTAAACCACTCCACCGTTAGCTAAGAACCTTTGGAAACCCCTTACGGGCCTCTTGAAGTCCCTGAACCCCTTTTTTCTGGTAATTAGCTGCTGCAACTTTTTGCATTTTGAAGCCAGTCCCACAGGAGAGCAGGGATTTTCAGCCCAGGATGAGCGCCGGGCTGAAACAAAACAAAACAAGAGAGATATTTAAAAGAGCTTTTTGTTATGAGAAGACCTGTCTGTGTCCGTCCTGAGACCCATTCAGGGTCTTGAAGTTCGGCTTAAGAATCACTGCAGTAAAGTCTGAGGCCGGAGTCGGTCTCAGGCTCCCCTCACACTAATGCACTCGCTCTGTCTCCTGTCCTCAGGTCGTCCTGTAAACACTGAAGAGACGCTCTGAGCACATAATAAGAAGCTGTAAACAGGGAGTTTGCTTGTAAGTGGAAGACATTAACTCCATTATTCCAACCTACGCCGGTGCGGCTGTGGGAGCAGCGCTTCCTGCCGAATTCTCAACCCACGGTCATCGCAGTAATGGGGGAAGTTTTTCATTTTTATTTTCCCGTTTGCACTTGGAGTGTGCGAGGTCAGTGAAGTGTCCATTAACTGATAATCGTCTTTTTACTGGTTTGTCTTTAAACCGCTAAAAAAAACAACAAAAAAAACAAAACAAGCATTAGTGAAGTGGAAGGAGTTCAAACTCTCCAGCCGACATCTTCAGAACCATCTTCATCCGTTAAACGTACAGGAAGCTGGACCAGCCTCTCGCATATTTTAGCTCTTTTGAACATGTGACTGGCTGGTTATTGCAAATCAATGAGCTGTGTGCAGTACGACCAAAGAGATTTCCGGATTCAACCTTAAAATTTCAAACAAATAACCTGTGGCCACCAACATGCCACAGTCACTTGTTGTTGTCATGTATGCAAAATCATGAAAAAGGTCCATAAAAAGTCAATTTAGGGTACTGAATAACCCCTGCTGTTTGTTGAGCTGCATGTTTTTCAGCCATTCCTACTGCTTCCTCTGTAACTTCGGCCCCAGCAGAAGGGGCGGCCCGCTGGTTCTCCACAGGGGACTGGAAAGTGTCTACAAAGTGGATTTTAGCCCCAACACTTGGCGTCAAAAAGGCGTCTAATCCCTTGATTCTTCTCACCGGGCCAGAGACAGGTAGAAGTGTTTGAAGGAGAAGAAAAACTGTCAAAAAAAATCTTCACATGTGCATCCCTGACAGAGAGAAAGGGAAAAAATAGTCCTGTGGTGCCGGGCTCTTTCAGACAGGCTCCACTGAACACTATAAGAGAGTCTCGAGGGAGAGAGAGAGAGAGAGAGCGAGCGAGGGAGAAATTATGAAGCAATCATTATGAAAAAGTAGAAAACAGACCGAATTCACCAGATCCCTTGTCGCTTATTAGCTGTCTCTTGTGGGTTGACATTTCATCCACGCTGCAACTCCTCAAAAGCTGAAGTGTTTCAAACTTCTTCTTTTTTTTTTCCACTCACACAACCATGACAAAAAACACAGCTGCATCAAATCTTTTAAAAACATGGTTCCCACAAGTGTTTCTGAAAAAACCGAGAGGCACTGGTTGTTTTCATTTTGCATATCTGTTCTTTCACATAACTTGAGATGCATGTGAACACGTCATCGCCAGGGGTCATTGGGATGTATGGGTGTTTTTCAGATCTAGCAACATCAGACACCACAGCTACTGTGGTTCACGAGGGACCCCACCCTCTGTGTCGACTCGTGATGCCTCAGTGATGCCTCAGTGATGCCTCAGTGATGCCCCTGACAACCTGTGAGGCCTCTGAAACCGACTTCAATGGAGTCTCAAAACATCAGGACATTAATATCTAATCCACCGCACGGGAGACAGTCCCAAATGCTTCCCTTAGAAAAGCTTAGAGCTTCAAATGATGGGGAAGTTGAACATATATACTATATAATAAAATTAAATTTAGCAAAAATATCTATATGATGAATTTTTATGCAGTATTATATGTTGCAACCATATTTGTTAGTGATATATATTTAATTTATATATGCAAGATTATTAAAACAACATACAAATTCTCTGTTTACATGTTTTTCTTATCAATTCATTATTTTTAAATCTTATGTTATCTTTAATATTTACATGTTTAATATCAACCTATACGTAACATACTTCTACAATATAAGAACACATACATATTTGTATGAGCTAGACATATACGTATATGAAATTGTTCCATATGTAACTTTTACAAATAAACATATTTGTGTTTTTACTTCACATGTATGAATTCAATAATTGTACATATATTACATTAACGTAAGGGTGGCATCCACCAGTCCAGCATGGCATGGTTGTAGCGTTACAACCAGACTGAATCGCATTTCACTTCTTCTTTGTATTTTAACATCACATACGATGTGTTTTTGTTTTGTTTTTTTAACGGCGAAATATGTTTTTCCTAAACTTTACAAAAGTAATTTTAGATAATAAAATGAAATCAGTATTTAACCATATAAAGGTGGCAGATAAAAAAAAGAAATTCTGAGGTATTTTTGTAGTGGCCATTTATTCACAAGGTGTTGTTGGGTAAAATCTGTCTTTATGTCTCACATGATTTCACCCCTGAGCGTTGGATCCCTGAGCGCACGTCTGCAGGCTGCGATCAATCCATCCTGATCTCAACCTGAATCCCAAAGCTGCTTGGCTCAGCTTTTACCTGAACTGAGGAAAGAGGTGGAGGTGTTTGTGTGTGTGTGTGTGTGTGTGTGTGTGTTGGGTTGAATCATAGCAACATGCCCTCCTACCCCACCCCCACCCCTCCATTGTCAGACATAATCTCAGCAGTTAGCGGGATGAGTTGGAGGGCTTATTCGCGTTGAAGTCTGTCTGACGTGGATCCCAGTTTCCAGAGGTATTAAGGTAGACATTGTGACATCATTCTCAGACCGAAACCCTGCCTTCACCCCCACCCCCCACCCTCCCCCAACACCTGTCCTCAAGGCAAGACCACAGGAAGAGACATGATGGATTTCAAAGTAAAGTTGTGTTGAGTCTGAAGAAAAAAACCCAGACGCTGTCAGGATCGCTGCCGCAGCAGACACATCTTTACCTGTAGATCGTCCTTGAAAGGTATTTGGGCGATGGAGCGAGAGTATAAAAGACACGGTGGAAAACAGGAATAGGGGTCAAACATGAGAAAAACAGAGGGAAAAAAAGAAGAGATGCTGAGCGGGAATGAAAGAGACAAAGGGAAAATCAGGTGAACAAGGCAGAACAAGAGAATCAGAGATGAAGCTGGAGAAAGAACAGGTCTGTTTTCATCAAACTCAAATTCTCAAGCAAACTTTCAAGTGTTTTTAAATGTGTAACACAAAAGAAGAAATGCGTGCCTATGAATGTGGTAAAACCACCCACAAGGTAAATTTAAAGAATCTTTCAGATTTAACATATTATTTAAAACGCGTGAGTCACCATTTTTTGAAGTCGAGAGTCTTGACGAACTCGCTCCGATACCTTCTTCACAATGCCAACGCTTTATGTGTTGCCTTGAACTAGCATTAGCAATTAGTGTTTTCTTTTTAAACTCCAAGCAGTGCGAAGAGTTCACTTTATGAGGCTTTTATTGCCTTTGATAAGTTCATCCCTCTCTTATTTTACAAATGCAGTTTATTACGATTTATTAGCTTACCTTGCTGAACAGGTAGTTGAGGCATTTGTGCGAATGAAATATAAAAACTGTGGCCTTTATATATTCCTATATACTAAAATTATTTAAAGGACCAGGGTTTTTAAGAGAGTTGACCAGTGATTTTGTCCTGTGAATGCTCAGATAAAGTGGGCTGTTGTTATATTGCAAATAAAAAGAGAACATGATTATCTGCCCTTGTTCAAAATCAATCATGTCCGCCTGTTTAAAAGATCTGGTCAGTGGGCAAAGACAAATATAAAAGCTTCATGTCCTTCCTGTTCAGCACTTCACATCGCCCTGATGTGATTCCAGAGGACAGAATGTGTTTAGTATTGATCTGAGAGCATTAGTCCCCCCCCAACACACACACACACACACACACACACACACACAGCCTGAGGTGGAGAGTGTCAGCACAGTCACTTAACCAGTCAGACCAAAGTCAGTCAGTCAGTTAATCCCTTTATTATGGTGCATTTATATCATACGGGAGCAGAGGTGTGGTGCAGTTTGTTCAGGTAATGCGGCGCAGCTGTGACGTCGAGTCACCGTAAAGTTGCGGCTCAGTTTGAAAGTTATGTTCCTGTTACAGTGGAAAGTTTACAAAGAGGCACAGAATTACTACAGAGACAGTTACTACAACCTAAATAATAAATGACCAGTAAATACCACTGGTCATTACCAGTCTATTGTTGAATAAAACTGCATTGTTGAAATTATTTTTGGAGGTTGTAGCATCAGGTCGTGTCTCTCTCTAATAAAGACTGACGATACTGTGAAAATAATTGTACTTTAGGCTGAATTTGTGTTAGATTAAGAGGTAATTTCACTGGTTTTCATGGTTGGGTTCTCAGCATACCTCTGATCTGAGTGATGGGAGGACGTATTTAGTATCGATCCAGAGAACACTTCCTGTCCGTCCCCTGTGTGCGGATGTGTCAGGCCTGTCAATCAGCCCGACAGCCAATCTCTTTAGAGAAGAAGTGAGGTGAGGAAGTGGCTTGTTGGGAGTTTTGTTTGACAGTTTACCTTGGCTCTGTTCAAGACGTCAGTCTGTGTAGTCATTAAGGCAACTGAGAGAAGAAAGCTTTGTTCCCAAGAACAGGATAATCAGCGCACCACTGCTGCTTTCACCACCGTTCTCAAAGCTCTCCTCTCAGTTTGAACTTGTACTTTTGTTTTGAGATATTTTACATCTCTCACCTTGAGTGTGAAGTTGTTATGATCGCTGGAGGAATAAGAGACAAACTTTTATTTTAACCTCTGTACAAAAGTGTTCAGACTGGAGCTTTTTACATCTGCACCTCCAGGTATTGACAGTTAAAATTAAGGAAAAAGCTTTTTTTGGATGCAAACAAATAGACAATTCACACACAAACACAGAATCGCCATTAGTTTTATTTCACCTTTATTTAACCAAAGTGGTCTCTTGGCAGCAGTGTTATGCTACAAGCACCAACACAAAGACAATATTCAATAAAGAGTGCTAAAAGAAAAAGAGGAAAAACATTAACACATTAATAGGTATTTAAAACACCATGAAATACACAACCTCTGATAATTGTGTGAGAATTTCACAAAAGCGTTCGGCTCTAGTCTCCACAGCTTTTATGTAAAGGGTCACAATGGACAGATGTATGAACATATGTTAATGTAACGTGTTAAAGTTATTGCCAGCATCTGTTAATTCTGAACTCGTTTGGGGAAGTGGCCCAGTCAGCTGTGCGAGTTAAGTTCAATAACGTCACCACCCACCAACTTACAGTTCATCCATGAATAAACACACAAACACCCACATTCACACTTCAGAGCCGAGAGACAGATGGCAGCATTGGCCGTCTCAGCCTGTTGAATCAGTGCTGGAGGCAGTGGATGAATTTCACTCATTAACTGCGATATTTTGTCATTCATTCATTAGCTCTACCACTTATCATTTAAGGGTCATGGGGTTATGAATGTTAAGGTAACCACCTCACCAAATGAAATAATAAACTCTATTTTTGATGTCAAAACGTATCTTCCATTGTCTCTCTGCTCATGACTGAGCACCAGTGTTTGCTAACATTAGATCATTTATGACATATGTTGGTAATGAAATGTCAAGTTAACATTAGAAGTGAAGGGCGTGTTAGCAAACATTAGTTAGCTAAAGTGAGAAACGAGCTAACAATAGTTAGCTAAACTGTAACTTAAGGCTAAAGCTAGAAACTAGCAAACATTAGTTAGCTAAACTGTAACCTAAAGCTAAGGTGAGAAACTAGTTAACATTAGTTAGCTAAACTGTAACTTAAGGCTAAAGCTAGAAACTAGCAAACATTAGCGTTCATCCATAGATATTTGACACTTTGAAATTCTGGAGGTAAGAAACAAACAACCACTCACACCTACAGGCAATTTAGAGTCCCCAATTAATTTAACCTGTATCTTGTGATTGTTACCTGTATTTCTCTGTACTGCATCCATCTTTGCTCATATAGAGAAGGATATACAGTTTTGGATGCAAGAAAACATTTTATTTATCATATTTAAAATAAATATTATTCTAATCTAATCATATTGATGGAGGACAGATACAGTAAGTGGCCTGTGCTACAGGAGTGGTTTGAAAAGTTTCTCTGGACGTTTTGATGTTTTCTTTTCCACTGTGGAAACTTGTCAATGTTAGACTCTGTTGTAACTGAGTCCAATTTAACGACCACTCTTTGCAACCACTCTCTTTTATATTCAAATGATTTTGGGAAGCGTGTCACATATTTAAATTTGTGTTTTTATCTTCTTTCCATGTATAATGTCACAGCATGACCACATACTACCACCCTGAAATATGATTATTGTGAGATCTTGAGGCTTTGATCATGACTGAGCATTCACAGCCGACAGTGGTGTGTATTTTTTTATGTGTTGAAAAGTGTGTTGAACGTTCTGTAGAGCAGAGCGGCACACACCGGGCGCGTCAGCGTGTCTTTGATCACCGCAGGCTGTTTGAGGTTTTCATAGTTTTGTCGACATTTTCCATGTTTAAACGCGCACCAAAGATTGTGTGGGTGCTGAATGGCTCCCATTCAGCCCGAACGCCACGTCTCTGACATATCTGATCAACAGAGGTGATGATTGGTTGTAACACTCGGCTGCAGGTGCTTTTGATCTGTGGTTTTGAGGTCATGTGATGAAAGAGATTTATATTGGTACAGAGCTGTGCAAGGATCAAACAGTGAGCTGAGCCGAGCCGAGCAGAGGTACAGCCTCCCGTGGGCCTTCTTTTTCTCCAGCCAATATCTTAAGGGCCAGTGGGTTCAATTTACAGATGCTACAGGTGTTCTCCCTCAGACGTTTCTTCTTAACAGGATGGCAAGGCTCATGAAATGACAGTCACAATGTGTGACCAGCGTTTCCTTCCTCCCAAAAGAGCAACTTATCACGGCTTTAGCCAGTATGTTCAGATCCCTCGGGTGACTTTAACACATAAATGATCATTATTAAAAGGAAATCAATCATCGACCTCTGACAACTAGTAATAGTCAGATTTCAGCATCAGCACGATTCCTGGGTCACTTTCCACTAACCCACAATCAACTGACATTTTAATCATAATAATACACTATGATTTAGAAGTACTTTTCATGTATCTGAGCCATCATTTAAGAAGATGAAAATACACTTTGATATAATATCAAAAGGAAAAAAGCATTGACTTCACTGAAGAGAGAAATAATCTCATTAATCTGAAGAATATCTCTTGATTGGAGAGCGAATATAATGGAAACGTCTAATGAAAAACAATCACAATGAAAAATGTGCCTGATAAAATGACTGTGTAATGTTAAAAGAGTCAGTCGCAGTGAACAACCAGCTCAACAACCAGCTGTTTTCAGTGACAGCGTTAGCAACCAGCTGCTGGTTCACATTGTGAAAAAAAGATATGTCAGATATGTCTGATCTGTGTTTGTATATATATATATATATAACATGTGTTATTGCCACTGTGTCTGTGAACTAATACCTGACAAGCTGACCACCTTCACGGCGAAACACGGCCAATGAAAACGGTGAGTGTTCTAACTCAGATCAGGAACTGAAGGTGCACATTATCAAGAGCAGACAATTTTAAAAACAAATCCTCATTACATCTATTTTTTCTTTTGTCATCATAGATCTGCTCATTTGATGAACTCTTCTGTTCATTTTGTGGGTTGACATTTATATTTATTGCCTTTGTATTTTGTTGAATTGTGGTTTATTCATTAGTTTTGATGGTTTGAGGGGAGAAGCATGATCTCTCCCTGCTTCATTTTTATTTTCATTATTATTATATATATATATATATATTTATATACACTGTATTTTTTATTTTTTTTTTGTTGTTGTTTTGTTAATGGGACTTTTCCCCCTCAAGTATAGCTTTCAAATACTTTTTGCACATCTACCAAGGCCTATGTTCTGAAAAGTTTCCCACAAAGTGCAAACTGTGCTGGTTGGAAACTAAAAACTGCTCGAAGGCTCCATATTCCTTTGTTGAAACTACATATTATATGAAAACTCCCACCTGTCATGAACCGCCTCCATTTCCAGCAGCTGTATTAGGTTCTGTTACATTCTTCTCCACCATATCAAGCCCAGGGAAATTACTTTTTGAGAAGGGACTCGGTGCATATAACAAGAAAGTGAGGGACAGGAGCCAGAGGGACAGAAAGACGGACTCAGATTATGAGACAGAGAGGGGCAGAGGAGGACAGAGACGTTCTAGTTTTATGGTGCTTCCTCAGTACAGCGTCGCGTTGAGATTGTTTTGTCAAACCATAACTAATAAAAACTTTAACAATCTAGAAAATACAGGGGTCGTATCAGAGGGTTGAAAAAGAAAAAAAAAACGACCTGTATGGTTGCTCAGGTTGGAGGACTGGTAGCGATTCACCAGGATTATTTCAGTATGAAGGTCTGACCTGCTTCTGCATTGACATGTAGCCATTTAAATATTGCTAAGTCAAAAGTTTCATGTAAGACAGACCTTTCAGATGTGTTTAGCTCAGCTCTGATGTAAACCTTGCTGTGTGTTGTTGAATGGTTTGTAACAGTGCACAGCTGAATGAGGTAGATCTGTTTCCAAATGCAGATCTAGTGTAGATGTTATGATGTGTTTTTTAATCTAGCAGTTACCAGGCTGATATCAGTGGGTTGTTCATACAAAGCTGCAAGCACAATGTAATATGCCAACTAATACTGAATACATTTTCGAATTATCCTAACCTGATGCATCTCTTTGTTTGTGCACTGAAACAAGGCGGCTACAGTGTACAGCTAATGTTTGCTGAGTCCTCATCAGGATTGGCTTCATAGCTGCAGAATGGCTCTCAATGGAATGAACCCCTAATGTTTGTCAATGTAATGTCTGTTCCAGCAAAACAAAAAAGCAGCAACGTTGTCATAGTTTCACTTTGAAAATCGTCAATAACTTACAAACCAATGCTGAACAAAGATGATTCACAAAGCAACAAGGGTATAAAGTCTAATAATAAAAGCAATAGAGGCAATTTGACTCAAGGTATTGGCCCATGAAAAATCAGAATAATCTCTGCACACACTGTCCTCCTTCGTTTGTTTTTTTTTCATCCCATGGACTTCACTGTTTTATGGCAACAAAGAGCCGTAAAACTCCCTTTGCCACCAAGTGACTTCCAATCTTCATTATTAGACTTTACAAGCCTGCTTGGAAGCCCTGTTTCCTACTGCTCCCTAATAAAAAAGCTGACATTATCTAAATATAAAACCAATCCAATTTAGGAACTCATCAGTCCCCAAACAAAAAACACACAAACAATAAAGCACTTTACAAACTGCAAGCTTTCACAAAAGCCAGCTAATTTTCCCAGTTAGTCCTCACTTTCACCTTTGAGTTGATGACAAAAAAAAAATTACATAGAGACAGCTGAGGTCTGTTCAGGTGGGCCCAAGAGCAAAGTCATATGGAAATCAAAAACACCAGGTGATAAAGTGGTCTGATGCTTGCAGTATGTCTCGGTTATGCATGAAAGTAAAGAGAAGTTTAGAGGCAGTGTTACTGCATCCAAAGTTAATGAAAAGACTCAGACATATGCAGAATGACTTTAGATTGTGAGATGAGATGAGACAACATTTAGCACTAACACAACCATTGGTAATATGTTGTTGTTAGCTTGCTACAATTAAGCGACATGGACTGTGAAAACATCCAATGGTCAAATTTAGGTAAATATTTCACAAAAGTGAAATGGAAACACGTTTTAAATCTTTACATGACTGAGTTGTAATTGCAACTGGGGTGTTCATGTGAGTGCTATTTATAAGTTGGATTCTTGTAATTACAGTAACTTGGATGCATCAGCAGAGGAATAATACTGTGACAAGGAACCTGAAACTGCACTCTTTGACGGGTTGTATCACTTAAAGACATGGTATCAGTCTAAAGCAGCCGCAGGAGCTAAGAAGTTTTTTAAGGTGTTCTAAATGTAGACGGAGAGGGCAGCGGAATGAGATAAAATGTCTTCCTGGTTGTGTTTTTGCTGAGCTTTATGTTTGGCACAGGTTTTGATTTCCACTTGGATGTGTGTGAACTCTGCGTCAGGCGTGTGGATGAAGGGTCACTGAACCAAATCTCTTCCCAGCTGGAACAATCAAACCAGGGAAATTCACCTGCAACAACAGGAAGTCCTGATGAACTCCAGCAGAGCACTGTGGCTGAACTGAGCAGCTCCGCCGTATCAAACTGTATTAACTATATTAATGTGAAGCAGAGCCCCCGCCGGAGAAAGAGCACAGCAAATCTCTGGGTAATAAAAAACAATCGCTGAAGGTGTTTTGCATTATGCAGCGTCAGGCCTCGGTTTGCCCGGAGAAGCACATCAGAGGGAGCAGCTCTATCTCACCACATCAAGCGTTTAAGGTCAAATTCACAGCATGGTGTCATTATTTTCCTTCCTACTCTGTTTCCCCCAAGCCTCCATTTCTTACACTTTATTTTCAATGCTCTTTGTTGTTATTTTCCCCTCTCCAGGGTCCTGGTTTCCACCCATGAACAAGAAAAAGGGCATTTGGTGGCGATCACACCAAATCTTTGCATATTGTGTGGCTGATCCTGCGACATGTAGGAGATTGGGATTTTAGTTTTTTTGTAAAACTACTGTCATCTTGAAGAATGTCCCATTGACAAAGGCTGGTGCTTGTCAAGCAGAGAAGAGAGCAGCATTGTTTTTGGACATTTGCGCAAGGAGGATAATCCCGAGATGGGGTGAGTATTCAGAGTGCGAATTATACAATGACAATAAGGGTGAGAAGGTAAGGTGAGAAACTAGAAAACATTAGTTCACTAAACTGTAATGTAAGGCTAAAGCTAGGAACTAGCAAACGTTAGTAAGCTAAACTGTAACTTAAGGCTAAAGTTAGAAAGTAGCAAGCATTAGTTAACTAAACTATGAAGTAAGGATAAAGATAGAAACTAGCAAACATTAGTTAGCTAAACTGTAACTTAAAGCTAAAGTTAGTAACTAGAAAACATGAGTTAGCTAAACTGTAACTTAAGGCTAAAGTTAGAGACTAGCAAACATTAGTTAGCTAAACTATAACTTTAGGCTAAGGTGAGAAACTAGCTAACATTAGCGTTCATCCGTAGATACTTGACACAATCTAATTCAGAAACTTTGAAGGTAAGAAAGTAAAGTGTATTAAACAAGCTAGATAGTTAGCTACGGCTATTTACATTAAGGTGAAGATGTCCAGGCAGAGAGCAGCAAGATGCAGGAGAGAGACTTTCAGCACAGGAAAGACAGACAGCACAAAATCAGGTAGACAGTTTTAGTCTAGAACATGTTTCTCATCAGTGTATAAAACATCTGAATTGTACATTGAGATGATAACACATGCCAAGAAAAATGCAACAAATGTGTATTAACACACACTAATGGATTCTGTAGTGCTTTAACTAAAGAGCCTAATAAACTAAGTGCTAATTAAAGCTGGACTACTGTAGGGTAATAAATGATGGAGACTTAATTATGCTCAAAATGTTTTATTAAATGTCAACAAAAACTTCTCAATGCATTTCTCTGCTATTTGTCGACATGATTAATATGTTCCAAATTAGTTTGAGAGCAGGTGACTGCGGTTATGTTTCTGTTCACACACTACCGGTCTAAGTTTACCAGTCTGTTTTTACAAGTTCAAGAGTTCAAGTCCAGTGAATAACCTGAAATGGTACAAGTAAGTAGTAACCTGCCTGAAGTATAAGAAAAAAAGCAATTTGTTAACTTATTTTCCTCCAGCAATGGAAGTAAATGAAGCTTTGAAAGTCAATGCAAACATTTCCTACAGCTACCCCAAGTTTTTGTTGGGGTAGCTGAAGTAGTAAAAATAGTGAAGAAGTAGTTCTGTCTCAGAATGGAGAGAAAAAGGCAGCTAACAGAGGAAGACAGACTGGTTAGTCAGGGCTTCATACTACAGTGCGGTAATAACGTCTGAAGAAAAGAACCAGATGGTGGCTTCAAATGATGATGAGCAACACAGTCTCCAGACCTGAACCCCATAGAGCTGGTTTGGGATGAACTGAACAGAAGGTGGAAGCAAAGCAACCTGCAAGTGACGCACATTTATGGGAACCTCTGCAACAGTGTCGAGATCAACTTTCCAAACAATGTTTGATTTCCATTATTTATTTGTTCTATGCTTTAATTTCAGAAATACCGAGGCATTGAAATATGTAAATTTCAGTAACAACTGGGAAAATTAATGTTGACACAGCAGTTCTCTTAGATGTGAGAGCCCGGGGTGGACCTTATCTTCTCCATCAGCAGATTTAAGGAAATTGAACCAGTTTTATCTTGTCAAAGAGAAGAACCATTGTCATGAAGTCAAATCCTTCTATTGTGATCCAGACAGCTGGGAAGTCGGGCCCTGGCCTGCAGCTCCTCATGAGCGGACTCCTTACACAACACCACTGCTGCCATAAACACTCAGCACTGGAGTGTTTATTCTTAGCTGCAGTCACACTTCATCAGCACAGCGTTTAACATAGCTACAAACTTAAGTGCGGAGCTCGCCGGGTTTCCACAGGGGATCCTGTGGAGCAGATGAAAAGATGAAGATGAAACTGATAAGTCAGGATAAAGTAACTTTAAGGAGTTTAAGAGAGTTCGCTTTCCATTTGCCCAGAGACACAAGTACAGGCAGAGTGAGTTTCCTGCACACTCCCCTCAGTCTACTCATAAAAGCATCAACATAAAAAAGACAAAACAAAGAAATAATAATAATAATTATCAATAAATATTTTATAATGAGTGTGTGGAATGTGACAAGTTCCTCTCGGCACGATGAAGCTTTTTAGTGTCAGCCAGAATTTTTCTCTCAGGAGTTGGCAGGGACCAAAACTGAGCTAAAAGAAGAACATTCATCATCTGGACACAAACACAACTCCAAATGAATGAAGTTGCTGCTCTGTGAGCTGGATTTATAAAGAGGAAAACTGCTAACACGTTCGATACAAACTGCTTTTTGAGGTGATATGTCAAAGTTGTGTTTACAGCTTGTTCTGCTGCCCCCGAAAACATAAAACAACATTAAGATGTAACAAAAAATGCACAAAAACATTTTTGATGTATTTTGCATCAACATTTTAAAAATATTTGATAACTGTAATTTAAGTGTAATTCAATTATTTTTTTGTTTTTTTTCATTTACATTAACTCAACTAAACTTTGTTTATACAGCATCTTTCATACAAATTTTGCCCAAAATGCTTTATTTATATAAGAAAAGAAATGAAAATATATAAAATACATATATTGCATATAAAATAAAATATATATATATATTTAATATATAAATGTATAAACATTTACTAGAATAAAAACAGTAAAATAATGAATCAAGGTAAACAGAAAAAATGAAATAAACGTAGGGATAACACAACAACATAACACAAGGGATAAAAGTGATAATGTGGCCACATGTGACTCCTGGCCAGCAGGGGGCAGGGTGTAGTTATCCAGGTGAGGTCACAGGGCACCAAAAATGGCTGACGAGGAAATGCAGCCAAACCAAACATGTGACTGACAAGAAGAAGTTCAGAAGCAAGCTGAAGATCTGTGCTGAAGGATTGTGCTCAGCCTACAACCCCCGCCCCCAGTGGAGAGTTTCCTGGTCGGTGTTTGCTGCAGCCAGAGGCCTGAGCGCTGCTGTAGAGGCAGACAGCTCATCAAGATGAGTGACAAGCTTCTGGGCAGGAGCAACAACAGCAGAGGAGACGACCAGACTAACAATAGTCTGTTCCTGGAGGCGAAGACGGGAGGAGAGGAGACAGGTTAAAGAAAGCTTTTAGTCCTCTTGACAATCAAAGATATTGTGGGTTCAGAGCAGCAGGGGGGGGGACTCAACAGGAGGAGGGAGTTCATGATATTTTGGACACTTGAATGTGTATTTCTGGCAGTGTGTTTTAACTCCTGTTTGCAGCTGAGGGAGTTTTGATAAATTGGAGCCATTCATGCTTTACAAAAAAGCATGCTTGTTTTTGTTTAATCCAGAACTAGACCAGCTCCTAACGAATGTAAAACATGTGCACACATCTCAACAATCTTGACATGGTTTGCCAAGATATTTGGCACATATGTTCACTGTCTCCAGAGGATAAATCCCAGTGACTCTAATGGTCCCCTGACTTTTTATCTGATGCCATCAGCAGATCAAAAATGTCTCTTATCCACTGAAATATCTCAGCATCTTTAGAAACCAAAACTTACTACTGCTGTACTGGCCTCAATATAAAAGTAGTTGTTCTCACACTCAGAGCATTGCATTATGGGTAGTTCGTAGCTTTAATGTTGCTCAGATAAATAAATTCATGATGACTGAAAATGAGTTTAAAGCATCTCCCGATGTCTTTACTTTACTCAACCAGTAAAAAAAAAAAAAATCTGTAAAGAAAGATGGTGTGAAAAATGCAATCTGTCGAGAGAAGATGACTTTGATGGTTTCTAAGAGCCTGGAAGGAGAGAGGGTGAGTCTTTGACTGACAGGACAAGCTACACAAATGTGGGTTTTACATAATTTTCATATTTCACTTATTCCGAAGAAAAAAGCTTCAATGATGAGGGCTGTCTTCTCCTTGGGTTAGTGGGATTTCGGGGAAACTTTGCCAAAAGGACGAATGTGTTTTCTAACCTCAAAAAGGCCACTAATCAGGAAGTCGGTGATTCGGTTCCCAGCTCCTCCAGTCTGCATGTCAAAGTGTCCTTGGGCAAGATACTGAACCACAAATTGCCCCTGATGGCTGTTCCATCAGTGTATGGAAGAAGCTCTTCATGAATGTGCGTGTGAATGTGGCTTGTAGTGTAAAGCGATTTCATTGGTCAAGAAGACTACAAAAGTGCAATATAAGTGCCATCCATCCACCATTTTTTCTCAAAACCAGATGTTGGAAAAGGGGGGGGGGGGGTCTTATAATCTGGATCATCTCATATTCAGAGCAAAAGCTTCAGTTACAGTAGTAGAGTGGAAATGTACTGTATGGGTATTGTCACAGAACTAAGATGGTGACCGTGGTGAACATGATACCTGCAAAACATCGGCCTGTTAGCATCGTCATCATGAACACAAGATGCTAGCATTAGCACCTCTCCTTAAAACCAGTACTGAAAAAGAGTCTGTGTATTTTTCAGTGAGAGTCAGGACGACTGATGTACTGCAGATATATTGAAAGAATATTTCATTTGTTTTCTGTCTGTGTTTTTTCTTCTTCTAAAACCTCAGACTTGTCTCTCATGTAATTTTAACTCTGTCACTTTGGTTTGACAGATCGTCCTGGAAACCTAAAGCCACACCATCGAATCCTGCAACCGCCAACGTCCCGTCAAAGTGTCACCGAGCGAGGCGCCCGGCTCCTTCCTGCTCGCTCATTGTGGTGAGTCACTCTGGATATGCGTGCATCGGCTAGACGCATGCAAATGCAAACGGATGCTCTCTCTCTGTGCATCTTTTGTGTCGGCTGCTTGGCATTTCCCTCCGATCGGCAGTGAGGGGAGTTCAGATTGAAGTGACGCAGCGTGCAGCTGAGTGCTATTTAATTACCTGCTTTTGGAAAACCACTGGGAATGCAACTAATTTAGGTCTTGTTTGAAGGGTAAACAAATGTGCCAGAAGATGTCTCCCGTCGCCCTCCCAGCAGAGGGAGGGGAGGGGTCTGGGGGAGGCAGAAAGCTGCTTCCTATTGGAAATATTATAATAGCCATGTGAGAAATTCTTGGTGGGGATTGAAGGCACGCAGTAATAGTGACATTGAATGGTTTTAACTTTGCATAACACCACAGTGAATTGATGAAGCTTTGCGTTGTGCTGATATTCAAATAGCTTTGTTCTGAAACTCTTGAGTGCGACGGCTTTGGAAACAAAAGCAGGAGAATAAAAACGGCTTTGCTTTGATATCGAGCACAGCACTTTTCAGACCGGCAGGTGCAGGGAGCGAGCTGAAATGTTGACTTTCATGCTGACAGATACTTTACGCGGAGCAGGTTTGAGAGTTCAGGTGGTGTATGTCTAATTTTGGAGCCAGAGAATCCTTTTTTTGTTTTTTTTTTCCTACTGTGGGTGAATTAGAAGCCAACAAAAAGTTCAGAGGAATCAAATGAGAGTCTTTGCTGCTGTCGAGTTCAAGACGAGTTCAGCGTTTCAAAGCTGCACAAACTCGATTACAAATGCAGTCCCTGTACCATCAGTGTAACATCTGCTGTTTCTGTTCAATTGTCTGAAGGAAGATGAACATTTTTATTTAATTGCAGTTTTATTTGATTTGTTTAAATTTAATCTGCCTAATTTTGAGTGAATCAGAGCTCGTAAAAATAGTCACAGGTATTCAGTATGTTAGTTTGGCAAAATAAAATACATTATACAATACTGTTATTACAAGTAATCAGTTATATGCCACATGTTTTGAGCAGTTGTCAACCACATTCTCTGTACATCTATGTGTTGGAGGCATTTTTAGCAGCAGAAGGAAGCGTTTTCTTATAAACTCCAGTGGTTTCAAGTATTTTTCACACGGCTTTTACATTTACGGCGCTCGGAGCGCCTAAAGAAAGCAGGAATTAGCCAGAAGAACCATCACCAATACAAACAAAAGGAAAGCCTCACGGTCGTTTCACATCACGGACTTGCGGGTAAAAGTTCTGGTAGCAGAAGTGAATCTTTTAATGGGCCCGTGCACGGGTTAGCGGGCCGTATTGGTGAGAATGCCGTATGTTCGTCCATAATTAAATCGCATTGCGTTCCCTTTGCAAACCTTAAAGGAATAATTAAAACATCTTCATTTTACCTGTTTAATCTTGAGATCTCTCAGAGGTTTCTGCTTTCTACCCTGGTTGATAAAATGTTTGCCCAGAGTGACACGAACCCAACATTTCCACTATGATCTACTGTTTTATTCTTTGCTGGAACATACAGTACTGTATGTAAAGAAAACAAACAAAAAAAAACAACTAAATGACTACTAAATGCTATCAGTGACCACACATGTACGTTTTCTTTTCCTTTGCCGTAGCTAAGATTAGAAGCCGGTAAAGTACTTTCATGTAATGGCAGCTCCAGTTAGCAGGAAGTTTATTTGTTAATGGAAACAAAATTGGCCAAAATGAGCTCTCAGGTGACCAGGCACGAGTTCTGTAAATATATTAAAACCATTTCTGCTGCAGAGTTAGTGATAACCCACTGATAACAGCTGCTCCGTTATCATTAAACTTACAACTGAGGAAAGGGGCAGAGTTAAATGATGCGCAGAGACCAATGGGAGGTGGAGGGGCAGCGGATGTGGGGGCAGGGGTCCAAGGTGGGACCACCATGTGTTTAATGGCTGCTATACAATAAGTCTGAAATGAGTAAAGCTGTGACTTTCTGATGAAAGAATAAATGAAGAACTCGGTGCACTTGACGTTGCTAAGGACATTTTGGTCAGTGCTCTAAAAATACTGAGGTTTAATCCCTAGATAGGACTGAACCACTTTGGGAGGGTCTATTTATTTACACATTACCCTTGTGACCAACCGCGGGGATGTCACTCGAGTGCGTTCCTATCTCTTTTCTTTCCTTCTCCTCCCATTCATCATCTCCCTCGGTTTCTCTCCTGCACTTTCCCAGCAGTACTGACCTGTACTGTTTATTCATCTGCTTTCCCAAGAGATGAAGTGTGTTTACACATGACGATGATGATGATGATGATGATGATGGCGGTTGTGGTGGTGTGTGTTGATGACTGTGTTCTGTTAAAGCAAAGACTGTGAGGTTCTCTCAGATTCCCCTGAACTGGAACTTTGATTGCTTCATTTTTACAATCAAAAGTCTTTTGGGACGAGTCTCAAGTCGGGTCTCAAGTCATTTGAGTCACTTGAAGTCTGGAGTCAGACACAGGTGGTAGTCAAGTCTCAAGTCATTCAAGATCTGACTCCGAAAGTCCGACTCAAGTTTTCAGTCTGTCGCGAGTTTGTCTTAAGTTTGTGATACGTCCAAGCCAAGTCCATTTATTCAAGCCTCGTCCAAATCCAGGCTCAAGTCATTTAAAACAAAGCAAAGTCAAATCACAACACAAGTCTCAAGTCAAGATGCAAGTCTGTCATGTATGAAAGAGGTCTTTTACATAACTGAGACCCCCCCCACCCTCAATCACCACCACGATCACCCTAGACTCACGTCTCAAGTCAGCAGCTGTGTTTGTGTGTGTGTGTGTGTGTGTGTGTGTGTGTGTGTCTGTTTGTGTTTATAATGTGAGTGTGTCTCTATTTCCATTTTTGTGTGTGTGCTGCTGACGTCTTTGACCCAGGTTAGATGTCATTTCCTCTCTTCAGGCCGGCCAAATCCTTCAACTTCCCCCACACACACACACACACACACACACACACACAACTTTCTGAGGAGGGAGGTGTAGGGAGGGAGAGGACAGGGGTGTTTCACAAATTGCATGCAGACTTTTTGCATCAAGTGTCAGCCCTCCTGCCTCCTCTTCTTCTTCCTCCTCCTCCTTCCTCACTCTGCTGAACTCTTAAGTCAAACACACCCTCAGTACGAGCCGTGACGGAGCAAACACTGCCCACATGGGTTAGAAACTCACCAGAGGAGCAAGGTTTTCTTCAGTGTGGAATATGTAACTGTTGAACGCACTGTATATGGAATATGGCTCAGACCCCGGCGGTAAAAACTCCACTGCGGAGATCCTTCAGTGAGCACGTGAAAGACTCCACCAACAAGGCTTGGGATGTCTTCTGGAGGAGCGTGAGGGAGAGGCGGCTGTGGGGTGAGTCAGGATAAAGATGAGAATGTAGATTATTCAGCTGGCTGTCAGCTCGGGGAGAGGAGTTCACGCAAAGTTGCAGCAGCATCTTGGTGCAAGGAAAAGGTTTGATTTGCTGCAAGTCGACATGGAGATGTGGCTAAAATCTAATTTTATATCACATTATCAATATGTAGAAATCAGTATATATCATGATATTGTGAAAAACTGGCTTAAAGATTACAATATTTTGTCTTATTGTCCACAAACAGAAGAGATATTGTAAATTATATAGAAAAATGTGACAAAAATCTGTATGATCTTATGGTTCATATTAGGATAAGGTTGTATTACAAAATTGCATGTAATTTCATTTTCACAGTCAAGTGATTGATGAAACAGTTTGAGTTTTACTTGCTTTAAGCTGAGGTTGTACACCACTGCTACCTGCATTGATTAGTGAATCTTAAGATAAACAACTTTCCACCTTAAATCTGACTATTTAAAAAAAAAAATTATAATAATAATTTGAAAATCACATCTTTCCTGCAGCTAAAACTCATTCATTCATTCAGTCTCCCTTTGAGCCTTTTGGCAGATGGGAGAAAGAAAATTCTTTATGAAAGAGCGATTGAGTTCACTAATGGACTAAACAGACAAAAGAGAAGAGCAAGTGTGACGGTGTGAGCACAGAACCAGCGGCGTCTGCTCGACACTGAGCTACTGTCACAGATCGAAAACACAGCCGCAGCTGTTTCAGAGTTCGAAAGCCTTCGTCTTGTTGATTGCATTTAATTCGAGTCGCCCAGTGTAAAGTTATATGGCTTCTCCACATGTTTCAGTTGTGTGTGAACCTCATGAGATAATATTAGGTTTTATCTCCAACGCCCAGAATTGTTAGTGGGATAAAAGACATAAGCTTAAATATCTCGCAAACCCACTTTGAAAAGCTTTATTTTAATATACAAATGAACAGTCCAGGCCACAAGTATTTGGACAGTTAAACACCTGCAGAACACCAATTACATTTGAACCCCTAAACTTTGGGCACCAGGTGTTAAAATGTCTGTTTCTCCCACACAGTTCTGTCTATACTGATGTAAACCTGCTCAACTTAAAGCTGAGACTTCGCTTTCATGTAGGATCCGTGATATTATTTCTAACTGAATGTGCTGGAGCCCGACAAACAAAACAACATGTAACTGTCCGAATACTTACAGCCTGGACTGCACATTCCCCATGTCATGTCAGCGTCATGCTCGGCTGCTGCCTCTTGCTGTCCATCATATATTTGTACGACAGCTTCAACAAAACCGCTGGCACGTGAGCTGGTGGCACACACTGTGAAGGTGACTCACGTGTTGACACCTCAGGGTGTTAATGGAGTCCAGGGAGTTCCAGGAAAGGTAGTATGATGTCCATCTGAATGACCCCGAGAGGTCACAGGGTCCAGCAGTGTTTCATCACTATTAAGACAAAGCAGGTTTTAATGGATCAGTGAGGCTGGGATCACGCAGAGCTGCGGTGTGCAGTTAAGCTGAAGCAGTGCTTTTTTTTTCTCTCTCCTGGAGGTAGATTTTGTGTCGTTTGTGGGCTTGTTAGGTGAGCTTGTGACTAGAAGGTTAATTCACTGAACCGGCTGGGAAAATGTCAAGCTGACCCTGAGCGCGGCGCCTCACCTCCACCTACTGCGGCCATGTGCTGAGCACGTCCCGGGTGTAAATGTGAGCGTCTGTGTGAATGTAAAGCAGGGAGCTGTGAAGAGACGTCGCTGAAGCGTCTAAAAATAGCAGCTGGTGGAGGTTTGAATGACCTGCAGAGGTAAACTGAAAAGTTTAAAGCTGAATAAGCTTTTCTAGCGTTTGTCTTTTGAATTTAATTCAGTTCATTTGAGTGAAGAGTAAATGAGTCTAAGTTTGACTTTGGTGAAGTTTGACATGTGACTTCATGATAAAAGCACAGTTGTTAACATATATCAACATTGGAGATATGACTCCACTGTGTTTTAGTGGCTAAGACGGCTGGCTAACAAGTCAGCTAATGTTGTTAGCTTGATGGCTAGCCTTGTACTGCGATATGCTGTTTTGCCACCACTCGCTGGTGTGACTTTTTTTTTTTTTAGCACAGCCCGAGCTCTTCACATTTGAAACTTAAAAGTGTTTATTTTTCTAATATTTTGGATAAAAATATCAGTGTGAAAATGAGAATAAGATCAAAACAATATCACTTTTTTTTAATGTATTGCTTTGAGGTTCTGATGATTTTATCAGCATCTTATTTGCACTTCATTCCCATTATATTAGTGATATATTTTATTAGTATTTTTAAAGTTAAGTCAATCAGTATATACATATTTGAGTTGTGTACTTTGTTCACTGTAAAATGCATTAGTGTCTTCCTGCAGCTGTAAAAGTGGAATATTTGGATGCTTATGAACATGAAGTATAACAGGTGAAAATCAGTTCTAACTAATCTGATCCTGATGGAAAGAAAAAATAATTTGGATCTTTTGGTGAAAATCAGGACAAACTGAAAATAAACAGGAAAAAGTCGTTGATCGCCGTTCTAAACGACCACATTCGAAACTAATCTCTAACTGTCCAAAACAAACTGTGATGAGGACCCTGACCGTACGTGACCATGTTTGTGCACACACACACACACACACACACACACACACAGCCCTTACAGAGTGAGGAGTATAGTATGTGACTGATCAGCTGCAGGATGGTGAGGCAGGTTTCTAAGCTTTCACACACGATGCTCCTGAACCTTCAGGGGTTTAAATGAACTGCAGAGATAAACTGAAAAGTTGAATAATCCTCCTGCCCAATGTTAACGTCCAGACTCTCACCCGGCGCTGCTTAAAGCTCAGGGAATAATGCTATTTCTACCTGTGTGTGTGTGTGTGTGTGTGTGTGTGTGTGTGTGTGTGGGAACAGTATTTTTTTTCTTCTGTGTGTTTGTGTTTTATTCAAACAGCTGGTTCTGCTTTTTCTGTGGGAGCTGATACCTGGCTCCAGCTGTGTGTACACTTACATCTTGTGTGTGTGTGTGTGTGTGTTTGGATTAAATCAACAAATGACATCAGAGCAGTCACGCTCACTGATTGGCTGATATGGATTGTGTAGTCCTGTGGTTCGTAATCCAGCAGCACAGTGGAGAATCACAGCACTGCTTTTTCACTGAACTGTGTGACCTTTTGTAAACATTGACGCAGTTTTAAATGTCTTCCAGGCAGCTGCTGATTTACATTCATTTCCATATGCTATGAAAATCAACTTATTAATAATTAAAACATGCATTAAAAGTTATACACCATTACATCAAACCTAAGTAAAGTGGTTGCAGAACAAAAACAACCAAAACACAAGGACAGTGGATGAATTTATCCAGTTACCCACATGAATTTCAATTAATATTATATATTACTAACATCAAATTAACTTTTACAACCAGTGACGTCAAATCAAAAGTTCAACCAGTCAATCTGCCAACAGTCTTTCTCAGACTTTAAATAACGAAGATAAACAGATGTGAGCGTAAGAATGAGAGAGAAATTAACTGAAAATAACTTAATGAAGGTGAATGTGACACTTAATTGTGGAAAAGATTTTAATGTAATTTCGTTGAAGCCAAAAACAAAATATCTTCTGGCAAAGCAAGTGGGTCACACTTAAGCAGCTGCATCTTAAAATAATTTTTCCGTTGTTTGTTTTGTTCCATATCAGATATGATGATAATTATATTACTGCAAATAAACTCAGTATAAACTCAGCTGGGCCATATCATCTATATATAAATGAAAACAAGAACAAGTGTGCCTAAAAGTTGGTTAGTATTAAAATCAATAGTCGGTAGTTTTGAACATAATTTGTGGATTAATTTTTTTATTTAAATTTTGTGAGAGGCTGCTCTACTTGTTGCGTTTCAATCCTTAAGCACAATATTTTATCAGTGTGATTTTCTTGCTAAACCAATGTGTACAGCAGATCAACGGGCTTCGACAGAAGACTGATCTGTGTGTTTATGTAACTACATCCCATCTGGAAAAAAACAAGAATCCAACACACACATCCACATTTCTGCAGCGTGAACACAACCCTCTGCTCTAATCCCCGTCGTCCTCTGCTTTTTCTTTCATCCCTCTCCGTCTCAGTCACTCCGCGGCGGGACCGCCATCATCTCCTCTCCGTACTTCCTCATCGTCGGCCCGTCCTAATATTTATGCCACCGCTAAAAAGTTGTCATAACTCACGGCCCAAATATGGTCTTCCATTCAAACCTCGCAGGCGACCGCTCGTCCAAACACGGCCTCTGCCAGACGCACTGTGTAAACTCTGCCGAACGCCCGGACGGATTCATCACCAATATGAAACAATGACGGTCTCCAGAAGCTCCAAGCGTCAACTCGCCGCCTGATGCAAGTTCAAATATCCCCCGTAGAATTTATTCAAATATAATGCTAAGAGTTTGTGTGAGCGTCCAGATTTACAGGTTTTTAAAAACTTTAAAGAGACATTTCTGAAGTCATAATGTTTCCGTTCCTCAGCAGGAAAAAGGACTTTATCACAGATTTTGATATAAGAGGAGGTGTCGGCTCAGGTTTTTATAAGGCCACATAGCTGCAGGTCCACACTGTGTCTCAGCTTGTGCAGAATGAACGTTGTTTTTAAGAGTTTTTAGTCCAAATAAAATCCGTGTAGAGCTGCAGTTAACCTTTGCACTTGGCGAGCGGAGCTTGCATCGTGGCAGCACATGAGCACATGAAAAGACTCTTTCTGCGGTGATTAAGTTTAATTGTTCACATGTCGTATCTGCAGGAAATTAACAGACACTCTGAGAGTTTATGATTCTGTCTAATGAGGTTGTACTGAGAACAACACAAAGCCTGAGTCTTTGTAGATTTCAGGAAAGAAACTTTACTTTGAAAAATTGGAATAGTTTTTCAATCCCACTCAATGTGCTTCTCTGCGGCCATTTTGTTATTCACACAAATAGTAAATATTTTATAAAACTCTGGCTAAACAGGGATGTAACCTGAAACTAGTCTGAGCAGCGGAGGGATACGACCACAAGGCGGTGATTCTAGTTTATTATTAATATATCTTACGCTTACTTTTCTGGCACCCAACAAATCCATGATACAAATTCATGCCGACAATGCAGATTAATTTGTTGAGTTTTAATATGGGTTGCGTTTGGATGCATTTACCTCCACTGGATTGTGATGCTGCAGAATTTTCAAGCTGAAAACCTAAAATGTTAAATTTCTCGTCAGAACATTTTTCTTTTCAAAGGCGACATAGAAGCTACTTCTGTTTATCCATTTAAATAAGACAACAAATTGTCCAATGATTTTACAGTTAAGTAGCCTCACACAGTGAAGTGGTTCTTGAGGGTAAAGATGATTAAAACTGAGAATGAGAAAGTGGAGAGACACCGGGGCTCTGAGCCAAATGTGATAGAAAGAATCGATGTGAAAGCTGGTGTTTATTCTGCAGTGATCAGACATGGGCCAAACTAAACAGCAAAGTGAGGAAGAGAAGAAGAAGAAGAGAGAGTGAGAGAGACAGAAACAAAGCACACAGTTCCTCTTCATGTCTCTGCAGCTTTGACAGAAAGAGGATGACACACACTGTCACACACTCAGGCAAAGACTATCATCCGCTTTCAAACACACACACACACAGTTTTGATTTTGCAACTTGTGTGGTAAATTAATCTGTTTTGGGGCATAAGCAGCAAAATGAATGACGGGGGGGGGGGGGGGAGTGTGTGTGTGTGTGTGTGTGTGTGTGTGTGTGTGTGTGTGTGTGTGTGTGTGTGTTATCAGCTGCAGAGCGTGTGACAGACAATGAACCACAAGGTTTAAACTCTGGGGACAAAAAAAGAAAATATACACTCTTTATTCTCCCATGAAGCTTTAGGGTTTGGGTCATATCAGCAATCATAGCAAAAAAAAAATTTTTTTAAATGACCACGATCAGTGCTTTCTCACACTGAGCTCAAGCTAAATCCCTGCTGAGCTTTCCGACTTCTCAGGTTTTCACATTTAAGCTGCATGTGCACCTTCGAAACACACCGCCATAGTGCGTCTGCAGGAATCTACTGTCTGACACTGGTGCAAGAACAAGTCTGACAAAGCGCAAAGAGCCCGGACGTTATCTTCGGCCGAGTCGAGCTTTCAGCTATGCGCTACTAAGCAATCAGGGTAATATAGTACAGCAGAGTCGACAGGAGAAGGTGCGGGCTGTGGCTAATTCTTGGAAGCTCTTTGTACCCGCTCAGCACTGGCAGGGAGAGACACAGCAGATGTTTGTGTTTGGCAACACTAACATTAACTTATTCTCTGGTTAGAACCCAAACTAACTAGCTAGCAGTTTGATAATTAGCTGGTTTGGTGGACTGTTTATTTTGTGGTTAGCACATGCTAGCATGTTCCTGGCATGCTAGCAATGAGCAACTAGCCTCACAAGTAGCCACTACATCGCCGAGCTTCAATCGCTACCTCTTTCTTGAGGATGCACCAATCAATGTCTGCACGTAAAGATGGATGACACGTGTCCACTTCCGACAATATGTGGAGCTGCGCAGTCATGGCGGCGAGGTCTCGTCCGTACACCTGCTCGACCCATCAAGACTTTACACTTCCGTTTTACAGCATCAAAATCAAGCCTTTTCTTTTTTAGTTTGGCCAATGTCCCATGTGCTCACTTGGAGGGGGGCGGGGTTTATGACCTATGCTGCAGCATGCATACTGCATCTGGCCTCACTTTTAGCTCATGTTTAACCAGGACATCTTCTGTAGCTTGGTCAGAGACTTGAGTGCACTGGGGATATTCACACGTGGACAAACATCTGATGTGAGTGTGATCCCAGATTTGATTATTTCCCTGCTGCCCCCCCCCCCCCCCTCTGTCTTCATATAGACTCTGTATGTTTCTCATCATAGGCTCCTGGATTTTATCAGCAGTATTACCTCATATTTTCTTCCTTTACATACCCGCTCCTCTTTTCTTCTCCTTGTTCCCTCTCTCCGCTCTGTTTGCTGTCACTCTGACTGTCCTCATATGACAGGCTCAGGGGAGAGCTGAGTGCGTGTGTTTTTTTTTTTTTTTTACCATTATGATCAAGGCTACGTTACAGTAAAAAAAAATCTTTCCAGATGTGAAGTGGGAAAAAAAATCCAGCTGGAATAAAAAAAAAAAAAGACAGTTAAAGGTTTCAGGTTTCTCTACTGCAACACGTGCAAAGAGAATATTTTAGAATTGTGGTGTTAACAGAAAGGTTCCCCCTCCTGCACGTATTCCTTCAGAATTCATGAATATTTTACCGTATGGGGCCCTCCAAATCATTTTTATCAAAAATTGTTTGATTACTGAAGATGCAATCTGAGTGGGGGGAGATGAGAATAAGAAGGAAGCAGGTCTTCCTGTCCAGAATGAGAATGAATTGACTGACTCTCTGCTTGAAGCCGACAAGAAAATGTGTCAGGAACACAACTAGATGCGAGGCGTGTGCGAGGCGGCTGCGGACCGTCTTGGTTTTGGATCTAGAGATTCAGCGTCTTGCCTATTTTTCACACGTGACGGAAAAGACGTGCTGATTAGTCATATTGACATCATACCAGCAACATTACATTAATTTCTAACCACATTTCTAAAACAATCTCTGGGGAATGTCGACAAAAATAAAATTAAAAAATCCATATTTAAGGAGCTCAGTGAGAAATGCTAAATTGGGCATTTGAAGTTCTTGAAAATGCAGGTAGAAGCTGGTGATGGTGGTGAACATGTAGAAGCAATCATTAAACACTTTAAAGCATGAATACCTCTACAACAGTGGTTCCCACAAAACTATTGCAAGCTGGCCGACAAATCACTTGAAAAACGGTACGATTTTGGTGAAAAGATGTAATTATAAATAATACAAATAATGTTTTAAAACAAAGTTATCTTTAACTCATATCATTGGCCTATCACTGTGACAAGCCAATGATAGGAACTTGTTTGCTGTCTCAGTCAGATTTTACGCTTTAAAATTAGATCCATGGCAAAACCTGGAGAATCCAAAATGGATAGCTGGTTAAACATAGAAAGATTTAAAAGGAAAAAGAGTCAAAAGACAGATAGTGAATTTATGTCTGTATAAATTTTGAGATACATTTACATACGTAACTGAAGACTCTCTTTTGTTTTCTCCAGTGATTACAGTTAAAAATATTACCGTTTTAGTGCAAAGCTTCACAGCATAGTTGCCCATCAGTTCAGTCTTGGGGTTCGGAGATTTACTTCCTTTAAGTTGCTTTTAAGATGGAAAAAAACAAACATATTTTCACCCCAATATCAGTATTACACTAGCTTTTCCCACGCTATATCAAAATGTCTGCACCATTTCATCAAACTGAATGACTTTGCATCATTTTCCCAAAATTCAGCCAGATGTATTTGATGTCTTGGTACCGAGATTTTGTGGGAACAATGAAAAGCACATGAGGTTGTATCAAAGCATCGGAGGGGATGAAAAGGAAACGGTGAAAAGAGGCAAGACGAAGCCAGAGTCCCATATTCCAGTTTTTATTTTGTTGTTTTTATTATCTCGGAGGGAATGTGCTTCAGCAGCTTCCAAAGAGAACAGAGAGGAGGAGGAGGAGGAGGAGGAAGAAGAGGCCACCTGAGAGCCACACAGACAGACTCAAAATGTCTGCTTTTCTCATCACCTTGCTGTAGATTTTCAGACAGGAGGGGTGTGGCAGTAAACCAGGGCACAGCGGAGGAAAAGAGCTTATCTGAAATGATTGTGCTCTCTCGGAGCAGCAAGGCGTCCTGTGGTTTAGAGAACCTGTCTGTCATGATGGTGCTTTTCTTCCCCAGGCAGCAACAGTTTTGCCAGTTTCAGTGAAATTTAACTCACGTCACTCAATCACATTCTTACCTGAACAATAGCTTAATTTATATTTTGTGTGATCAATTCGCAAATATGCTTAAAACGCTGTTTAAAGTCTTTAGCAACTGCAATGAGAATCTAGAAGAGGTAACCCTGGCAGCACATAAACAAAATGAAATGTAGTTCTCACTCTAAAGTAAATACCACGAGCCAAACAGGTCGTTTGTCTGCAGTTTGTTTAAAGTTTACGCCGGGAACACACGTCCGCGTGACAGCTGCGTCACTGCTACTTCCAGCTTTATCTCTCTAGTAGAGTTTGCTACACAAATGTTGGATTTCTTTTCATTAAGAATTAATTTCTGATTTATTTTTGACAGAAAATGAATCTGTCTCCACATGCAGCTGCTAAGGTGCTTGAAAAGTATATTTATATTTAAACTATAGTGGAAGGTGTCAGTTTTATGTAATGTTGCAGGCGAAATGCCGAATCTCTAGATCCCAGGTCGCAGGCAGTGTGTCCGCTCTAACCCGTTAACATGGGCTCTGAATTGAAAACGAAGATGCTCCACGGCCGCTATGCGCATGACACCACGCACCCAGTGTTCCCGGCTTTAGAAAAGAAATTACATGCACAAAGTGCTCCACATGAAAAAAGCATAAGAACATAAAAACATGTTTAAAAAAGCGACGATGATCTTTTCAAAGACTGTCGGACACATCGGGGAGTTTCAGACGACCTGACGAGCATTTTGTTTGAACCATGACGAGATATTTTCTTTCTGTTGAGACTGTGTCAAAAAGATGTTGGAAGATTTAGTTCATTTTGGACACCATGATTTGTGGGGCTGTTGAACTGGATTATATCAACATTATCAGGTTTACCTCGTACAGTCAATGCTTTAGTTTACACAGGCGTCTATGATATTACGTCCCCTGCAGTTTTTCATTTATTTCTCTCCCCCTCAGAACCTGTGAGTTCACATTGGGACGCTACTCGCTTTTTAGAATAATATTCAACATCATTTTTCGTACGCCTGTCAAACCAGCTCGTCCTGTGCCTTTCGGTCCTGATTAACTCGTCTTGTTGTTTTAATTAATCCCCCCCCCTGTGTCATTGTTCCACTTCCTGCTGCAGGCCCCGTGCTGAAACTAAAGCGTGATCTGTGTTGTCGTTTGTTTCATGTCCTCAGAATGTTTCGCTTTTTTGTTCACATCTGTTGTAAAAGAGACAGAAACAGGAAAACCAGCTCTGCACCTTTCTCTCCTCAGTGTTTGACTACTGCTGTTGTTTCCCCAATGAGAGCTTCCTCCAGCAATGTGTGCCCGTACCTGAATGGAGGTTATGTTAATTTTCATATCTGTGGAAAAACTCCCTGGACTCGGCCATCATTTGTGTATCTGCGGCTGAATAACTTTCCATACCGTTACCCAGGGACAAAAAAAAAGAGAGAGAGAGAGAGAGAGAGAGAGAAATGGCTGTTTATTTCTTTCTTGCTACTTTTCCAATCTTGTAGGAGGACACATGATAACGGCGGAGGCAACAAATTGGTTGGGACAATGCAGGACAGCAGCATTGTGTTGGTTAGGAGGACGGCAGCAAGTCATCTCGCTCGGCGCTGCCCCCAAACAGACCTCATTTTCCCTTCTTTTAAGAGTTAGCATGTACACTGTGCCGCTGGGTGAGCAGCTTCAACCTCTGACAAATAAAATAAAAATAAAAAATTCCACTTTTTATTATTTTATTTAATTCTTATTATAAAAGTATTAGCTATAAAAAAAAAAAAAGAAAAAAAGCCAGATAATTTAGTTCATTAGCATTTAAATTATAAACTGTTTAACTTCTAATTATTTATAATTATAATTTCTTGATACAAAATTCAGAATATTTTTCAATAGCTGTGTGTTCATGTCAACTAAAAGGTACCACACGTCCGGAGTCGTATTTTTTCTGTGTAAGCCTGCAAACTGACATCTACTTGACATGGATCAACTTGCCAGTGGAAGTGACTGAAAGAATTTCATTCTCAAAGTACAAACTCCAAAATGTGATTTTCTTTTTTCTTTCTTTTTTTTTTTTTTTGGACCTTCAAAATTCTGCCGAATTGATTCCGACCAAAAATCTCATCAAGTGCCTCAACAGTGCAGATATACTCAATATAGACCAACGAGTCGACACTAATTGTGTTGCGTTTCGTGGCACACTGTCTGCTCGGCCTTTTAATGAAACAGGCTGATTTAAAAAAAAGTTGCAGCTGTTTTTTTCCCCAGCCTGTGAAAAAGTTCAGGAGTTCATGGACAAGTTCTCAAACTTTGAAATGAATTAAATATTTATTTTCTTATAAGAAAAGTTTGCTATAATATATATATTGTCCAGTGGCGTGTGGTGACGGTTACAGACAAAGACCAACAACCAAAGATCCCAGGATTATTCTCAATGCACAAAACGCCCAAAAAACAACAACGCTTTGCTTGTCCTGATGCTCGCCGCTGCTTTCATCATTAGTGGTCAGTTTGACGTCTCTGCTGTTTTTCTGTTTGCTCATTTTTAGCTATGCTAGCGGCATGGCTCAACTGGTGGCAGTTAAATCTGGTAATGGCACCAAGACGACAAAATCCTGTTGACTTCATTGATCGTCTAACTTTCCCTCTTCCCATGCTTTTTCCTTTTTGCACATGTTTTGCAGAACATTATGATGTCATAATGAAGTTGACCTTTGACCGTTTGGATGTGAAATGTCATAATTTTTCATTTTACCCTTATAGACAGTTGACAGTGTCATAGTTATATGAATTCACGCTTAAGGGCCAAAGACCTGTTTTCAGATGTAATGACATGATCCTGATATCGCATTCACAAGAATGTGAGATCACCGTGACCTTGAACTTTGACCTTTGACCATGGGATGGACACTGGGATGGAGAAGTTACTTCCCTTCTCTGTAAAATGTCTGTGTCTTGTATTTGGCTCATTGATTTCCTGACTGGCAGCTGCAGAATAAAAACAGAAAAATGTGGATAAACTACAAAATAAAAACATCTCATTACAGTCTGAGCTACAATATGCTAGAAAACAAACTAATTATGGGTGTTTTGGGATTTGATTGTTCACCAGCCCATCGGTCATGTATTTTAGGGCCAAAGTGTCTTCGGATAAAAGCATCAGCTTAAAACGTATAAAATGCAAATAGTGTTTCTCTCAGCGTGTCTCTCTTCAGGCTTGAAGGGTTTCTGTTCAGTCTGGGATTACGTCTGCTCATTATGTGCATCAGGAATTGATTCTCGGTGCTGGGAGACAGTCAGTCGTTCAACATTTCAAATGTTTTCTTTCCACTTTCATACCAAGGGGAAACAACTATTGAGTATTCATTGGGGGTCAGTTCATATGTATTCACATGTTGTAATTGTGCAGTGAAGTGTGATTGTTTAGCTCCTGCTTACTGATATACATCTGTCTGCCCCTGCAGGATTTACACCTTTACACTGCATTATCAGCTGCAGTGTAATTGTTATAACTAGCCAGATGTTTATTTTATCTACGTACATGTACACAGTCAAAATCTAAAATTATTCATTATCAATAATGAGGAATATTCAGGGAAATGAGGTCAAACTTTAGCTTCAACTTTTTTTTTTTTTTCTTACACTGCCTTTGTTTGGTTTATAACTGGCACTTTGGTTATTGATTACACAGCTAGGAGACAATTCAAAGATGTTGATTTTAATAAGAGCTGTAATCTGCACTCATTGTTCTCCAGAAATAATCTAAATTATCCAATTAGCTCCATCATGAATCTCTAAAAGCTTTTGTGTTTCAGATGAAGTCTGAGCTTTGTTTTTATTTTTTATTAATCTTTGTTGAAGCTGACAGATGCAAAATTTCTGGTTTAAAGCTGCTGTGATTTATATTTTTATATTAAAAACGTGACAACGTGACGGGTGTCGCTCGTAGGGATGAACCTACAGGAGATTATCAGCGGAGTAGTGGAGCATTTAGCAGCTCAGGAGCCACATAGTTCCCTCAGGAGCAGGTGGAGACCAACAACAGAGATAAAAGAGAGGGAAAACTGCACACAAACATGACTCCACATGAACGATCGCCGTTGCTCAGTAACTGCTGGACGTGGAAATACAAAGTTCACCATATCAACAAACCTGTTCGGCTCTCCCTCCAAGTGGCCGGAGAAAATCAGCGAATGAAGGTTTAAATTCAGCCGGCTACAGCGGGTAAATAAAACACGTATTACAAACATTGGTTATGATTCCCATAAAAGATTACTGCTGTAAAAAAACAAACGTAGAAAGCCATCTCCTGTGGTAAGCAGGGTTTTACTCAACGATTTCCTGTACTTTTCTTTTCTCTCACGCGCGTAGACTCGTTCGTGCAGACTATTCACGTGCACATTTAGACCCTCTATTACAGATGTGATCCCCCTGAGGAAGATTCTGTACTGTGGTTGATGGGTACTTTGGTGGTTTGGTGGCTTCTACCTGCCTGTATCACTGTCATTCCCATTATCACAGGACAGAATACTCTGTCTGCCTTTATGGCTTCATTCTGAAGCTGCTAACTGATGAGCAGATGCTAAATGGCTCTTTGAAACAGTAAGTGAGCGTCTATATTCTCTCTGCGTCTGAAGGTGTGTGTGTGTGCGCATGTGTGTGTGAATGACTACAACAGGATTGGCTGCCTGACAAACAGCCCTGTTGTTAAGGAACTTCTCTGCCCTGAGTACAGACTCTCACGTCCGAGAGCCAGAAGCCTTTTGGCCCTAAAAGGAGTCGTCCCGTCGGGAGAAGATGAACTGTCTGTGGTCAGGTTTGTGTCTGGATGAAAAGCTCCCACACTGAACCTGGCATCTTCAAAACAAAAGCTTTTCCCTGGCGTCATTTCTCAGCTGGAGGGTGACCGGGTCTGTACGCAGTCGTTTGTCAGACGTGTCCGATGTGTTTGGGAAGGCTTGCTGCTCTCGTGACTTTTGACATTAGTCACATATAATAAGGGGTTATTATATGTCTCAGTTTTGACTAGCTGATGAATTTTGAGGAAAAGAATTTATGCAAAATAATAGTTACAAACATCTAATTGTTAAAAACATTCTCTTTTCTCATTTTTCACTTTCTATTCCTCGTGAACCAGAACCCTTAATTCATCAAACCGTGCTGCGCTGCATCTTTTTCTTGGCTAAGAGATCCACATGAGAACAAAAGGACTTTTTTGTGTTCAGGAGAAATGTATTCTGAGCCATCCTCCCCACCAGAGGACGAGTGTTCTGCAAGACAAAACAACAAGTCTGGGTACAGGGTTCAGGTGAGTTGCACAGGTTCCCGTAAGTCAATGTGCAGAAACTCTGGTGGGAGAAACTCTTAAATTGACATATTACTTGGACCAGTGTGAAAAATATGAAGGTAAAAAGACGTGTTAGTTCAGCTCTCGACGCTCAGGATGCAAACAAAGATTGCAATTATATTTGATTTTGATTTTTAAAATATCCTTTTGGTGCAAACATTCCTCAAATGTATAAGCGTTTAATGCATTTGTTGGGGACTATTTTCAGCTGCGGATTAATCCACATCTGCTGTTTTAGAAACAATGGAGCTCTATGTTACAGAGGAATAAGATTCATTAGGTTTTGGATGCACACAAGTTGATAGTTTCAGTCTTTTCATGGGATTAACTGACAATGAGAAAGAAAAACAGAATATAAATAAACCACTTCTAGTAACTGCTACCATAAACTTGTTGAATGAAGATGACACGTCAGTCATTAAAGGTTGATTAGAACAAAAGTTCAGCCTGGGAGTTTTTAATTAAATTTCCTGAAAAGAAATATTAAATTTGTTTAAATATTCAAGTGTTTTTTCAGAAATTTCTTTCTGAAGAACTCAGGTACTCAACTCTGGTATGTCAAATTGTCCTTGAACGCACCAAACGTTTTTTCACAGTGGCCTCTGCTCACAACCGCAGTGTCATAACTTTGTTATATATAAATAACAGCAGGAGTAGTTCAGTGTGACGGATTACTCTCAGACACAGTCTATCACGCCCCCGCCCCCCCTCCCAGGAGGAAAGAGAAATCCACTCTAAATCACTTTAATTAAATCTATTTTTAAATCTATTTAATCAAACATTTAGAATATTGATCATGATGCAATAGTCTGGATTTCAACACAAAAATCAGCTTCTCTCCTCTGCCTTCATTTCATCTTTTACTCTTGCACTTTAATGAGATATTGTCTATTTCATAATCTGTGTTTTTATATTGTTATTATGCTTTTTACTTCTACTTCAAGCACAATGATTCAGTTTATAACTGCAGCTAGAATAAAGGCATAAAAAGCCAGAAAAAATAACTTTAAAAAAACTAAAGAAAGCTCCTCAGTTTCTTTGCTAAAACATGCAAAACCAGCAGTATGTTCCTTTTTAAAAAATCATTATACATATTACATCATAAATCTTTCTAACAGCTCCGTAGCCGTCCCGCGATTCTCTGCTTAATGTTAAAGAAGACAGATGATCATTTTCTCCATTACATTGCATTACATTCTTAATCCCAAACCTGCCGTTTGGTAACTCCGGATCACCCGAATCATCAGTCTTCAGTAATGAGTTTACTTTGATGCCGGCGGTCGATTTGTCAGGGCTGCTGTGTGCGGGGGTTGTAAGGTCCTCGATTACCTGGAGGACACCGTCTACCTGTCGGGGCCCAGCTGTGCCAGACTGATTCCCCGACAGAGGAAGCAGCAGCTCGCAGGTTTTAGTCAAAGACCTCAGCTGAGGCCCTGAGCATTTTTCATGAAGCGATACAGTAATTCAGCCGTGTTGCATCGCGTTGTTATTCATTCATTCATTCAGGAAACCGGAGAGGCCGCTCAGTACGCTGGGAGCAATTTCACAACTCCCTCTTCACACTGTAATACCTCGTGTATCGTTCAGAATTCTCAGGTAAAACCGGTCTCGGGTTAATTCACAGTAATTCAGGACTGTGTTTCGTGTGAAGTCTGACGGATGAAAGGAAAAGCAAGGTGTTGGTTTTTGTTTGTCCCGACTCTCTTGAGAATGGAGCAGGATTACGGCCACACAAGAAAAGCAGCCAGACAAAATTAAATAAAAATAAAATAAGTGGAGATTCCTTTTTATGGCTGTGTGTCTGTAAACTGGGCAGCCTGGCTCCCACATCAATCCCAATCCTGATCCTGGAGTCCCTTTCTAATACTAGAGGCTGAGGATTACTCGTCTCCTGCTGCGTCATTGGCTGCCGCCGCTCGTCGGGGTGGCTGCGAACCCCTCCGCCGATTCATCTTCATGCAGCGTGAATGTGGCTGCTGCTGATAAAGTGGAGGCGCAGCGCCGGCGTTGTTCCCCCCCTCGGCGGGAGAGGAGGTGGTTCAGGACCAGAAAGGAGGAAGGAGAGGAGAGGGGGGGAGGGGGTCGGATCAAGGTCCAGTGATACTGCAGAATCCCTGGCGCCGTCTCGGTTTCTTCACCCACCTCCGCTCATCACTGCCTATTTGTCTTTCCCCTGTCCATGTTACCGGCTCTTCATCTGTGTCCATTTTCTCCTCTGTCTTCTTCTCTTCATCATTTCTTTTCTTCCTCACCCACTGTCTCTCCTGCAGCTGATTGAACACGACCAGATAAGTAGCGACTGAGTTGCAGTGAGATTTCACCATCAAGAAAAAATTCAAAAATGGACACGTGCCACCTCTTTAGGTCGGTCTGTGCATTAAGTTGTTATCAGTTCATCTAATGGCATAAAACCCAAAGATATTCCATTGATTGTTACATAAACCAGAGAAAAGCTGTGAATCTTCATATTTAAGGTGCTGGAAACAGAATATGTAGCTTATATTTCATGTAGATAATCATCTGAGCTTTCCTTTGGGATCAGATACCTTTGTGATCAAAGATGGGGATTTGGGATTGCCGACCGTAGTCACTCGATATACTACAGCACCTGACTTCCTCATTTGCATCTGCCATAATTACTTCGGCCACTAGAGGCCGCTTAACATTGAAATATAACTATGGGTCATAATTAGCTGCTGCACAGACGACCTGTGGACTCATTTCTTTTCTTTACAGATCCGCCATGTTTTCGACTGTGGCGGTGGAGAAACTGACAGTTTTCTCTCCTAAGACATTCCTTATTTTTGAAGTGGCCACCCGGGGGGGCCCTGAAGGACCCCCGGGGGTCCCTGGATGTCTAATTTGCTGTCTGGTTTCAGTCTGCTGACAGCGTAGTGTGTGACGACCAACACAGCTTCACAGCTTCTTGACAGCTTTATTAAAAACAAAACAAGATGTGCAGCTGAGTCGTGTGTGTGTGTGTGTCTGTTTGTGATTGCGTGTCCGGTAATGATATGATATTGTTTTATGGGTTTGTTTTGGAGTGTGTGTGTGTGTGTGTGTGTGTGTGTGTGTGTGTGTGTGTGTGTGTGTGTGTGCGTGCGTGCGTGGGTGTGTACGTGTGTGTGGTTAGCAACAACAGGCCTGCGGGGATTGAGATGTGGGGAGGGGGGAAAGAGAGAGAGAGAGAGAGAGAAATCCAGCCAAGAGGCTCCATATCTGCCAGGGAGGGGATGGAAACGCAGAACACACTGCAGCCAAATACACACACACACACACACACACACACACACACACACACACACACACACATATACACATATACACACACAGTGTTGCAGTGCTTTGTTGCAGACTCACCTCTAATGAACCCTCTGAGCCACGAGAAAAAAAGAAAAATAAGGATCTGTGACTCCAGTCTCATTGAAGATCTGAAGAGCACACACACACACACACACACACACACACACACACACACACACTCTTCCGCGCCTGCAGATTATTCTTAAATCATGAACTCTAATAAAGATGCTGCCCCAGCAACTTTTTTTTTTTTTTTTTTACACACATCAACCCAAAATCTGTTTTTCTTTTACTAATTTCTAATAATAAACAACATTATTTCAGAACTCGTAACAGTTTAAAACTCCTCCAGTGTAAAGGTCTCTGTCCATCTGTAGTGTGATTATAGATCAGCTCTAGCTTCTATATTAATACTGTGAAAGTATCAAAGCCTCAGTCCACAGAGAAATGCACACAGCCTGTATTCAGAAACTGAGCCTTAAAACCAGCCGTCAGGACTTCTGGAACTTTGTGATGTCACAACAAAGCAGTCACCAAGCCCCGCCCACCTCGACCCGCTGGCAGATCTTTTGTTTGGTTTGGTTTCCCTGAGTGTTTACATTAAAATCCGCTATATTTTTATTCAATCGCTCAGAAAACAGTCAGCCAATCAGAAGAGAGGCTCAGAGCCTCCTCTCTTCTGATTGGCTCCTCAACCTGTTGTTACTAGAGCTGCAGAGAGAAGCTTGAGAGAGGAGATGTAAAACTACACTGAGATGGTTTTCGGTTCTTAAAACCACAAATATATCTTGTGATGGATCAACACTTCAAAATAAAACACAGGAGAAGAAGAAAATATTAACTTTAATTAGCACATATTGTACATTCATTCATTCTGTATGGTAGAACAATATTCTGAGATGTGCTCACTGTGCTGTTTGTGTGTGTAAATGCTTCACATGATATATGACAGCTGTGTGTCATTTTTAGACAAATTAAAAGAAAAGTGTTGTTCTGATTTAAATCTGGATTCAAAATAATAAGATGAAAGTGTTACAATAGGTCATAATGTCATATCATTTATATATAAAAGGTGCATTTTCTTCATGAAAAGTAATATCCTGGCAGCTTTACACTCAGGAAATAAAACACATCTGTGTCACTTGATCCTGATCCGCATCGGGGTCCAGCGATGGCGGGTGTCACGTTGTTCAGATTATAAGTGATTCATGATTTCGGGGGTTTTAAAATAAATAAAACTGACTTGACTTAACTTTACAGATATGGAAGGGACAAATCTTCCAGCATGATCACACAGACTGATACTGTAGTTGACTGAGAGACTGTTAGTGACAGTACAGGGACTCTGCCTCATAAGTCCATCCAACAAATCCAGCAAATGTCTGCACCACATTTCTTTTTCATCAGAACCTGTCCAACAGCCGTGTTTTTAAATCTCATCCTTTCAGAGGATTCATGGCCTTTATGTGCAGATGCACTAAAGGTCGGTTTTATCTATGATTTTTTTATGGACTAATTAAATGAATCGTGCGTAAAAACCCACAAGAGATAAAGGAAAAACATGTGGTCTTGTGTCGTGCTCTGATGAAACTGCAGTTCTCAGACTCCGGGTTTCTGTGTTTGTTGCTGGTGTTGCTGTTGTTGCCTCTGATTCAGAGCTGGCAGCTTTTAAAAGCATCACACAAACTCCACCCAGCTGCTCCATCACCACCTGGCCGGGAGCCCTTCAACAAGCTGTGTGTGTGGTGTGTGTGTGTGTGTGTGTGTGTGTGTGTGAGTGTGTGTGTGTGTGTGGTGTGGTGTGTTGTGGTGTGTGTGTGTGTGTGTGTGTTAGCATCTGTGCAGAGTTTCAGTCTCTCTATTTCTGTATCTATCAAACTCTAAAAAGTCATACTTGTGTGTGTGTGTTCATGTTAACACATCAAACAATATGCAGATGTGAGCGTCACATTATTTATAATTATAAATAACGTGGTTCCCTCGTGTGAGGTCAGAGCTCAGAGCTCATCTTGGATGGTGTTCAGTGACTCATCATCGCGTTCGGGGAAAATTGCTTTGTAATTTTATTCCAATTCGAGACATCCACAATTATAAAAATGTGACAGCGCCGTTGACAAATTGATTGCTGGCACGAAAAACCTCGTCTCATTACCGAGCGACTATTAAAACTTCCAGATTTAGACGTTTGTGTGAATATGTACATCGCTTTTGAAAGGATGCAGCCATCTTCGTAATCGCTGTCATAATCATCTGTCTCATCTCTGTCATCATTGTCTCAAATGTGTGCAGCTTCTCCTGTAATGGATGGAGACATTCAATGTAAAATTACCCTGAATGAGCCCACCATCTGTTACAGCCAAAGTCCTGATTGTCATCATCATCATCGCTATCATCATCATCAGTGAATAATGGAAAACTACCAAACAGAGTTGGCCTCTGCCCAGCAGTGCTCAGGTTTTGAAGTTAATACAGAGATTCACTCACTCAGGGGAACAACACGAGGAAAAGCTCTGATGAATTAAAGAATAGAAAAAACTAAAACCACAATTTTCCAAACAAATCTTGTTGAGGATGAAAAGTCCAGCAAACAAAATGTTACAGATAATTATTTACACATTTATGTTTACGCAATTATTATTTACGTTTTTAAATATTTACATCTGCATATTTGAAAAACAGTTACAATAACATCCTGAATCCATCTCCATCTCTCAGTCTAAATCTCCTCGCCTCTGATTGGTCAGTGTAGCGACATGTGACTTAGAGACAGGAAGTGTTGTTGGGAGAGAAGTAGAATCCGTCTCCATCCAGCTGTTTGTTTTATCATACATATCAAACCCTCACCTTACATTTGCAATACTAGTTAGCTTAGTTAGCTATGGCTAATATGCTAACCATGACCTTTATTTTAAGCTACAGCTCCCTCTATTGGCTACAGGAAGTAGTGTAGCGGCCTGGAGCTAACATTCATGTTAGCAAACAAAACGACTGCACTAAAGGCTCCACTCTGTAATCTCAGTAATGTAATTAACTGTAACTGTACAAGAAGTGATTATCATCTTCGTCATGATCATCGTCGTTAGTGCCGCCTCTGGGCGACTGCGTCCCCGACTGTTTGTCTGTCGCCGTGACGAGCTCTGTGTGGTAAAAGCCTCCAGTGACGGCGAACACACATGTGGCTGTGTGCTGAGAGTCGCACACCGAACATATGGCATGATGGGTAGTGTGTCTGTTAAGCGTGTTTGTTATTTCTTAAAGCAGAGCCGCAGCCTGCGGGTGGAGTGAGCGAGGGGAGGTAAAGCGTCTCCAGAACCCATTTGGGATGAAATATGTTTTTTTGTTGTTGTTTTATTTTTTTTAGTCCATATTTGTTCTCTCTGTCTTTGCTCCCTCTCGCTGCATTCTTCTTCTCTCTTCATCTAATACATTTTCTGGTCATTAACAATCCTCTGTTTCTCTCTCAGGTTCTTTCTCAGCTTCTAGTCGCTGCCTTAAAGTCATATTTTTTACTCGCAAACTCGCTGCAACAATTTCTCTTTTAATATCAAACAAGAGAAGACATTCAGCTCTTGAAGTGAGTTAGATAAGTTCTCCCTGTTTGTCTGAACTTCTTGTTCAGAACCGTTGTATCAAACGTGCTCCCTCCTCGATGGGTGGACCGACCAGACCAAAAGAAAACAGAAAATTGTTGTCCGATTAGACGCCTTCCTCCTCGCCATCACTGATGAGTAGAAGGAGATGCAGCTTCCTGCTTGTGTGTTGTTCTAGAAAGCTGCCCCTCTCCCTCTCCCTCTCTCTGTCTCTCTCTCTCTTCTCTCTCTCTCTCTCTCCTACTCTCTCTCTCTCCCTTCCCCCTCTGTCTCTCTGTCTCTTTTCTCTCTCTCTCTCTTCTCTTCTTCCCTCTTCTCTCTCTCTCTTCTCTCTCTCTCTCTTCTCTCTCTCTCTCTCTCTCTCTCTGTCTCTCTCCAGTCAATGAATCCCTGCTGAAACAGCGTCCTCCCCACTTGCTGATCCCAGACCTGTTGTTGGAAGACTTTGCTATGCAAAAGATTCAGTCTGGTTTCCTCAGTTGAGACATTTTGGCCTCATGAAAAGCTTCACGCTGTGAGATGAATCCCGGTGAAGCACTTTCCCATTGGTTATATGCGACTCAGTCTGCTGTATGTTTTTAATATAAATATAAAGGTTGTCATTTTGCATGCTTTAACTCAAAAGTTATGTCCTACTTTACATTCCTGCTCACCATTTGAAAACCTTTAGACTCATCTCTACATTCCTGGAAGCCACTGATTTACATTCATTTCTGTAATTATATAAAAATCCATTTGCAGAAACTTGCTCTCTTGGTAATGGGTTTGCATTAAAACAAACTCCAAAACTGAAACTTATATATCCATGAAACACACACAAGAAAAAAGCAAATATACTTATTTACAATATATAATAGCAAAAATGTAAAAATGCTCATTTGACTTTAATCTTATTCCCTTTTTATTTCATTATAAACTTGAAACACTGGACTTCAGAGCTTCAATAGAGTCCCAGTCCACATACTGTTGGTCTGTGCTGTTGTATACACTGATATTTTAGTGCTTGTTGCAGCATCTGGAAGAAGGTGTGGAAGAACTGGACTGATCTGCACAGAGTCCGGACCTCGACCCTTGTCCAATGGGATGGGCTGAAACACCGGCTATGAGCGCTTATAGATTATGCAACAACAACAGTCTTCAGGGCGCATATTGGCACCTCGCTATTGTTTCAACACAAACGGGAAAATTGTGAACTTCTCCTTTAATTCTCTTGTGGCTGGATGGGAGCAAGTGGCTGCAGCACGGCGCCAAAACATTGAGACAGTTGCAGCAGCAGATTAATACCCGAGGTTTTGAACTGACGTGTTCAACTGTCACATGTGGTGTCCATATATTTTAGGTCATGTGGTGTAAAAACATTATAGTACACTGAAGTTTCCTAATAGAGAAAATAACACACTTTTGCGTATTGTCTCTTGCATAACAAGCATTGTGACGGAGGTCAAACAGGCGCTCCACACATTTCCCTCCTCTGTTATGAGGCCTTGAATGTGACTCATGTTCCTCTGGTGTTGGTAATGGCCTGAGGTGACACTGAATGCACCAGTGGCAGCCAGGTCAGCTCAGGTGGAGCTCCACGTGCATGCACGCACTCACAGCGTGGAAACAGCACTTTAAAACCACTGAACAAATGACTCGTGACGCCAGGTTAAAAGCAGGACAGACAGAGCTCCTCCACCTCTGCCGCTAGTTAAACATTCAGCTGTGTATAACCGAGGGTGAAGTTGCTTTCAGGCGCAAACATCTCCTAGACAGAATTGCATCGAGAAAAAACATCAGCAAAGTGAGATACATGATGTGATGTCCGTCCCTCAGAGTCATTTCCAATGATAATCTGAGTGTGAGGTCCCCGGTTTCTGACTTACAGAGAGACTTTGGCTTCGACTCGTCTGGACCTGATAAATAACATACATGAATTCCTATATTGAGAGGTGTTTTCCTTTAAGTGAAGCCGATGGGGATCACCGAGGTGAGTCCAGGTTTCATGGAAGCCATCCGCCGTCCTGGTTCTCATTACATGGTGGTGTGGCCCCTCAAAACCTCCGTCGTCGCTGCAGGGATGGACGAGATTGAGCGGGACGCAGCCGAGGCAGGCGGGAGACTGAAAAACAATCTGTTTGTGTCTGACTCGGGTGACTCGGTGCTTGGAGGGAGCTCACTGTCTGAGGATCAGATTTAGAGGCGTGCTTGTTTGTAAAGTAAATCATATGTATGAGGTTTGTATTTTTTTTACTTTGGAGACGTCGTTTGATTTGTTGTTGGAAACTTGTTGAAGATGTTTTTCTAACTTTCTAGGAAATACTGGAATACAGAAATGATCAATATAAATCCACACATATCTTCTATTGCAGCCACTACAAGCAGTAGTACCACTTACTAAACTTATAGTACCATTTATTATACCAAGGTTAAAAGTATTTAAATATATGCTAGTGCATGAGACACATAGTACTTTATATATTGATTTTTTAAAATTTGGATTATGGATTCTTCAGGGATGCATCACACCAGAGCTACAGCCCTCATAACTGCTAAAATATGCCATGTTAAAAGCTAATGAGCTCGATACCTTAAAGCTAAAGTATCTTTAAAGGAGCTATTTGTAAGGTTTTGCTGTTGCTACATAACCAACATTAGCATTAACAGCTGTTTACCAATCTAGAAGAAACGTTGCAAGTTCAACATCAAACTTAATTCCTATTCTATTTCTATCACTTCTTCCCTTCGACTGAAGTTAGGATGCTAACCAGCTAGCCCAGGTCCAGCTCATAGACAACTGCAGCAGAAAATAGGCAAGATAGCTTTTTAGCTAGCTTTAGTTAGCTTTCCACCACTGGAGACAGCTCTCGGTGAGTAAAGGAATGAAGTTTGATGTTTAACTCACAAAGTTTCTTCTAGACTCGTGAGTAAACATCTGTCAATGCTAACGTTAGCTAGCTGTGTGTCAATAACAAAACTTACCAAAAGGCTCCTTTAAAGCAGCACTGACCACTAGGGAGCAAAAATGATCAAATTCCAATATGAAACTGTTATGGCAAACATATAAGCAATCATATAGAGTGTTGTGTGTCTGTTACCGCTTAATCGGATCTGAAAACATGAATATCTTCAAACATTCACTAAACGAGTTGTAAAAACCAAAACAATGAGCTGAAACAGGCTAAAAAAAAGTTCAGTAGAGCTGCTGAATGGGAGATAATTCTCAGACAACAACCATTCACGTTACACAGTCATTTCATTGGTTATCTTAACATGAAAGTTATTGATTAATTGAGCTATAAGATGATTGAATTGTATTATTCAGTGACAGAGTAACCTGGTGCGTTGTGTAAGGAAATTAAACTGAATAAATGACATCCAATTGTCACATCCCCAGAACCCACTTGTGTGGCTATTTCACTGAACCCTGAGGATGAAAGTTAAAATATGATTTAATTCTGTTTAGTCCTGGAGTTAAACAACAACTTTGCCACTTTTTTCTTGGGGTCCCAAACTGAAATAGCTGAATCAATTTATTATTTTTTTCTGCAGGTTGCAGAATCTGCCGTTACCCGGGTTAAAGAGTGCCGCAGGAGTTTGTGTGTCAGTAAGATGAAAATTAAGAGCTCTGTGGCTTTGACAGCGCATGCCTCCCAGCCATGAATGAATCAGTTTTTTTTTTCTCCCCCCACTCTATTTTTTCAAGAGGAAGCTGTGCTGTTCAGCTGCTCTCTCTCAACTAAAAACTCAACATGCAGATTTGTGATAAAAACAGCTCTTGCAAAAATAACAGCACTGGGAAAAAAAAAAAAAAAAAAAAAAAAAAGGTGGGGGCCACGATCCAAAAAACACAGAGGCTCAAAACTCTAGGAAAGATTAATGATTCATAAATGAGCTGTTACTTTTCTTAATAGTCTGGATCTCTTCCTTCATAAATGGCCGCTTTTGTTAATCAACACAGCAACGACTTATTTTTACGCTGATGATACTATCTTGTTTCCCATGGGCTCCGCTCCAAACAAGGCTTTCTCTGAATTTTCGCCGGCCTTCACGCTCTCCAGATAAATCTCATCAGTCTCGAGCTTGTTTTAACCTGCTATATTATATCATCAACAATATAAATGTATGTACAGGAGGAAAAAAAAAACCATGTATTTGGCACCCAGCAAAGCAAAAGCAGCAGTCACAACATTTCAAAAATGATTCTTCCCATCTCTGCATTCACCGCACATCTGTCTATCTGTGGCTGCTTGCATTACAGTGCTGATGTTAAACAATAACGCCGTCTGATAGCAAGTTGACATAACAGAGCCGTCACGACCTTTGATGTTACTGAAGGAGGCGTAGAGAGACAGAGTCTTTTAATGGAGTTTAACGGCGTCTTTTTCTGAGCATTAGTTTCTTAAACTTGAAGGAGCAGGTTTCCAGCTGTGCAGCTGCTCTGTGATCCGCAGAGTTGTTGACATGTCAAACACGACTCTGTTGTTTCTGTGTAAACTATCATACCGCACACCTCAAGCTGCATCGTAATCACGTCTTCAGCCGACGCTTTTCAAAACACCTTTTCTGTTTATTTTAAAGCACCTTGTGTGTTCCCTGTTCCTCCCGACTTTTGTAGCGTTGTAAGATTTGTATTTCCTATCGTTTTGTTTGTCTGAACATCAGCCGTCAACAGTGGCTCAAACCACCTATAGTTGTGATCAGTGTTTAAATCACCTTTTGATTAGTCAGGCCCCGAGGCATTATGTCTTCAGGTCCGTCCGTCCCATTCTAATGGCCACGATATCTCAGTAACGCCTTGATGGAACTTCTTCAAATCTGACACAAATGTCCATTTAGACTCGAGGATGAACTGATTTTATTTTGGGGTCAGAGGTCAAAGGTCACTGTGACCTCACAAAACCTGTTTATGGCCCTCTTGAATGTGATATCTCCAGATAGACTAGACTTGGGACAAACACTCACTTGCACTCAAGGATGAACTGATTTATATTTTGGTGATCGGGGCACCCTGGTGGCTCACCTGGTGGCTCACCTGGCAGGGCACATACCATTTAGACTCCATCCTTATCGCAGCGGCCTTGGTTTCGAATCCGACTCGGGCCCTTTGCTGCGTGTCGTCCCCTCTCTCTCTCTTCCCTCACTTTCCTGTTTCTCTCTCAGTGTCCCTGTCGTAATGAAGCCAGAAATGGCCGAAAAAATAAAAGGATTTGGTGGTTAAAGGTCAAAGATATAACTCACAAATTCACGCACTAATTATGACACAATTTAACTCAAATGTCTATAAGCATAAAATGAAATTATGACATTTTATATCCAAAAGGTCAAAGGTCAACTTCACTGTAACATCATAATGTTCTGCAAAAACACTTCTGGCTGTTATTCAACGCTGTAACTCAGGAAAAGAAGTGGAGATTTTGACCATATTTCCTGCAACTTGGCTGGTTAGTGGAGGGATACGTCCGCCAGGCAGTAATTCTAGTTTCTAATTCGTTTTATTTTTTCCCAAATTCTGCTTTTGATGTAATTTCTACAGTCCACCGTCTTCATTTGTTTACACAGAAAGTTGATATTTGTGTAGACTTCTGGTTTATTGCTTGATTCTGTTTTTCAGTCTGAAGGTGAATCATTTGTTCTTTCTGTCCTAATGAATATAAGAGTCCACTTGGTGCCACCTGTGCAGCATCAGACTCTGGCAGCGGTTCAGAATGTCTGGAAGTCTTGAGACCTAAAAAAATAAAACACAATACACCAGCTAATGGTGCAGCACATTATTTCAACAGGGGGATGTTTGGTTTTAGAGACTCCTATACAACAAAACAACAGAAAGTATATTTCCAGGGTTAAAGGTTATTTATTTAGTTGGTACTCTCAAATAAACATGGGGCTTATTATTGTGGTTTTAATTTTTAAAAGTACATTTTGGGTTTGATTTAAAAGAAACCCTTAGTGAAACAACAAATCTGGATTTCCACCATTTCTTGGTCTTGACAGACATTTTCCTCTTTTCTCTCCACTTTCTATTAGGAGAGGTTTATCTGAGCTGTCAGCTCCTTTACTGTGTGTGTGTGTGTGTGTGTGTGTGTGTGTGTGTGTGTGTGTGTGTGTGTGTGTGTGTGTGTGTGTGCGTGGGTGAAATTGATCTGCTGTATGTAATGAAAGTCTACATATTATTTTGTGAACATCAGTAAAAAACAGTTCTATACTGACTAGGACTAGACTGAGTGAGTGAGTAAAGGTTTGCTGCCTGTGTCTTGAGGGGACTGACATCTACAACAGTATATTTGTGGTCATTTTTAACATAAACACATAACATGATCATATTTTATTGAAAATTACCCCTTAAATTTGCAAGTCTGAGCAGCGCTACTTCCTCAGGTTAGCTTGGAAGCTACAGTGACTCAGTATCGGAAAGGGACGAGATGTTTCGGGCGGACTAGGGAAACCTGCACAGAAAAAACTTACAGCAGCCCCTTTAAACTGTCCGTCATGAGCCGGACCCTGTTATAATAGGTGTGCAAAGATAAACTGGAGCAAGACTCAAGATTTATACTGAGAGGCACATTTACAGTATAGAAATAAACCTTTAAGTCCTCTCTGTTGGATGAATTATGTAACACCGACCCAGCAGACACCAAGCATCAATGTAGCATCACCGTCGAAATTCACCGTTAGCTAACTGACATCCTGACGTTTAGACGTTGGGTTTTTCTCACGACTAGAATATCAGTATTAATAGTAGTAATAACGTTGATAAATAAGCTTAAAAATCGTATAAAATGGCGCCATCCAGTCCAACCTTCTCTGTCTATACAGCCATTGTTACAGAGCAAACGGGAACTGCTAGCAGCTAATGCATGATGACCTTTCATGGTGCATATTTGCCAAGATGTAAATAGGTTTTGGAGCCTGTGAGTAACAGGAGCACAAAAAAAAAAAAAACAGTCCAGTGAGGCGAAGGTCTGTCCACTCTAACCTCTAATTCCTCTCATCCTCTCGTGTCCCTCCTGCAGTTTACCTGGCGTTTTATCGATAGCTTGCGCCCTTCCACGCTTCCAAACCCAGCTGTAAACCTGTAAGCCAGTCTGTTGCTCTTTATGGCCACATTTCTTTCTCCATCATAAGCATGTGCGGGGAAAACTCTGTGAGGTGCCAACCTCTCTGCACCAGTGCCTCCGAGGCATATTCCTGCACATTTATCATACTTGTCGGATAAAGTGACTCTGATTTAGATCTCCCCCACACTTTCCTCTTTCTTCCTCAGAGCTTTTCACATGGAAATGGCTTATTCTGCTCCGACCCACCCCGTCTGCGCCACAAAAAAGAGACACATTTATCTCTGGGTGGCCAAGCTTTTGCTCCCCTTATTGCTTCTTGTCAGCTGTTTTCTCTCCGTACACGCAAGCTCCATCTGACCTGCTTATCCAGCACTATCCGGAGCCGCCGTGGCCCGGGAGCAAACTGTTCGCGCCCGAGTGAAATCCATCATGACACCTGGGCTCCTTATCACGTGGAGAGGAGGATAGGGAAAGAAACACGGGTGGTCCTAACACTGGGGATGGTGGAGGGGGGGAGATAAAGAGAGAATAGATGAGGGAGGGATCATAGAGGAGGTGGAGAGGAAGAGATAAGAAGAAAGGAGGAGGAGAAAGGAGGGGGGAGAGGAGATTTGAAATAAACAGTAAAAAAAAAGTAGGGAAGGGTTTAAGGGAGAGATGTACTGTAGTCTGAGAATCAGCTTAGGAAGTTCGACGGGTCGGATGAGGCAGAGACGCGACGGTGTGTGAAGACGTGATGCAGATAAGATGGACGATAAGCTACGAGCATCGCAGGGCAAATAAACAGAGGCAGGCCAGGTTGAAAGATAACGTTAATAACAGGTGTGAGAATAGACGCAGACGGTGAAGCAAAGAGAGGAGGGCAAACCTTTAAAACTGCACCCGTCAGCAGGAAGGACGGTCCACGGATCACAGGAACTTAACATTTCTGCTGTTTATGCAACGTTTTCACACGAATCAAGACAGAAGGGAAAAGGAGTGAATGTAAAAAAAAAAACAAAAAACTGGATAGTATGTTAGCAGTTAGCTCCACGCTGCTAGAACCAGACACTTTGCTAAGATGCACAGGTGAAATGTCTTTCTGGTGTAGTCGAGCCTTTACTGTTTTTCTCTCAGAACAGATGTGGGTGTTTACACTTTTTAACATTTTGTTTTGTTTTTTTGGTGGTGTGTGTTTAATAGCATCCAGCTCAGAGTTTTATTGTTTTTGTAGAAGAAAAAGAAGAAGAAGAAGAAGAGAGGCCAAAGGTGGAGACATTAAATGAGCTTCACTTCACTCTGTCCTCCACACCTGATCTCTCTCTCTCGCTCTCTCTCTCTCTCTCTCTCTCCTCTCTCTTGTCAGGCACCTTGTTGGATCTGAGACATCTCTGAAACCACAGGCCACAATGACCACACACACACACACACACTGTCAATATGTGAAACACACAGGTGTTTAAAATAAGCTCCATATTTTCCTCTTCTGCTGTGTTTTATTTGTGTTCATCCATAAAAAATAATAATCTATAGATATAATGATAAAAATAAAAACATAATGACACAAACTGTTCCATGTCAGCTCATCTCTGATACTGTGGACGTGTTGTCACATGTGCCGTCAGCTGTTTTCTAATCTGACATCGTTTTGTAAAAAAAAGAAATAAAATAAAATAAATAAAAAGCTTCTTGGACTCAAACCGAGCAGTTGGTGAAAGTCCGAGAGCAGCGCGGAGCTTTGACCCTGATGCTCTGTTAAACAGCTAATGCTTCCCATCCCAGGTGGAGAGCGCTTTTGCTGGCATGTGAGCTTCTTTCTGAACTGACACACACACACACACACACACACACACACACACACACACACAGAGAGAGAGAGAGAGAGCGGCATGAGCTCAGTGTTTTGCTGTGCTGCAGCTCGTCTGTATCATCACACTCGGCTGACTCTGAAATCTGATCAGGGCTGCTGGGACCTTAAATGACTGTGAGAGAGGAGAGGCAGGAATCCACGTGTGTGTGTGTGTGTGTGTGTGTGTGTGTGTGTGTGTGAGAGAGTGTGTGTGTGTGTGTGTGAGAGAGTGTGTGTATCAGTGTGTAAAAGAAAAGGGAGCGTAGTCGAGCGTTCTTTTTATTTGTGTGCACACGCATGTGTAATTAGTGGACGTCCATCACCAGACTGTTTGTGCGTCTGTGTGCGTGTGTGTGTGTGTGTGTGTGTGTGTGTGTTTGTGTGCCCTTTCTGTTTCTGTGAGGACTCATCCTGAGTTTTTAGACCTTCAACGTGAGGACGTCTTAGTTTGGCTCCGTTAGCCAGAATAAAACAATTTAATTTGGTGGTAATTGTAAGGAAAAGAGGAATTTTCATTTATTATTCATTTATACTTTGTTCTCCACGTACGTTGAATTGTGTCGTTACTAAAAGACTCTAGGCTACGCTACCAACTGAAAATAGAAATGTGTACCAACTTATCGCGGTTTCTGTTTTACCCATAATTAGCACCGAATAACACGGTTCTCCCGACGGACCTCTGATATTTAAAGCATTACTAATAAATGTAAGCGACATCTGCTGCTTCATTGGTTTATTTGTAAACACAAAAACTCCTTTAAGAGACGCTGAGCCTCTGCTTTAATTGATTCTCTCTCCTCTTTTCCTCCTTCAGTCACTTCATGTCATTTTATCACCGTCCATCTTCGTCTCCTCTCGTCTTTCGCAGCGGATCCTCTTCTGTCCAGGGAGGACGGGACGTGTGTCAATCATCCTGTTGTCTGGAGCCCACCAGCCCTTTTCAGAGCGTGAACACGGCTCTCACTGCTCTCAATTTTCTCTTTCTGTTGCCTTTTGTCAAATGTCACCGTTATCATCCAGCAGCGTTCGACCCGAGCTGACCTACTTCATTCGAATGGGTGCTCATTGGGCAAAACCGCGAGACAAAATTGAGGGTCCCGGGGACGAGAACAACAGCTGAATCGGTGAAACTAGTGTTCCAGCGCTGAGTTTCAGCTGAATTGACAGATGACTTCATCTATTTTCACTCTGTCCTGGAACGTGCAGATTCAAATGAGGTCGCACGCGTCGTGCTGCAGCTCTTCATCTCTTTTTTTTGGGGGGGGGGGGTATAGACATGTGGCCTCGGTGCAGACTCAAGTATTGGACAAATTTAATTTTGTGACCTGATGATGGCGCTGAGAGGTCCGGGGGATGAGAGGAGTAACAGTAGAAAATAACCCAGGGAAAAAGGTTCAAGGGAATATAAGTACAAATACAGATATTGATTAGCAAATTAGATTAGAAAGTGAAAGACTTACAACAGAAGCTCCAAAGACAACAGAAAACTAGCTTCCTATAAACAAAAAGAAGCTAATCTATATACGCAGTCTCACACAACTTGAGCTAAATTGAAATACTAATCAAAGAAATAAACACTATAACCAGCCTCCCTCCAAACAGGGAGGAAGACTAATGATCCAGGTACACCACAACTCCAGCTGACTGCACTAACACACAGCCGAATGGTAACAACGGCGCAACAAGAAGCACACAGCACTGCGGCTTTAACAGCACTGAATGAAAGGTTCACTGATGACCAGTGTGATTGTGATTCATCCTGTGGGGAGCATGAATGTCTGAACAAAGTTTTCATGGCAAGTCATCAGAGAGTGGTCGAGATATTTCATTTAAATCCACAAACGTCAGCCTCATGGTGCCGCCAGAGGAACATTCAGGGATTCACCAAAGTCACTACGATTCATCCTGTGAAGAGCATTAATGTCTGAACCAATCCATCCAATAGTTGTCCAGGTATTTCATTTAAAACCACAAACAACCTCATCATTGTGCCCCTAGAGGAAAATTTAGGGATTCACCAAAGTTGCAAAGGTTCATCTGCTGGGGAACATGAACTTCTGAACAAAATTTCATGCCAGTCCATCCAACGGACTCCCAGATATTTCATTTAAAAACCACAAATATCAACCTCATGATACCTCCTGAGGAAACTTCAGGGATTCACAAAGTCACTACAATTCATCCACTGAGGAACATGAACTTCTGAACAAAAAGTCATAAGAGAATCAGACCTTAGTCAAAACCCAGCTTGTTTTGAGATATTTTTGTTAAAGCTTTTATTTATTTTTTTTTTACAAAGGATTTCTTCACTGTGTGATTGTTGAAATTTGGTTTATGCACTCGGCCTTTGATTCTGAGGGACTGATGCAAGAAGATGACCTTTATCCGTGTTTATTCAGATTGCTGAAGCTTTTCTGACATCAGTCTGTATCTGCACCGAATATCACAATGTGATGCTTTACATTTATCCAGGAGAAAACTCTCACTGCAGAGACACTGCACCTCTCAGCATCGAGATTAAGGCTCATTGTTTTCACTTTGCAGAAAAACCCAGATTTTCCTTTAGAAGAGCTTTATTTTATGTCCCAGAAGTTGTTGTGCTGTAAGAAGACGCTGATAACTGGAGTTTACAGTAAAATGAGGAAGATGTAGGAAAATGTGTGGAGAGAAATACGAACAAACAGTTGTTTTCCCAGAAATTATAAAGACAAAAATCTGAATCTAAATCTACACAACATTTCTGCAGAAGCAATTTTCACTGGAGTGTAAAGTGTATGTGTGGCCACCTCTCTCTCCTCTCCCCGCTCAGACTGGTAACAAATACCAGCAGTAAACTAATGGATCCAACCTCAGAGGTCAGCTCCCCCACAGAAACCCTCGGTGCAGATTACAAACACGTGGGAACTTCAACATATCCTCAAACCTGCAGGTCAGCCTCAACATTGCAGCGCTGGTCTCCTGCCACTAGATGTCGTGTTAGAGTCAAACTGTGAGGAAATCAGGCAGGAAGAGAGAGGAAGAGAAAGAAAACCGGACTGACTGACACAGACAACATGCACTGAACACACAGTGTGGACTCCTGGGTAAAATGTTAGTCAGCTCATTGATCTGAAATAATAATACAGAAGCCTATGCTGTATATTTACACATGCACAATAATATTACTACAGTAAATACTGTGAGGAAAGCAACAGTCTGGCTGCATGAACTCCTCATAATAATCCAGCAGTCAAAACAGTCTTATACTTAAAGGCTTATCAAAGTGAAAGAGGCAAAACTCAACAAATCTAAAAGGTTTATCGGGACACGACCACCTACAGTTTGTTCTGCGTGATCTGCAATAAAATAAACAAACTGATGGTGTTTATTCAGAGGTCTGGTGTGGTGATGACTGACGGTTGTTCTGTTTCTGCAGCATGAACAACAGAATGAGGTCATCATCTACCTGTAATTACTTCTTTTATTCTTTAAAGATATTGTAGGTGACAGGGAATAAGAGGGATGAGACGTACCAGGACAGATAAATACAGCCAAACTAAAGCACCTGCAGAGGTCCTGGATGTTTTGGTGCCATAGATGAACACCTTTTTTTGTAAAAGGTCATGTTATTAAAGGAGATTAAGACTCGTCCTTGATTGCACCTCATTTGTACGACACTTTGGACACAGCTGCCGCTTGGGCGAACAGATCTCCCAGTAATTAACGCTCATACGCTACTAAACGTCATGGTGGCAAAGCAGTTCCTGCCTGGATTATGTTCAGAGGCGACGTTTTTTTGTTTTTTAATGGATGAAGGGATGCGTTCATTAGCGGTGAGGGGATTTGCCAGGTGTGGATGGCGGACGTACAAAGTGCACAAGAGATTAGGGAAAGAATGTGTAAATAAACAGGTTTTTCTGTATTAAACCAGACCAGGATCTTTCCCTAATGAGTCACTACGAGTGGAGATTGTGCTGCAACATCAGATCTGTTGCCAAACACATAAATTAACATTAACATTTCCTCTTTAAATCCTTCAAAGGTTGGTTTAGATTTTTTTTCCGTCAGGGGCAGTTTGATTCGTCGACAGGTGTAACTTGTCGAACAAAGGCTTTTAACTGTGTCTACAGTCCACCAATTTGATTAGTTTGGTTTTCCACTACAGCAGCAGCTCTTACAGTAGACGATGGTGGTGCCGCCCCTCCCTCCCTCCATCTTCCAACCCTTCATACAGTTGAGTTTTTCACAATATTGATTCTTTAATGTTTAGTTGATGGAGTGCTTTGTGTTGGTCAGCGTTTTCACCAACTGCTGACGGAGTGCTGCCACTTATTTCCAGGCGCTTCAGGCTGCAGCGCTCGGGTGTTTTTCTGCAACATTTTTCTCTGCACAGATTTGTCCAACAAATCGGTTAAAGGGACAATGAACAACATGTGACAGATGAAATTGCGGGGTTGGTTATATAAACTTCGGCGGATCGATGATATCACTTTCTTACTTTTAAAGGCTTCTCATTTTCATCACTGCTTAAACAATCCGCGTTTTATGACACAAACCAAAGGGCTTTTTTGCTCTGAAGCCACCTACAGACCTCCCCCAGAGCCTCGTCTTCTTACAGCACAAAATGATCAAGCGAGTATACATCTGTGTTTGCAAAAGATGTATGAAATTTCCCTTAACAAGCCCACTGAAGCAATGAAACATACCAGTGGATGTTAACGGTAATTAGGCTCAGGAATGTTTACAGTAATTATACACCAGTATGATCCTATATTCTCCCAGAAAGCATAATTAGCCGCTACTGACACGTTTGTTCAATCATCAAAACAACTGTCTGCAAAAAGGCTCCGTACAGTAGACGAGAGATTAAAGGCAGAGGTTCAGCTTTTTCAGAGCAGATTTCAAACAAAGGTGTGTGTCTCATGATATTTATGTCCACTGTATGTCTAGTTAACCAGTATTTAACAGAGCTGAAAGGACGTGGTCTAATGCCAACCCCTGGACAATTACTCATTAGCTTAACATTTCCAATGACGTGGTACACATGGGCCGTGGTGTATACCTATTTACAGCTGCGGGGCTGTTGTTTCCAAATATAAAAATACATTATTATGTACAAAATGCAGAACAACAAATAAGAATAACAACAACTGGTGCACATGTAGATGAAGCTGTTTTACTTTTCTATCTTTTGCTTCACATATGGCTCAATTAAAATCCTCATCTTCACAGTGACGATGCTAAAATGCTAATGCTAAGCAGGTATATCATATTTGCAGGCGTTTAGTTGTAACCTGAAATCCTGGACAGATTTAAATTTCGACCTGATGATGGCGCTGGAGGACAAGTCAAAGAATTACAAAAGTTATTAGAGTTTAACCAACTGGATACATGAATGTTTGAGCCAATGACTGTCGGCTTAGGTTTCCAAAAACATTAACAAAAAACATAAAATTTCAATCACCCCCTGGTGGCTGGCTGCAGTATAGGTCATAATAAACCCTGCCCCTTAAATGAGAACGGATGAGACTTGGGCAAAACTCAAAAATAAAAATCCACGTCAAATACATTTGACATTGACAGCTGTGATTGGGTCGTGTGGGTGTACGAGCGGGTCCTTGATACCAAGGCACCTAGAGACACGTTCTCCATCTTTATGTACAGTCATTGGTCTGAACCAAATTTCATTGAAATCCATCCAACACTTGACAAGATAGTTCACTTAAAGCCAATTAAAATGGGTCTGTATCAACATTTAATTAGAGCATGTTTCTTATTCTATGCTCTACCATACGCAGACGATGCATACTTTTATATTAACGCTTGTATAACACTATGCAAATACGCTAAAAATATGTGACTGGAAACCACGTGACATTATTGACTAGTTGCAGGTGTGCACGTCTGCAAAAGCTTTGAAAACTGGCAGCCTTATTGCTTATTTTTCTGGGGAGAGCGGCCTCTTAGATTATCATGTCTGTATTAGAAGAAACCTACTTCTGAGCCAAAGCAGGAACCTGGCAGCTTAACTTCTTCATACTTTCTTTTTCTTTTTTTCTGGCAGTTTGTTCAGTTTGTTTCATCAGTGGACAGATATATTCTGTTAGCTGGTTTATTGATGGAAACAGGGAGAGTCAGTTGCAGGGAATCAAAGGTTCATTTTAAGAGCTTAACACTCCAGACCTTAACCACAGTATGTTCAATCACCCGGTTGACTCTATGCATGCAGATGAAGTCAGAGTTTACCTCTGTGACAGTCTACATTGATCTCCCATGCTCTGACCTGCCTCTCGCTTCACATATAGTGCTGAAGGGCTCAGTCAACCAAGAGCTGCAGGGTGAGAGCTTCTTCTTTTTTTTTTTCTCTGTAAGGTAAGATGGTGACATGACGTGTTTTGACTGATTGATGCTTAACTCCCTGTTGCCGTAGTTACAATCATCGAGTCAGAGATGTCGGATCAACACGAACTGAACATCACGACCTTCACTAAGGGAGGATTAATTTGGCCGGAAGAAAAAAGCTTTTGTTCTATTTTAGCACGTAGGTTATAAAAGAATAATGCTAACATTCACAGTCAAACAGTTGACCTATAATCAAATGTAATCGTGCTTTTCATCGGATTTTCTGATCTCTGTAGAACTTCACTGCGTATGAGCTTCACGCTCGCAGCTACAGCAGCTGCAGTGGTAGTCAGTGACCCAGTTTCACCTTCTCTGTGGCAGAATAATCTGTTGGCGGATAAATTCCTTATATACATCCACAGAAACATATACAGTGCACCATGCTCATGTAAGGCTGTAAGAAAACGACACACACACACACAACTAGCTCTAAGACCACATCTGAGAGCTTTTATCAGGTTTGAACTGGAGGCAACCTGCTTTTAAACACACACACACACACACACACACAGACAGTAAGGCAGATCTCGGAGCATGGCTTCTCGCTCTGCAGGGTTTGTCTGCCGCTCTAATCATTTAGTTCCACTGAGTCTCTGTTAGTGCAGCGTAGCCTACATACAGTATGTCTAATTCTTCAGCCTTCAGCACATTGGCCTCATTTCACTGTGGGTTGAAAATGGATTTTAATGGCAAAATGTTGCTCAACAGTTTGTGCTTTCAAACCAGTTTTTTAAACACGTGAAGTAGGACAGTAAACACTGCTGGGGTCTTTAATAAACCAGATATACAGATGTTGTACATCTACTCCAGTAAAACAGGTATACAGATGTTGTAGAGGCTAAACCTTGTACTCCACAGAGCCAAAGGAAGAGTCCACCCTGAAATCCCGCATCTTTAAAACACAACCCGCTTCTGTTTCAGCAGCTTTTATATCTGAAATTTATTTTCCCGAGTTCATTTTTATCTCAGTTTCTCAACAACTGCAGCCGACAAGCCGGCAGCTAAGACCAACAGATGCAGTCGATTAAATAATAGTCATAATTTGATTCAAATGGCAAGATAACTCTTGATAGAGTTATTTTGAGGCAGATTATTACCAGCGGTGACATCTCTCCCTGTCGGCCCATATATTAACACTCATGCTCACAGAGCTGCGTCTGTGGAGAGAAGCTGCTGACAATGAGAACAGAAACAAAGGTTTAATGTTGGAGTGTGCTGGCACCTTAAAGTTGAGTGCAATCAGGGAATGAGCAAAGTCGGCTCATTCTAACCTATTTATAATGTTTATATGCGTCCTCATGTTTTCTGCTAATGAGCATATTCTCATAGTGTGCATGTGTATGGATGGATATAAAGTATATTCCCTCAAGTAGTATAATTTTGAGGTACTTGTACTTAACTTGAGCATTTCTATTTTGCATTTCCATTGTACACCTTATTATTTATATATCTATTATATATGTATAAGTATTTTTCCTTGAATTTTGATTACTTTTATTTGTAATGGAGTATTTTTCCATTGTTGTTAATGTCACCTCCCTCTCTGTTTTTCCTCCTTATTGTCTCTCTCTCTCTTTTGTTGTTTCTATTCTCATCCCTCCATCCACCTGTCTTTGCCACCGCTGCCTCATCTGTTCTTCCTCGCCGCTGCTCTCTTATGGCCTCTCAGCTCATACCTTTAATGTCATGATCTTTAGCAGCCAATGATTTTCAATAGCGAAAAGGTGGCCTGACCTTTTCGTCAAAGGCTTCTTTCCGAACCATCCTAATACAAGGAGGCAGGTTGCTGTGAGAACCGGGCTCCTGGCTTTGGTCTGCGGTGAGGGCGGGATGTGAACTGTGTACAAAATGCTGCGACAGTGGTTCATTTTATGAAGTCGACTTGTTGAAGGGAAAAAAAAACAGGTGAAAGTTGGTGAAGAAAGTTAAATATGTAGCAGTTGAAGGGCCAGAGGTTTTTTTCTCAGGGGTTGAAATAGCTAAATGAACCTTCTGGCACAACACATGCCTCGGTCCTTGGCCCCAAATCTGGCCCATATACTTCCACATCTGGGCAGATTCTGGCTCTTATCCTCCAGTGTTGGCTGACAGCTGGAAGTAACATCTAACAATGATGCCGTATATGGGCCGGACTCGGGCCGTGGAACCAGGCGTTGGGCTGGAAAAGAAACACAAGCATGTTTTGCTAACATGTTAGCTGTAGCAGCTTCTCTCAGCGGTGTGTGTTTTTCGACTTGTTGAGGCTGCCACCTCTGGTCGATGTGTGCATTACAGCTTCCACTGTCGATACTTGTTTCCCTGAGAGTATGGAGTCTGCTGGCAAGTATACGGAGCGTTCGCTGTGGTAATTAGTGCGCAATGATTCATAATTTATACTATTAAATTAGTGATTTTGGCCCAAATATTAGAGCACAACCCTGGTTATAAGACAGCTGTTTCTTTTTTGGCAAAATGACTGAATGAATTTTTAAAGATGGCCAGAAAAATGAACAAACTAGTCTTTTTTGTCGGAGTTTTACTTGATACTTGATACGTTTAGAGATCTGCAGCCGATATATAGAGAAGGAAAATAATACCCAAACATCCCAGCATGACATTGCAGTTGTTATTTCTGCTGTCGTTCAGCGTTCAGCTCCCCGTCCTTCTGTTATTACAGACATTTAGTGTCGTGGAGTCATATCTTCTGACGTTCCTTTAACTCACAAATATCTTGGGCTTCTGGGAAATAGTGGATGTTAAGGCCAGTAGGAGCATAAATATTAAATAAATATGATATTACTTGATCTTTACAGAAAGCCACATAGTGGAGAAAGTCTGTTCCAGGGCTGGATTTTCAGTCTCTTTATTAGTTCCTGTCTCACTTTGGTTCTCTATGGAGATTTATCACAATAAAACTGATTTCATAGACCAGAGGTGTGCAGCTGTTACCTAAAGTTTTCCTCAAGTCTTACTTTATTGGTAGAGCAGCTGATAACCCAACAAAGCTGCACGTTAAAACTGGACAGCATGTTGAACAGTTTTGGATTATAACCTTTATATTAATTCCAGTTTGATGGCTATAATTCAGACAGATTTCTTGGCAAATGTTCTTCAGGCGTGAACTCCTGTGCACAGTGTTATATATGGGTTCACAAGTGAGGCCACCGCAGCAATGGCGGCTTTTGTTTCCACCCACGACCTACATTCATCTTGGTTGGCGAGGTAAAAGAAAAGGAAAAAGCTTTTCCAGACGAGACGCACACGTCATGAAGCTGCTGTACTGAAATTAATGGCACACTTTGGCTTTGTGGTTTTTAAAACTGAAGTGCAGAATACTGGCAACAGTTAAAAGCAAGAAAATTACCGTAACCTGTCAATAAGGTTGGTCTGTCAGTCTGCAGAGACCTTCTGTAAATATGTAGTAATGGAATTAAAGGAAACCTGTGGAGGTTTTGACCTGAGCAATGGCCGAGTCAGGGATGAGAGTCTTTGTGTTTTGTAAAGAAAGCTTTTAACCACTGATGCTACAAGTTAAATGAGCTTTTAACCAGAAGGCTGGCTGCATGTGCACAGCACTGCAGTGTTGATCTGTAGCTGACCCTGACCTCTGACCTTCACGTAGAAGGTCAAAGATTGAACTTCTGAACTCTGTTTTTCCTTGAGAATCTGAGAATTTTTTGAAAATCAGAGCTTTTCCTCTCGATCAGGATTTAGTTTATGAGCAGATCACCTTCCTTGGTCAGGCCTGTGGGGGATGGGCGCTCAGATCGGTGAAGTGAGCCGCAGCATGCTTTCAATAACAGGCACACAATGGTCTTTCTGATTGTCTAACGGCGTTCCCGAGGACGTGGTCGACCACAGATGTCGTTGCTGAGCTTTCCAACCGTTATATCTCGGTTTCCGACTGAGCTGCCCTAAACCCCCCCCGATGCGTGGGCCCAGCAGGGGGCTTATACACTTGTGGAAACCCTGCTTGCTGGTACACTTCGTCTGAGATACCTGTAGCAGCAGCACAAAAAGCGCATATTAATGTTTCCCAGGATTTCTGCTACATGGAATATTTCTGCACGAACCAAAAAAGAAACCATCATCTGACATTTCTGTGTCCGAGGAAACCGTGGCGAATGTGCTTTCAGGCTGTTAGCAGCAGCAATTAAACATGTAAGGCTGCGTAAGAGAGCGGTTCACATTCACAAATATTGATCGTTCTGCTGAAGACAGAAGAAATAAAGATGGGATTGTAAATCCAAGAGTAACCCACCATTAAATGGTGTTTATTTTCCAGGTATTATCGCATCCCTTTGGGAGTTTTGAACTTTTTAAAGGTCTGATATTTGCAAACTGCATTGATCCATTAGCCGTGTGTGAGGGTCCATATTATTAAGTCTGGCATTAAAGGCAAATGTCATGAGGGATTGCAGCCCGAAAGCTCCAGTTCTGACTCACCGTGGCAATTAGGATATAAATGAATGTGCTTTTACTGTTCCTCTGGGCTGGACGTTTCAGTTTTCCTGGTCTCATCAGTCTCACTGCACCTTATTGTGTTCTCTTGATTCATATTCAATATCGACTACTGCAACAAGAGACATTTCACAGTACGGTCTGAGGTGTGTTGCATGGCGTGCCCTGAAGTCCTCAGAACAAGAAGTCAAACACTCCTGCAGCACAACCCTCTGCTCCTCTGTCCGTGTGTTTGCTCCGTATTTTCCAAAACCAGATATTTTTCAAGAACACGTCTAAATGTCGATAGAAACCTCTCAACCTGCACACTGTGTTTCTAACACCAGGAGTGGGCAAAAAGAAAAAATAGTTTTTGATCTGACACCAAATAAACACTAATATCACTAATATTGATATAATATATGTAAGATAATTATAATTTCAAGCATCTAACATTCTCTCATGCTGTGAGGTGAGTGCATCATTAATATATGATCATATTGATTTTCATTCACCAAACCTTAAAGATCTCACCTGAAAGGAGCGGACCACAAATTTAATCCAAATCGTTAATGTCCATTTTCATTTCACGTTTTCTTCTTCAAAATCTGGCGCCTACATCACCCACAATGCAACTTGACTGCCGACAGTTTGGCCAGAGATTTGTGCGTGTTAAACTGTCAGACAAACAATTAATCAAACTTTCGCTTTCATACAGGTTGTGAGCGGATGCTAGCGTGATTAGCTGTAGCTGCTAACACCAACCGGAGTTGTATATTTTGGTGGAAGTTCGAGTGTTAGGAACACATGAAGTGTATGGACGGTCAAAGGAGAAGTGGATTATGCTGCAGGAGTGGTTTGATACGTCTCTGTGGATGTTTTTTTTATACTTTACTCCTGTGAAACTGGATCACCACTGAATACAATTATAACTCCTTTGACCACGTCTGCCGTCCGCGGGCAACCGAGCCACCTTTGTAGTCTACAGGAGATGAGTGTTTGATATTCAGAGACAGGATTTTGGAGGAGTATTCCTTTAACGGTCCAGTGAGCAAGAAAAAAAGGGGGGAGGGGGAGGAGATGAAAAGCGAGGGAAAGTGAACCAGAAAGAAAAGAGAGACGAATCGGACGCAGACAGATACTGATACTGAGTAAAGGAGAAAGATTGAAAAACAGAGAAAAATAAAACCTAAGGAGAGACCAACGGAGAGAGATGAAACGATAGATTGAGAGTGAAAGAGTTATCCACAAGCTGTATATCCAGGTCACTTCAAAGTGCTAAGAAAACCCAAAAAAGCAAAGCCCGGTCCCGGGCAGATGGCCAAGCTGACCTGCCCCTCCACTCCTTCCATTAACACCCCCCACCCGAACCGAAAACTGCAGGAGATTTAGTGCAACTGCAGAAAGTGTATATTAAACATTGGCAGCTTAAATACGGCTCCCCATTAACACCTCAGAAGTGGATTATGAATCACCAATAACGAAGCGGCCCTAATTTTTTCTTGTTCCCGAGTTATCAGTCATTGTTCCCATCAAAGGTTTATAGGCCCTGGGAGGGGACGGCGGCGGAGAAGTCAGCCCCGCCAGAGTAATTGGAAGTTGGGAGTTGAATGTGAAGTGGAATTGAGTTTTAGAAGCAGAGTGAGCGAGATAGTGAGAGGAGGAGAAACATTAAACCCTGGTGTGTGAGACTTTTATGTTGTTCAGTCAGAAGAGCGGGAAGATGTCCTGTTGCTACAACTTCAAAAAATTCCTCATTTAATTTGTTGGATCATCCATATTTAATGTGTGGAGCATAAATTAATATTTTGTTTAAATCAGCTCCTGCTTATACACCCACTTTTCTGATGTCAACACCCACAACTTTCTGTTGCAGCTGTCCACCAGCTTCTCTGGAGTTAAAGAGATATTAAGTTATTGCAGCCAGAAGTTGAAGAAGTCGCTGTTATTGATCAAAAAACACTCTGCAGACGAGCTGTACAACTTTTAGTCATTGCTCCTTTTAAAGCAAAGCAGAATGAGGTTGAATGAATAAAGTCATGAGGCAGGAATGCCGAGCGACAGGCAGACAGGTAATCAGATGCAGGGGTTACGGTTCAGACGGGCGAGCAGACAGTCGCGTTACTGAGGAGAGAAATAGACGGACAGGCAATCACCCAGGCGCTCAGGAAGGGCCGGTTAATCGTGGAGGGATTTCCTGAGCAGGCGAGCAGGATGGAGCGGTCAGAACGCCGTGTCTATAAAAGGCCGTATCGTCCTGTGGATCGCAGCGTTCTGGGCGGGGACTTCCTGCAGTCACGCCACAGTGACAAAGACCCTGAGGTGTGGATGTCGGGGTTGTCGCAGGCAGGCGGCCTCGAACACTGTAGAGGGAGGTCGTGAGTGTTTTCTGCACCGTAACACATCCTCCATGTGTCCTTTTTTTTGTACTATTCCTCTTGTAGTTTTGATGCACAGCGTTTAAATGCATTGATTCAGACACGAGGGTGAAATTGGTTTGTTATTAAGTGGTTCATTGTGTTGTAAAATGTGAAATCTGCAACTAAGAGGCAAGAGACAGCAACACAAACAAATTCAATACACATCTTTAGGGAGCAGTGTAATAGATACAGGCTTTTCAATAGCTACTTATTACTTTAAAGCAGCACTAATCAATATGTAAAATCAATACGTAGCCAACTCTGCAGCTCCAGAAGGAGCTTTTTAGCATCTTTTAGCTCATAGGTTTCGATTTACTGCAGCAGTTACTGTGTCATTGTGTTTAATGTAGTGGTTCCCAACCTAAGGGTGGGGGCCCCGCCAAAGGGTCACAAGGTAAATCCAACAGGTTGTGACGTAGTTAATGGGGTTTCCTGTTAGATGGAAGAAGAAATTAGCATGAAATGGAAATAGTCGAGTGAAAAGATATCCTTTAGTTTGTAGTTGAGTAAATATACTCAGTTACTTTTCAAATTTTTATTTAAATTTTGAGTTAAAATCAGCATCAAAACAAACCTACCCACGTCTGTCAGACCCACATTATTATCTCAACACAATAAATGTGTCTGATTTTACAGAATTCGGTCAACAACAGCTTAACTAGTCAGTGATTACTTTCCAAAACCTGGTCCTAACTAGTAAAACTCAATAATAATGAATAATCTGGATGCCATCATGATTTTTCACTTTTGCCCTCTTCTCTCAACATGGGGGCATTTGAGCAGCCCAGATCTGCCCCCCCCCCCAGTTTGGATAAGTATCCCTCTGTTTGGTGCCACTCTGATGTGACCCTTGTGAAGGAGACTGTAGATTATCTGCGTGTCTCATACTGAGCCTGTGTGTGTTTAGTCACTGTGCTTTTTCCAGCCTCTTCGTATTTGATACGAGCGTCGACCATAAATAGAGATGAGATTTCCAGACGGGCTTTTACTGTCAATTTGATGGTAATTTTCTTTTCAGGTAATGACTTCCTGAGAAATGAGTGTTGGTATGACACACAAAGCCATGACACACACAAACCCTGGCGCCACACACACACACACACACACACACACACACACACACACACATCTCTCATAGTGGCTCGATGTCACATGCACGTCTTAAAAAACAAAACACGTTTTGTGTCAGGCGCAGGGCAGAGAGAGGAAATCCCAGAGGTCAGCCATGTTGGCTCCACTCAGGAAAGGATGGTGGAGTTTCCTCAATAACTACAGTAACAAGCCAAATGCCAGTAAGTGTTACCTTTTTAGCTTATTATAGAAACATCCACATGCACGTAGCTTGATGTATAACATATTTTTACATTCGATAATCCACATTTTAGCGACAAATCAATGCAGTGAATGGATCTGGATTTGTTTCAAGATGATCACCAGAGGCACATTTTAGAAAAGCGGGAAGATTTCCACCATGTCTCTTTGTGTTACAACAACTTCTTTAAAAATATGTTTAATTGCTTTTTCCTGTTGTGTTAGCCTTGCTAGCATCAGAGCTCTTCTTACATCCAGGCTGAAACCTCTTAAGAACTGCTGGATGAATTAAGATGAAATTTCCTACAGACATTCATGATCCCCAGAGGATGAATCCTAAATCCTCTGACTTCCACCATGAAGTTAAATATGGTTAAATATGGAAATATGGCGCCAATTTGTCCAATACTCCAGTGTCAGACCGAACATTTTCAAACTAAACGACATTCAGCTCAGCTTCAGCTGTACTTTGTGTTCAGTGCTAATTTGCAAATGATATATAAGCATTTAGCTGCCGGTCTTTAAGCTAAGCTAATCGCTTCCCCGCTACAGGTCCATCCTTACGCACAGACATGATTGATATCCAACTTTTTGTCTCATTCTTTGAATAAAACAAACTAAAGTTGGAAGTTTTCAGTTAATACCTTATTCACACCTTCATTTATTTTCTATTTGTGTGACACACACTGCTGCTTATGTTTTTATTACAGTGTTGTTTGCTGAAAAAAAATTAGCTTTGAGCTAACATTGCAAACTGAACGCTATGTATAGTGGCTCTAAGGTCAAATAACTTTCATCAAACTCCTCGAAAAACTCAGAAAATATGTCCCGTATCCCTCCTTACCCCTTGCTAACTTTTTGTTGTCCTTTTCCAAAACAGCTTGTCCTCTGCTCCTCGTCTTCCTCCCACCATGACATTTGTTCTTAATTGACTTTTGGTTAAATAAAGGTTAAATACATAATGAGAAACGATTTATCTTTTGTAATCCTCCTGTCTCTCACCAAGTGTGTGTGTGTGTGTGTGTGTGTGTGTGTGTGTGTGTGTGTGTGTGCGTGTGTGTGTGTGTTTGTGTGAGTGTGTGTGGGCGTGTGTGTGTGTGTACGTGTTTGTGTGAGTGTGTGAGTGTGGGCGGGCTTGTTTTTATATCCCAGTGGGCACTTTAACCTGAATGCCCACTGACCTGCGGGGAATCATAGACACTACTTTTGGTGTGGGTGTTGGTTAGGGTTAGGGGCTGGAACAAGTGTGTGTGTGTGTGTGTGTGTGTGTGTGTGTGTGTGTGTGTGGGTGCGGGTTCATCTGTCCTCAGTTCTCTCTGGTTTAGAACACTCAGCGTTGCATTGTGGTCAAACTGTAGTCAGACCAGACAGAGGAGGACCACACACACACACACACACACACAAACACACACACACACACACACACACACACACACACACACACACACACTGTTTGAATAAAAGGAATTCCAATATTTGCATAGTTTGACTGGTGTGTATGTTACATGTGTGAGTGTTGACGTAAGGGATGACGAGTGTGTGTGTGTGTGTATTTGACTTGACTTTAATTAGACTTTTAAATCATCTTGAGAAATACAAATTAATTTTTTCAACGATTTTGTGAGGGCTATTTCAGGAGCTTTTTTATTCATATTTTGCAGAGTAAATTTGAAAATGTTCAGTTTATAACCGAGATTCATTTCTGATCAAATCATGATATCCCACACTTCTACGCTGCCTCCCCCCGGCTGGAAGCTGATGGAGGCACTACAGAAAATGATGGCACCATTTCCTCCACTTTGTCTCCTGCCAGTTTAGTGTCTTTCCCTGAACTCTTGAATTTTTCATAACTTTTTGGTGTTTTTTTGTGAGATTTTTAGAGTCTGATGAAAACCTGCTCTGTGCAGGGGCGTCCTGGTGGATTACAGTAGGCGACGGCATTAACTGCAGCAGGGATTGATGCCTAATGAGAACAGTGAGTCTGTATCTGGTCTTTAAACTGAAAAAACACTTCACTTTGCAGACAGACACATGAGTATTTGAGCTGGGAAACAAGCCACGCTAAAGTTACATGATGCAAATCATTCTTTTAGCTACATGAGGCGCGCAAGTTAAATTGAGCATCAGCGATGTTTGCCTGTTCTACTGAGGTCTGGACTCACTGTAACGGCATGAAAGGCAGCACTAGAGAAACAAGAAATACAGGGTTTACTGTGTTGAAAGGTGGAGCTGCAAATCAGAACCTGCCATACCAAAGCTTCCTGTGCTGTGAACCCTGGGACGACCATGTCAGGCAGTGGTATTCAAGGTTATGGTTGCTGTCGGACACAGTGTTCCAGTTGAAGGCGTTGATGGACTCTGGGCAGCAGAGATGGTGAAGCTGGTGTTGGAGTGGGACTTCCTGATGGGAACACCCTGTGAACACTGACCAAAGTGACCTTGACCAGGTTTCTATTCGTGGCTCTGAACTGAACAACAAGCTGCAGTTTATTTATAGTGCAACAATGCGCTGGAATTAACAGACTATATTTATAGTAATATTTATTCCCAGAGCAAATCATCCAACCTTAAGCATGCAATTAAGGTTTCTTTAACTAATAATATCAATAATGATTGAGGAAACTAGCATTAATGGTACCCATGGAATGCTAATGATAGCAGAGGTGTAAATAGTAGCACTGTGGACTGTTGAGCCTAAATTATAAATACACTGAAGATAGCACAGATGCAAACAGTAAATGTCATGATAGCACAGGTGTAAATAGTAAAAGTCCTGACAGAACAGATGTAAATTGTTAAGGTGAAGATAGCACAGGTGTAAATAGTAAAAGTGATGATGGCAGCGATGTAAATAGTAAAAGTGATGATAGCACAGGTGTAAATAGTAAAAGTGATGAGAGGGTGTAAATAGTAAAAGTGATGATGGCACAGGTGTAAATAGTAAAAGTGATGATGGCACAGGTGTAAATAGTAAAAGTGATGATGGCACAATGTAAACAGTAAAAGCGATGATAGCACAGGTGTAAATAGTAAAAGTGATGATAGCACAGGTGTAAATAGTAAAAGTGATGATGGCAGTGGTGTAAAATTCAAAGAAAACACTTGTTAATAAATTGATTTATTGCTGTAGAGAAAGTGTTTTAGATATTTTTGGACGTTTCATGCCCATTCTCTGTTTTTGAGGACATGCATGAGCCACAGTAGCTCCAGGTTCGGCTTCTCTCCCTCCACCCCTGGTCTTTGGTCAGAGGAGGATGTCAAACATTACACCAGTGTAGGCCAACTGTCACAACTGGTGTTTAGAGGAATCGTGGAACAATAATGGTGCTGAAAGCCTGATAATAACATCTCTGAACATGGTGCCAGAGGCTCTGCTGACCCTTGGCAAAATCCCCGGGTTTCCATCCACTGCCCAGAACAAAGCAACAGAGAACACTTTATTTATAGTGTGGTGTCAACAAGTACAGTTGGAAGGCTCAGCTGTGGGGCGTCCCAGTGACTCAGCGGGATAAGGCGCTGTTGAACTGGGCGTCAGATGCTGTGAGGCAGAGTATAAATCTTTTATGAGCTTGAATTCTATCCGGCTTTTTCTGTTTCTCTTTCTTGTATCTGTGTTCAGGATTATTTATTCACTTTTATTATTCAATATTATTTTAATCGCATTTCTCATAGTTCTTCTTTGGTATTGATCTTTTTAAATTTAAAAGCATGTTTAACTTTCTTTTTTTTTTTAAAAAAAAGGACTCAATCCTCTTTGCATTTATTTTCTAGTAACTTTTACATGAGACGAGTATTTGGACATTTCTCAAGCAAAAAGTGTAATTTTAGCAAATCCCTACTGATTTTAATGTCAATATATTAATTATTTTTGCTTTTCATCCTTAATTATCTGAGGAACTTTCCTGGTTGTGTATGCTGCTTTCAAATATGTGCAGATACTCACATCTGCCCGGTCTTAATACACTCCTCTACGGCTGGCTATTCATCAGAAAGACACATGGCTGACAGTATGGTAATGTTCGGGTTTTAGCATGGAAATAAGAACGAACTCTATAAGGAGATAACAAGATGGCAAGAAGAAAGTAATCCATCAAGTAAATCCCCAAACAGCCATTTCTGCTTGTTATATCAACAACACTGGAGATGAAGCTGAATGGGGCGTTTTATAACAAACAGCTTCCATCTATCAGTTAACTGAACACCAGTTGGTTCTTTTATTTTTGGTCTTATTTAATTTGATCACCCCCACCCCACCCCCTCTCTTTCCTCCCAATTTGGAGAACCTCATTTGGCATTGACTTAATTCTTGTCAGTGCTAAGTGTGTCGTTCGCCTGGAGACAGACAGAAGCTGCCTCCATGACAATTAGGGTTCGTAGCATTTCAAACTGAATAGTGTAGGAGCATTTAATAGTTTTGTGGCAGTTTTTCATGTGTATGTGATGGCTGTCCAAACGTTTGATCACTTTATAGGTTTAGATTCATATCCATCACACAACACACGGCGTATCACCACTGCTGCACAGTGGCACGGCACATATATGATAGCGCTTAATGTCCCATCAAGGAGATCAAAGCAAATGCAAAGCAGTGAGTCTTGGTATCTTTTAAAGGTCCCATATATTCTAAAGGTAGAATATAGTGTTGTTTGATTATAGATCAGGTCTAGGTTCTATATTAATACTGTGAAAGTATCAAAGCCTCAGTCCACAGAGAAATGCACACAGCCTGTATTCAGAAACTGAGCCTTAAAACCAGCCGTCAGGACTTCTGGAACTTTGTGATGTCACAACAAAGCAGTCACCAAGCCCCGCCCACCTGGAACCACCATCCACACCTTTCAGGATTTGGTTTCTCTGAGTGTTTGACCTGACATCTGCTATATTTTTATTGGATCATTAAGAAAACAGTCAGCCATCAGAAGAGAGGTCAGAGCCTCCTCTCTTCTGATTGGCTCACCAACCTGTTGTTACTAGAGCTCCAGAGAGAAGCCTGAGAGAGGAGATGTAAAAACACTGAGATGGTTTTTATATCTGCTTATGGATCAACACAAGAAAAGTGTCAAATAATTTCTTATAGTTTAACCGACATGACAAACAAATCACAAGATTGTCACTTCACTTAAAAAAAAACAGAAAATAATAATTTTGCTCCTCAGCTGCCAGTTTCTTCCACTCTCTACCTTTCACACTGCACAGGTAGCATTTCAGTCGAGGTCTGTGAATCAAGAAAGCTGCGTAGAGCTCCACACGCTGCCGCTGAACTGACGACCTTTAAGACAATACACGGAGCTTGCCAATCAAAAACATCAGTCGAAAGAGCTTTAAGTTGTGCAGGTGTTGTGTTGTTGGGGCAGCATGAATGTGGTCCTTCTACAAAATGTTTTCTTCCTACAAAAACAAACCAAAGATGGTGTGACGTCTGCAGTGGTGTTTTGGTGAAAGCAATAAAGAAAGAAGTAAAGGTTAGAAGCTGTAGGAGCTGTATTGTCTGTGCTGATGGAGAGGAATTTAACATCTCCATTTAACTGCTTTTAAAGAAGCTTATTCTTACTTTTTTTAAAAGGAAAAACAAAATACCAGAAAACAGCTTTTTACGTTTTAGTATTTCATAGCTTCTTTGATTTTCGTGTGGTTATTAAATTCAAGGCTCTTCATTCACTCACTTCCTCACATACATAACAACTGGATATCTGAACTCCAGACCTCTTGGTGATTTTCTTTCCCAGTTGTACAGAGACGAAGGCTGTTTGCACTTCGCCCTTTTGGGCAATTGTGAATTTAGATAAACAGCACGTCGGGTTTTGTATCACAGGAAGACATGTTAGTGTTTTGTAATATTTTCTTGACGACTACTCAAAGATATCAGAAACTCTTTTCTTGCAGTGACAAACAGCTAAAATAAAACGGAGGGACGTACAAATGAAACACAAAATTTATTCCCTTCGAATCCACAGACGGCTCAGAATCCAGATATGGATCATTTGGCAAAACATAACTGCAGAGTTTGGATATGACACAACAACACTGGCAAGGAAATAAGGGCCCAGAAAGTCTGCTGTGTTTGCTCCAACCATTGGTTTTAGGAGGTGTAGTCCTCATAAAGACACTTTCCAAATGAACTGTGTGTGGACGGCCCATTACTTCAGACTCTTAGATCATTCCTAAGTGCTAATAAAGAGCATCTCTAATCAGATTCCCAATAAAGTGATAGTGAAGTCCATGGGAGTCTGCTTGAGTCAGGGGCTGGCCCTGCAAAGTCAAACAATACAATGAATGTTTACCTCCACCAAAGAAGAAGAAAGCATTTAATCAAGACATTGATTCCTGTGAGGACGCTGTGGTCGTTCTGTTTTTCTTAGGCAGGAATGATGGCCGCAACGTTCATGCTGTTACTTAAATTACACAGAGAGACAGAAGGCGATTAGTTATGATGTGTAAATTAAGTCAGTATTTATTGGATAGAATATGCCATCGTTCTAATTCAAAAAACGTAGCACAGATGTATGTCGTGCTGGCAGCCACAGAATTGACGACTCGGGTAGTGGAGAGATTTATTTAATTACCCCAGCCTGCTACCCTGAAAGAGGCAGCTTGAGAAACAAAATCACTTAGTGCTGTTTTTCACTGCAAAGCTTTAAAGAAATCTGGTGCTGGCTGTCTTTGTGCTGAAATATATTTGGGAGGGATTTCTAAGAAAGTTTTTACAGATATCCTGATTATATCCAATCCACACCACCACACTGGTGTCCTCAACAAAGTGTACCATAGAAGTAAGTGTCTTTTCCAAGAGATATTGGTATTATTTTCCAAAAAAAACTACTACCTAAACCGTGTGTCAAGTCTTGTAAAAAATAAACTATCAGGATTTGTTGGACATCAATTGGCTCAGGAGCAGAGAAAGCCTTTTGAAATGTGATCCCCTCGTAACCCCTTTGCAACTCAAACCTCAAACAAGTCTTCAAACCTTTCTCGTTTCCGTCCATAGATAAACTTTACTATAGCACAAAAGTTATCATTTTTGTCTCCTGGTCTGCCAAGCTGTGGTTAAGGTTTAGGCCAAACCCCCCCCCCCCCAAACTTCAGAGGTTTTGCAGCGGCAACATCACACTACCAACCCCTTGAGACTCAACCGTCTTTATTCATACAACCGACGCCAGCCCCTTTTATAGTGAATGTAGTGTAGTAAGCCAACATTGATCAGCAGGATACCTCTACTGATCTACAGCACTGTGCAAAAGTTTTTAAGCACTTCAGATGTTTAGATTCTTATCCATCACGCAACAGAAGGATGGACTCTATAAGGAGATAACAAGATGCCAAGAAGAAAGCAATCCATCAAGTAAATCCCCAAACAGCCATTTCTACCTCTTACATCAACAGCACTGGAGATGAAGCTGAATGGGCCATTTTGTAGCCAACAGATTTCATCTATCAATTAACTGAACTTGAGTCTGTGCTTCAAACTTCAACACTTTTTTGTCTTGTTTTTTTGATTAGTTTCTCCCCTTTTGTGGCTTCGACTTTGTTCTTGTCAAAGTTGTTGCTGTTCTCCTGGAGAGTGCCGGAGTAGAAACAGGCGCTACCTCCCTGACTAACAGGGTTCATAGCATTGGAGCATTTAATGTTTTTTATATTTTTCGTGGCTGTTTTTTCCGTCACTGTTTTTCACACATGTACAGTGGTAGTGCAAATGTTTCTAGGCAGTTTAGATGATTAGCTTCTTGTCTATTAAACTATATCATTAGGAAGCGTCTGATTGGTCCCAGAATGGTTCTGCAGCAGGACAACAAGCTCGAACATACAGAGTCATAAAGAGTTATCTTCCTGCACCACAGAGCCCTGATCTCAGCGTCGTGGAGTCAGTCTGGGATCACATGATTAAATCACAGACTAAATCCACAGAAGAACTGTGGCAGGTTCTCCAAGATGCTGGAACAACCGACCTGACAAGTACCTGAAGAGAATGGGTGCTGTTCAAAGACAAACACTGATACTGATGTAGCTTTTTTTTCTCTTTTCAGATAAATAAAAAACAACCTGACTTCACTTTTGGTGCCTAAAACATTTACACAGTACTGTATATCTAACCAAAACAACAAACTTTGACAGTGCATTAAAAAAGTAATTCCTATGTAATGAAAAATGGAAGTCGTATTTATTGTAAATAAATAAATAATACACATTTCTTTTTGAGCATGCTGGCAGCAAGGCTTCAGGGATGGCAGTGTCAGTTTCTATGGTCGCTCAGTCCACCAGAAACCAGAAATATTTCAACTTTTTTCAGACATTCATGGTCCCCAGAGGTTGAATCCTACTGGCTTTAGTGATACCCTGACTTTTCCTCTGGTGCCTCCACGACATTGGTGATTTTGAGTGAAATATCTCACCAACTGTTGGATGGATTGCCATGAAAGTAGTGCCAGTTATCAATTCTTGCTATTCCTGCTAAAACTATTTATCTGTCGATCGCTGCACGTCCTAAAATAATAGTGAAATAATGAGTCACTGTCACGGCAGATGAGCTGATAACAGAGGACGCTGTGAACAGGGTGTGTGTTCACAAGAGAGCAGAGGAGTTTTGATTAGAGGTTTTTGAGTCACGAATTCAGTGTTTACAGTTTCTCTGAGCCAAAGATGACGTCTTCAGGTTGTTTGTTTTGTCTGAGCAACAGAGATATTCAGTTTACAATGACAACACAGAGGAAAGAAGCAAATCCTCAAGTCGGAGAAGCTGGAAAATGACTTGATTCAATGACTAATCATCTACTTTTTTATGTTTTAATACTGGCTTTTGGGCTGAAAATCTGTGCGGTAATCTATGTGTAGTAGATATACAGAGAAAGGCAAATTTACACTGTCTGAATCACCAAACTCTCTCTCTCTCTCTCTCTCTCTCTCTCTCTCTCCACACACAACACACACACACACACACACACACACAGATGAAGTGATGGGTCGTGTAGAGTGTGTGCTGCAGTGTTGAGAGCAGAGGCCACTTCCTGTCCCGCTGCATCGGAAATACCAGCCCTGAAGCCTCTGAGGCTGGATTCAGATTAGACTACAAACACTCGCGTACACATTCACACTTTAAGTAAACTCAACCACGCGCACGCCCCAGAGCAACACACGCAAACAGCAGCAGAGCTCAATGCAGCACCAGCACATCTCAGTAGCTGCCTAACCTCAAACACCAAAACACACACACACACACACACACACCACACATATATGTACACACTCGTACACACATCGCACACAAACACCCACACGCACAAAAAAAAAAAAAAAGTCCCATCCGCTGGGAGTATTGTTGGATTCTTCCTCCTCTGACGCCCGAGAGGCTCTTGCTTGGGAAAAGGAAACGCAGTCTTGTGTAACCTTTATACACAGCAGAGACAGAGAGAGTCTTTTTGTTGGCAGCGCCAGAGGTCAGGCCCTGAGCTCCGCTTTAATCCTGATTTCTACAGTCAACATCTTGTCAGCTCCAGAGACCGAAGGCCTTTCTCCTGCGTGACATTGGGAGGAGCGTTTCACTGCGAGCAGATGAATACATACGTGCAAGTGCAATCAAAATAGATTGGAGAGCACTTGTATATTTTTAGTCTGCACAGAGTGGAGAAGAAGTTATCATTACAGCTGCATTAATCAATATTTTTTATATCTAATGTCAAAGATTATCAGATTATCATCAGACTATAGTTCCCCTCAGCTCTACTGAGTGTTTTTAGTCTATTTTTAAATCAGTGTTTTGTTTTATGGCTCTCAGTGTTTGTGTTTGGTTCACTCTTGGCTTTTCTCAAGCTTGTTTCCAGCAGCTGTTTTTCAGCGGTAAAGGCTCTCATGCACCCAGTGTGCATCACCTTCCCCCGGGAGCAGCAGACTTAAAGGTCCCATGTAGTATAAAGGTAGATGTCCATGTCTAGGTTCTATATTAATACTGTGAAAGTGTCAAAGCGCTCAGTAACGACAAACAAGTTTCCCTCCGAAACCAACTTCATGAAAAACACACACCCTCAGGCAGTGGCTCAGGAGGTCGAGCGGGTCGTCCACTTATCAAAAAGGTTGACACGTCCTTGGGCGAAATACTGAACCCCAAACTGCCTCTGATGGCTGATCCATCAGTGTATGAGTGTGTGTAGAAGTGCTGTATTAATGTGTGTGTGAATGAGTGAATGTGGTCTAATTGCCTTGTAGAGACGCTATCAAACAGTTGTTGCATCTTGTGACGGGATCACACCGGCCGTGATGCACATGAGTGCTCAGCAGTGATTACAGCATGGGACCACGCCCATCAGCTACACACCTGTTGAGTCTTGTGACTGCATCTTACGGTTGTGACGCTATTGCGACGACGAAATCTGTCCGAAGACATAAACAGCTGCCTAAAGTCTAAAACCCTCGTCTCAGCCTGTCTCTGACTGTGTCCGTCTGCAGCTTGGTGCTGGGCAGGTACAGAACAGAAACAGCTGCTTGATGCTGCTGGATACAAGGTTGATGAGAGTAGGGAGACTGAACTGTACAGAAAATGTGCCAAAACTATGAAGTAAAAGAGACTGAAAAAGCTTCAAACAGCTGACAAATTGGTGATTAATTCTTCATGAGTTTGTCATTGAGAGTGACGCCTTTCACATTAGTGTAATCGTATGATTTGTCGTTAATATAAACCACTTTGGGAAATCACATCTTGCTTCACTACCAAACATAAACACACGTGTTTGAGTGCGTTCGTGTTTCTGAGAGGGCGATGCCCCTCCTCGAAGAGCTCCGAAGCTCCCGACCTGAAAGCCTGTTGAGTTCCTCAGTAAGACCTCTGCATCCATGTGTATGTACGTCAGTGGGATGTGACGCTGCCAAATGCCCCAAATGTTTCCGTAAATCACAGACGTTGTAAATTATCAGAGTAAATATGAAGCAGGCGATAGAACTGATTGAGGGGGAAACTGCTGCTTGGTCTGTTCACAACAGCTGCTGCTGCTGCTGTCGGGGATGGAGATTGGTCGTTCACACACAACACACACACACACACACACGCGTATTACAATTAACCAGTTAGAATCAGACAGGGTCATTTGATTGGCGATATTACCTCAACATTGTTGTTGTCATGGCAGCAGAATGCAGGAAATACCTTTTTGACTGTAATGTTGTGGCTGTACTATGTTGTATAACGTGTATTACACACCCCCTGGGCTTTAACCCATAAAACCAACTTATCAGGCCTCTGACATCTTCTCAGAAATGTTTCCCTCCGACCTCTTCCTCTCTCTTTTTCGACTCTTCCTCCTCTTGCTCTGCGACTCCCGGCGGACTGTGGAAAAAGTCCATTAGTTGTTTACATACTCCCATTTTCTCCTCCTCCACTTGTGAATTAATGTAGCGAATCACGCAGACCGCTCTCCTCTCCTCTCCCCTCCTCTCCTCCGAGGGAGTTATTCACATTTAAAAGCCCATAATCAAACACCTACGCATTAAATGGAAGGCCATTAATGCTAATGGTATACCTTGGACTGAGCTCAGATGAAACCTTGAAGAACTACACACTATTAGGGCACGGCAAGGACTTTATCCTCCTGGATTTGAGTCGGGTATGTCTTTCATTTCATCTGAGGTGATGAGAAGGTCAGAGATCGGAGCAGTTGGGAAGTATTCAATCTCAAAGAGGAGAGAAATTCATCTCGTTAATTTCCTCTCTTTCTCTTTGCAAATTTACCACCTACCAAGTGTTGTGATGCAGAGCCTGAGCAGAGGAGATTATTGATTTGTATTGTGAGTTTCACCGCAAACCTCATTTCACTCTCCGAACAGCCTGATTCAAATTATACTATTTTAGTAAGGGGGGGAAAAAAAAAACACAAATTGCCAGGTTGGAAGCTGCCCTGTGGAAATCTGTGGTCACTCTTGTACCAAGTGGGCAGCCAGCTCACTGTGGGATCCATCATTTCCTCTCAGGGAGGGTCAGCAACATTCACCCTCTCCAGATTTTATCTCCCAGATTTCACCAGCCTGTCCACGACTTCTTCCACATCTCGTTCCGTCACAGAAATTACAAAGTAATTTCAGCCTCCCCCAGGCAGGCGCTCGGGTGTCTGAAGTGTTTCCCTTGGGTTATTTTTAGGACATCCCCCTCCTGGTGGTTCAGATGGTCCGGTCTAGGCCAGAGGAAGGGGAGTGGTAGGGGAAAGGGGAAATCTTCAACAATGACTTCATTAACACGATGCCCAACATGACCAGCACAACTGGACTTTACTGCTCCGTTACAACTCTGGATATATGACCTTTCCTTTTGGATTTAATTCTTTAAAACTCTCTAATTCTTTTCATCTGCGCCCACATCACTTCTAATGGGTGACATGGAAGTTTGCTAAAAGTTTCCCGCCCCTCATCCAAGACTTCAGACCTTCAGAAGCATGTTGATCACAAGTGAGTACATGTTGAGTTACATCTCCTGTGTTGTGTTACATGACAGACAGGGAGATAATGAGAACCCCAGCTTTTCAATTCTGTCTGTTTTCTTTTTGATGACAATTGACAATTGGTGCTTGATGACATTCATTAAGTTGATGATTGCTAATTAGCTTATTGAGTTGTATTTAATGAGGACCTAATTGAGCCTTGATTGGAGTGAATATGGCTTCTGGTGGAGGTATTTTTACAACTCATTTTTTGAGTAAATACTGTATCAGCGGTGAAAATCAAAGTGTAATAGGGTTTTTTCTTCATTCATGAGGCAAAAAAAAAAAAAGGAATTTGAAGCACTCCAGTATCGACTGAGAGTTCTTTATTGTTTGAAAGCCGTGGGCCTGAAAACATCATGAGAGCGGTTTTGAACTCTGGTAGAATAAAAGCTTTTTCTCTGGCAGGAAGAGCGTAGGAATCGCTCTGAATGTGCGTGGGTTACTTTCAAAATGTCACATATTGGAGAGGACTGATCACCCGCTAAAGAAAACTGAGAAAACTCCAACTCTATTATATGAGTTTTGTCTAAAAACTTTAAAATACACACCTGTATGTGAAGCAGTGCATTACTGTATGTAAATTATATTTAAATTAATCAAAAACTAATGCCTTTATTTTGAAATATGTGACCTGATATCTGCAGTTTTGGTTTTAGTCTTGTCTTTTTGCTTCCAAAGGTAACATCTGTGGACATTACATAACATGTAGTAGTCTTTGAAACCTTCTCACCATGTTGTGTGACAGTGAATGTGAGTGAACATGGTGTTAAAAGCTGAACTTAACCATCATACATCAATATATATGGAAGAAGGGGTTAAAAATCTTTTTCAATTAGCAGCAAATAAAACTTTTTTCCATCCAAATTGTTATCTACTGTATTTTTAGTGACTTGAATGTAAATAAATGTGAGGCATAAACGTAAAATAAAACAAACATAATTAGTAGCTGACTGGATTGTTTAGTAAGATCAAGACAGTGAGTTTTCCTTGTCAAGACCTTAGTTGCATTGCATTCTGGTCCATTTCCTGCTCAGCTCATGTAGCAGCGTGCTTCTTCAACGGTGGATTATTTTTTAAGATGGTAGCTTTAGTATGAAACCCACACTCTTTGATTCTGACACCGAATCTCGATTCTCAATGTGATGCTGTTGACAGTTTGATAGCTCAAAGTGTTTGGTGTGAGCAAACTACTCTGTAGGTGCTGGTGTCACTTAATCTTCCTTTTACCAGATATTCGTCAGAACAGTCCTAGAAAAACAAAGTACAGTAGGTGGTATCTCATAAATAATAATATATCAGAGGACTTTTTTCTTCTTTTTTTTTTTCAAAAACAGCTTAACTTTGGTGTATTTTTAAAACTGTGCAGTCAAACCCCACGCTCATCAAGAGCTCCGTTAGTGTTAGTTTCTCCTGAACAGTTAATGAGCTGCGCTTGTTTCTACCTAACTGCACAAGTGGCTCATTAACTATGAAAAATGTAAACACCTACAGGACAACTTAAACTTTCAGATTCACTGTAGAGGTGAGAAATTTTGCAGCTCAAACTATCCAAGATGTTTTTCCTCGCTGAATAATTTAGCGATACCTGATTAATAACATCAAGACTTTTTCACTTCTTTTGTTCATTAAAGTTACTGAGAGAGTTACAAGGTGCGGAAAACAACCCAGTCATGGTTACATTAAAAATTTCATTACTATAAAGAATGTTTTTTATGTCAACACAGGTGGACCGTCCACCAACTACTTATGTTAGATAATGTAACTAATGTTATGTAACGTAACTAAAACCTTAGCTAATGTAACTAATGTTATGTAACGTAACTAAAACCTTAGCTAATGTAACTAATGTTATGTAACGTAACTAAAACCTTAGCTAATGTAACTAATGTTAGCTAACGTAACTAAAACCTTAGCTAATGTAACTAATGTTATGTAATGTAACTAAAACCTTAGCTAATGTAACTAATGTTATGTAACGTAACTAAAACCTTAGCTAATGTAACTAATGTTAGCTAACGTAACTTTTGCGAGTTGGCCGAAGGAAAATTAAACTCTTGGCTCTTTGGTGAATGTATTCTCCTTTGTCGGGCTGGCATTACGAGCTTAGCTTAAAGGAGCTATTTGTTAGTTTTTATGGTTACAAAATCCACCTACTACCACCTATGAAGCTCACTAATTAGTAGATTACATCATTTCTTCTCATTTATGTTTAATCTGTGAGCAGTTGCCAGGAAGTTACTGGTCCCATCCAAGACATGATCCTGCACATAAACAGCAAACGTCATTTTAACACTCTGATCTTTTACACAAGCGAGTTATAATATGTTAAACAGTTAGCTTTACTGGTGCTGCTATAATACATTTGGTCAGGGCCAGAGTAGCTGATCCCCCCCCCCCCCCCATTCCCAGGCCTTGTACCAAGCTAAGATAAATGGCTGCTGACTGTGGCTTAACATTTGATGGACAGAGTGGTATCGATCTTCACATCTAACTCCCTGCCAGAAAGTGAGTAAGCACATTTCCCAAAATGTCAAACTATTCCTTTAAGCATATTATATCAATAGGTTCATCTAAATCTTCTTTGCTTGAATGCTAATCCTGAGCTTCACAGACACCAACGCAAAAACTTGTGAGCTCACTTTGTAGCTGAACCACCTCTGCTGAATAACGTGAGCTTTTATTAAGCGGAGGTCAAGTGAATGTAGAATGAAATCTGCAGCTGCATTCATACTTCAGATTAATGCAGAAACAGGTCCAGATGGATAATCAAGTGGACATTTCTCATACTTGTGTTTTTTCCATCAGTTTTCCATTAGATGCAAAGGCATCTAGAAAAGTTCATAGTGATGTCTCAACAATCATATAACTCCTAAATCATCTCTTGTGCAGCCTGAATAAAATGATGAATGTGAAAACTGGTAGAGGACGAGCTTAATTGCCTGCAGAGTCATTCTGGCCATTTCCTCACTGACAACGCCTAAATTCAAGCGGATGACGAACGGAGCCTTCCCACACCACAAATGGTAAAGCAAGAGTATGTGTGCTGCCCCTGCGAGACGATGTAATCACTGTTTTTTTAGGCAACTCGGCTGATTCTGACCATGACACAGAACTGCAGGGTCAGTCTTTCCAAAAAAGTTTATATAATTCAATCCGACTGGTAAAAACACACAAAACTTTTTGGTAGGTAAGATTCTCAGGAGCTGTTGGCAGATGACCTGAAGAGCTCGTTTTGGAGGCAGAACAGAGCAGATGAAGTGCTCCGAGATTAAAGAAAATAAAGAAATCTTCTCCCTCCGTGTTTTGCTTGGCCCGGTGACAGCTGGTTTGTTGCCCGGGAGCACATTGCGGGGCTGTGTCATATCTGTTTCTACGAAATGCCCCTGTAGTCCCTCCAATTTGCATCATGGTAACCTGAGACTATACTCATCTGAGCTCAGTGAAGCCATCTTTCCACTGGCACCGAGGCTCAGGACGGACTGTTGTTAGCAACGGACGGCAACAGTGCACAGGAGTTATGATACTGTACCTGGGTATGAGCTAATGCAGCTATACCTGCCAGCTGAGGGTGAGGCAGGTCATGCTCAGTGTTGTGTGTGTGTGTGTGTGTGTGTGTGTGTGTGTGTGTGTGTGGCTTGGACCCATGAACTTAGATGAAAGATCAGAAATCATTCAAATTATTTGTATAGCACCTAAACCATGAATTCAGATTCATTTAAAGAGGAGGGCCAGAGTGGAACCAGAATAAAGACAAAAACAATCAATAAAAATAGTAAAATTGATTAAAAACAAACATATATAGGAATGCCAAAGGACAAAAACCAATCAGCATATCATATGTGCTTGACCCACAAGAGTCAAAAAGTGGGTAGAAATTTATTTAAAATGACTATTTATATACAAGAAGCCCTACATGTAAAATAAAAAATTGCAATATACATGTGTGTTTGTATGGAAGCTAATGCCAGGTGAATAATTTTAGATTAGAAAGTCTTTATTGTCCCCATGGGGCAATCTGCTTTGCAACAGTAGTCAACACAACGAATACTGGATTATAGATTACAGTCAACATTTCCCAACTTTCCCAGACTTCATCTGTGAGAACCAACGTTACTTTTCTCAAATGTCAAGGATTAAACACAAACTAAAGACAATGACACAGAGATGCATGAAAGTTCTTTCAACACTGAACATGAACTTGGTCTTTGACAGCTTGATTGACGACCTGTAGTGAGGCTGTTTCCCTGTCTGACTTTGGACTTCTAAAACCTCTTGTGACTGGTTGCAAATTTCTACTGGTAACGAGTGACTTTTCTTTTCCTTCTCGTTTTTATCATCTTTAGAGTTAAAATAAATTAAGCAGTGGAAAAGAAGAATAGATTTTGGTGCAGAGAGATTAGTTTATTCTCTTTTCTGACTTTCAAACTCTCAATTATAGATTGGACTTGTATTATGATGATTATCCGTCCACGAACCTGACCTTTGGCTAACTTCTCTACATGACAAACAGGTGTAGGAGGTTTCTCCAGACTGTGCTGATATCACTTAATCTCTTTCAGTTGGAGGAATGTATAACCTGATTGGAGGGCTGATGTTTCGCAGCAGCTGAAGCTCTCAGAGTCTCAACGCCTGTAACAAAAGGCAGGAGTCAGGATCTTCATCTCTGTGGCCGTTATGACGTTTTCTGTTGCTGTGGCATTTTCTGGGACTGCTCCTGGTTAACGCCGGTCTGTCAGGGTCGTGTTAGGACACGTGTCACTCTGCAGAACTCCTGTTTAAACTTGTCACTTCAGTGTAATTGATTGTGAGACGTGGATTTATTTTATGGCCTGATACTAGATTGTAGATTGCCTTTTTTGTTGTTGGATTATTTTGCTTCCTGTTTGCATTGATCTTTCTCTGGGGGGCTTAACAAAGTCTGACCACTCCTGTGTTTGTCTTTAAAGAAGAAAATGGCAGCATTAGCTTATGGCATATTATTGTTTACAGAACAAACAGCAAACTAATGTTCAGAAATCAAACTTATACGCCACTGGTTCAAAATGAGAAACCATGGGAAAGGTACTAAAACCCCAACTATGTTCAGACAATGCCAACATGCACATCATAATTAGATGATTGAATAATTAACAGCTCTTATTGGTCAGAGCTGAAGTGCTTTATTATTCTAACAAGACTGAAGTAAGACGCGGTGACATTAGCTTCCTGAGATCTATTCCTGTGGAAGAATTTAATGAATCACGGCAATTTGTGGGAGTGAATCATCTCTAACAGCACAGTTAATTGCCGATCCACATAAAGGACTTTAACCTCGCCAACACCACAGGCTGCGTGGTTCGTCATTACAAATACAGCCATCAAAACCAACAACACTTTATTTGACGTTATGTTGTAGCACCAGAAATAAAAGCATTCAAGTGCTTACAAATTATATTGAAAAATCTATTTGCTTGCAGTTTGATTTTAATGATTATTTAAGTACAACTAAAGACCATTTCACACCTTAATGAATAATTATTAATGTAAAGCATGTATATCCTGTGGGGATGGCTCTTTGTATGCTTTATGCTTCTGTTATGTTATTATAGTTTAATAGTGGTAGAGGTTGAATCTGCTTGTCCTGAATAAACCAGTGATGATGTTTAGTGTCTGGATTTAAAGGATTTGAGATTTATTGTTCCTGCTGCCACTGTTTGTCTGTATTGGTTTTACTTTGTCATTTGATCTTTGCTCTGTTGCTGTAATCGCTGCCTCTTTCAGGGAGTCATCTACGTGACAGAAATTAATGCAGTGTATTGTTATGGTGGAGAATCACGCGGCTAGAAGGTTAATACGTTTTGACAAGTGTGAGCAGTTTTTTTTTTTGCTGCTTTATACTTGTTACAGTTCATAATGTAATTACTTCTCCTCTCGGGTCATTAATAAGGGGAAGGGGCTCCCTCATGTGCGCACTAACTTAATGCCGTTTCATTCATATGAAAGTTGCTCACCCAGCAGATTTCATAATAATACAAAGAGTAATAATTGACCTTTGCAGTTCCTGTCAACACTTTTACATGTGTGCATTTTATAATGGAGTTATGTGGCAAAATGCGAGAGAGGATTTTCTTGAGTTGTGGTTTATATAAGCTGCTCCAGGCTGATTCAAGTTCATTCAGAGAACTCTTTATATAACAGACCTGTTGCAAATCTCCTCAAACTAATTTCCTCTGGATAATCAAAAAGAAAATCTGTTGTGCAAGCAGGATTATTGCTGGATATCACTCAAGGATCCATCACTGAGATTACCTTGACAGCCTTTTTTTGCACTTGTAATATATGAACGTTTTGCTGATCATAGTCCACATCAGTGAGGTAAAGACGCACCAGCATCTTATTTTTGATTAAAAAAACATTGATTTTTTTTAAATATTAAAGTTGATTTTTGTGCAGCTTTTATCTTCAAGGTTCCTGGTTTGCCCTAAAAAAAATATGTGTCCAGACACAACATACTGCTGCATTGTACACACACTCACAAACACACACACACTGTGAGTCACACAGTAGAGTTTGAGTGTTTGCCCCTCCGGCCCTTCGTGACTGCAGACATCTTAACTTTCCCCTTGCCGAGCTGACTGGACTGACAGGGGAATACCATCAGAGAAACAGTGAAAAAGAAGAGGAAAAAATTGCCGGCCGTTTTGACAGCTGACATACCTGTGATCTTCAACCACACCTCTAGAGGCCCCGCAAGACGCTCTCAAGCATCTCCCTGAACTGCAAGCAGAGCAGTGACTTTATCCAGCAACGCCAAGTGTTTAGCGAGGCGTAAAAGTGGTTTGAAAGCCTTCGAACATCAGTTAAATATTGGACTTTGTAGGAATGGGGCTTTTCGGGAATATGGCTGAGAGTGTTTGAGCTTGTTTGGCCTTTTGTGGATGTGGTGAGACACAGTCAGTCAGAGAGCAGAGTTTTCACAAAATTTATTATAGGCTGCACTTCACCAACTCACCTGGAACACCCACAATGTCAGACACCTTTCTCCATGCATTGTTTTTTATATTTAAGTCTCTGTAAACAAACAGGGAAACGCCGTAAATGATGGCAAAAAGCGCCACTGTAATTATCAATTTCTCCTCTATTGTTCGTGGGAACAAATGTTTGATGGGAACAAAAGTTTACACGGTTGTGTTCTCTAGAGTGGAGCACTTCTACCTTCTGATTGGTTGCCGCGGAACCACGTCATAGCTGATTACATAAAGTTGTTTGAACATGCAGTTAAGTTTCGTTTACATGCGTCATTTCCAGGCAGCTGAAACATGAAGCCAACACTGAAGCACCAAAAACTGCAGTTCCTCTAATTAGGCACTGGCAAGATGGCAACAGTGGATCAGCCCACTCTGAGCTTCAAAAACCACTATTCGGAAACAGAAGCTTCCAAAAACACCAGAGGATAACATACATGCTCCGACAGTTAGCTACAACAATTACACTTTAGCTAGTAAGCTAACAACTATCTATAAACGAACAAAAGTTTTATCCTGTTCACACGCTCATTCATGCTGCTCCCTCACTCATACAGACCAGTGCTCTCTCACCCTCACAGATCATTCAGCAGTTGAACTGATCAGGGATCAGATAAACGCTACAACAGCTCAGTGCACCTACTGTATGAGTGTATGAGTTGAAGTCGCTGAAGCCGCTGTTTCCTTCAGCTTTAAATGAGACGGGAAGATTGACGTCTAATTAAACCGTAATTGCTGAGAAGCTGCCTTTTCGCAGGGAGAATATGCTCTTCCATAGAGCGCTGACTGACACTGTGGGAGGAGTAAAGTGACGGGTGCATTTACATCTTCTCAAAATATGGCTAAATGCATCTCTCATCTCCTCTCAAGGTGTTGGAGCGATCAGATTTCAGGCCATCTTGAATACTTCTTGGAATTTAAAGCCTTTTTTTTGTATCTGATCTGTGTAACACGCATGAATTGATCACATTTAAAAAGGCGGTTGTGGAAATAGACGACCAATGCTGCTCTTATGTGAGAACTGTTCACAATACACTGACGAAAATTGGAAACTGAAACTCATCTTTTAAAATAAGACAACCAAACTGATATTTAACACAGCAGAATATGAGGTACACAGTTCCTGAACTCACAGTAAAGTACTGACTGTTAATAATTGATAATTAATGATTGATAATGATAATTCACAATCCTAACTCTTGAGGATAATGATGCACATCCCACTGTGACACAAGAGGAATAAAATATTTCGAAAACAACATCAAATCCTTGAGCCATTTAACTGTCTTTTCTGTTGAAGTAATTTGCAGTGATTGCCCCGACAAAAATGAACTTTAATCTTTAAATTACCCTAATTTATGGCAGCAGTAACTCTGTTAGTCCAGGTCAGTGCTTTGGTGTCCAAACAAACATAAACACCCAAACACAAACGGTCCACCGAGCACGTAACCCCCCACAATCCCCCAGTTCCTCTCCGCATCCAGGCACACACCATCCAGCTTCCTGGCGCTAGCAGGGTGGAGTGGCCTAATCACACATCCAAATCTCTTATCGGAGCCCAGAGGGGCCAAATCACAACTTCCTCAGAGACAAAGTCATTTGGAAAGGGAAGAGGCCACTGCCTGCTGTGGTCATGCTCAAACCCAGGAGCCCAGTAAGATACAATCACTTACGTAAACGCTTGAGCCGAGCAGAGAGGCCCCTGAATGTGGCAGTTGAGGTCAGTGACCAAAAATGCAGGCGGAGTATAAAGTTAATTGTTGTTTCTGACAGGTGCAGAGTGTTTTGTTTCTCGCTGGAGTCGTAATTCATGTGGTAATTAGGTCCGATACGAATTAGGGTTGTTCTCATGCCTGTGAGTCATTGACTTTTTTCTTATGTGTTGATTTCACCCCGTCCACGTCCGACTGAAATGATTTGTTGTCGTCCAAAGACGTAGTTCCATATTCACACTGTGCCACATTTCCTTCCTCTTACCCCTTTTTTTTATGGGGGTTTTGTTTTCTAATCAATCGTTCATTACATACCTGGCTGCTCTGATGTCATTTGGTCGGTTTCTACACAATACATTTACATGAAAAATATGTAATAATGCACAAGAGCCATAATTTAAGAGGATAATACACAATTGAGGTGAAGATTTTCACAACATTAAATGTGCAACCAAGTCCATTGTTTTCCTGTATCAAGACAAAAGGGCATTCTCACCGTTTAATTCATTTGTAGCACTATTGGTTTTCTGTCATGTTCAACCTTGAAGTTTTAATGACCTAGCTAGAGTGAGCACTGGCTATGCAAGCTGGCTAACAGTGGCAAGCTAGCACTAAGTTATTAGCTAAGTTATTAGCTGTGCTATCACATTGAATTTACTTTTTTCTAATGTTTTCCACATAGATTTTACATTGAATTGGCTTTGATAACACAGGGGGAATATGTGAGGAAGAATAAGTTGATAGCTGTAGCTAAAATGTTCGCTAACGTTGTTGTTTAGCAGCGTAGCTAGCCTGTCTTCATTAGCTTGTGTCTCATTCTTTTATTACGATTATTTTTTTCTAGTACTTTCTTGTTCCTAAAACCTGCCGCAGCAATATAAAAAAACTATTTAAAAAATTGTCCCTGACAAATGTACTAGCTATCTACACCTTTACACTACAGATCGCAGCAGTGGTAGCAATTTGACTTAGCATGTTTTAAAGCTAGCAAGGTCAGAAATATCCTTTGACTTCTGGGGTGAATCAGTGTAAATGGAAAAAAAAGTGCTGATCTGAGTTGAGTTGACACTTCATATACAGAAAAGTGGCTCCAGATATTTCATCTTCCCCCTCTCAGCTCTTTGGTATGCAGGTTGATCTTTGGGTGGTAACAGGGGGAAGGCTTGGTTGGTAAACACGAACATGATGTGTGCAGTTTACTGATCGTGGCCTCTGGGATTTCTGCGTTTTAATGTCTACATTTTTCATTTGTCTTGCTCCTTTTCGGAGTTGCAAAGAGGCCAAGTGCAGCTTTAATATCCAAACACCTTGTAACGTGAGGAATCAGAGAAAATCTACTTTCTCTTTTTGTCCAGGTTTGACTGACTCCTCTGGTTTGCACTCCTTTAACACAGTCATATGCCTACAGCACAACTGTAATCCATTTTTTTCCACAACTGCCCTGGAGTGATTTGGGTCTGAATGCTTTACTCAAGGACCCTGAGATAATTCTATTATTAATAATGATTCTGTTTCCTCACTAAAGTTTTCCCTGCAGGCTTTAAGGACTGTAACCTCAACCCCTTCCAACAGAAGCCTCTTCTCTGAGCTCTGAGCCACTGTTGCCTTAAAGCAGGATATTAGGCCTATTTAAAGTGGAAAACTGGCTTAAATAACTGGAGCTTTTTAACTTGTGACCCTCAAGGTTGCGAAATGGGAGTTTGCTCCGAGTGATGTCGGTGGCGAAAAAAGCGCTACGGCTGCCTTGCTAAGTTCAGGGGCTCTCTCTCTGGTAGATTCACATATCCCTGGATTTACAGAACCTCTCACGGACAAGTGAGACCGCCGCTCAGCAAGCACACTTGATCCCTTTTCTATCTCAAATGTCACAAACCCATCGTGACGCCGGAAAATAGGCTCAGCGCTCTGATGTTTAACCAGCAGGTTATTTGAAGGGTCAGGATATACATACTTATGGTAATTCCTCTGTGTTTTACCACTCTGTCTTTAATTTCCATCCGCTGCTCTTGACTTTTAGTCAGTTTCTCTTTCTGTCTTTCCCGTCTGTCATTCTGAAGATTGCCATATTCGCTGAATCCCTCTTCCCCCCTCCCTCTTTGTTTACATATCTGGACCATCTGCTTTGTGTCATGCTGTTCTCCTGACCCCCGGGGGATCTAGGGGAAACAGCGAGACCACATCATAACCAAGTTTCCATCCTGCTGTCAAGTGAATTTTAGGCAAACTTTTGAAAAGTCACAAAGAATAAAATGTGAATTAAGCGCCTTTCATTCATCTTGGCTGAATGAATAAGTAGGCAGTAAAAACACAACCACCAGACAAGAAGTGTTTGAAGAACCGATCAGTCATGGGCAAACTGCTGTTGTTGTTCTTTAGTGTCGGCTAATGTCGGCCATATTTCATGCTGTCTGAATATGAAAACAAGAAATGCCCTTGGCAATATTCTACCCACAACGGTGCCTCTTATGCATGGAGAGAGCAGGTTTAACATTTCAGGGAGGGCTGTGGTGGACAAATATTTTGACTCCCCTCAGAAAATCCACATCCTCTTCTGAGCTTTGCAGCCAGACTGAGAAAATGATTTCTGTTGCAGCTGAATGTAAACATCCTGGATCAACAAAACCTTTTCTTTCTTCTTTTTTTTTTTATGCTTCAAGTGACAACGTTTTGTTTTTCTCCACTCAGCCTTTTTCTAACACAGTGTGTCAATTTCCACAAAAATACTTGACTGCAGTCGAGTTTGGTGTCAGTATATTCACATGTACTCCAATGCAAACTAAACGAAACACAATGCAACATTAAACTTTATGGATGACCAATAAGTTTGGAACAGTAGTGATATTATAAATATTGAACAACTCAAATCAAAGGAACAAAAAAAAGCATACTCCCTGGAGGTCACGAATGTAGGGGGCCGCGCTATAAACACTGAAAAATAAATAGTTAGAAAAAATTTAAACCACATAAGCCAAAAGAATATATATTCCTAATTCTTAGAAAAATACATTTTAATTTCAGTTTGACTTTCTAACAAGAAGAAACACATTAGTGCAGCCTGTGCAAACGCAAAGAGATACTATGCAGCCTACCTGGATGTTCTCTCTGGATACTGTCTGAATACTGAGAGTTTGAACAAATACTGATGATGTCAACAGACAGTCCCTCTTCAAATACCACAGTCAAAGTGAGAAAAGGGACTCAATTTTACTGAGATCTTGTTGAAACTGTGGCAAGATGGTGGCTAATCACCGGAGAAGGACAGAAGTGAGGAGGCCTGATTCATAATGTTCAGATTACAATATTGTCCATGAGAAATTTGCAGCACTCCTCAGAGATAAATCCTTTTTCATGAGTATCACTGGTGAATGAGAAGCATGTGAGAACTGTCCTGTTGATCTGCTGCAACAGCCTCAGAGAGCGAGCGAGAGAGAGAGACACAGACAGAGAGAGAGAGAGAGAAGGCAGATGGATAGAAGATGAAGAGGAGGCAAACATGAAAAAACCTCTTTTCCCTCTCTCTCAGAAGCACCCATCCCCACTCTCAGCCAATTAGCAGTAATTAAAATGGCCTATTTGGCCTCAGAGATAATTAATAGCCTGTATATGCCTCCAGTTTTTCTTTCTCAATGTTTTTTTTTGTGCAAATGCAAATGCAAATGTAATTAAACTTCATAAACAGGCGACTGATTAAGTGCAAATATTTGCCCTCTTAAAGCGGGCGGAGCATGAAATGATTATAATTGAATCAAATGCTGTTTTCCTTCTCACTGTTTACAGAGATCGAAGCCAAGGAGGCCTGTGATTGGCTGCGAGCGGCCGGCTTCCCTCAGTATGTGCAATTATTCAAAGGTAAATATGAGGCAGTTAATGTAATCCTGTGCCACACGCAGCCCGCCATCAGCTCCGAGATGAGACGCACTAAGTCCAGACCGTGTCTCAAGCGGTTTCTTATTGTGTCATTCATCTTTGTTTGTTTGTCAGACTGCAGGTTCCCCGTTGACATCGAGTGGGCGAAGCGCGATCACTACTTCCTGGATAAGGATGCTCTTGATTCGCTCTGCAGGTAACAAGTGCATGCAACTAACTGTGCAGGTGTGGACACAGCCCAATACACACTTACAGCAAAACAAACAAACTTTAAATACAAATGATAGTGTTAAGATTTTGTGCTCATTCAAGTGTGAGGCTGTATTTCTACTGTTGTTGTGTTGGATAATATTATAGAGTGAGATCTTTGTGTTATTATGACCCCTTCAACTCTCCATGTGCCGTATGTAAAGTATATTACAATTTAAAAACACCATGAAACCTCCTGCTTTTTCCTCTGAGTGTTACGTTCAAGAGCCTGTGCAGTTTAAACTAAATACAATATATTTAAAAGACGTAGACGACTATTGTGAACGCAATATATGAATTTATTTACTGTGTATATGGAAAATTGTATCCATGGTTTAAATGTTGTCATAAATGCCAGTAATACTCTAAATGAGGAGAGTTCGACCTCTTCTAACTCCCTACAACAAAATCGACTGTTACGATTTGTTGCTAGGCGACATCTAGTGGTCGTAGTAATTATGACAGCAACAGAATGGAAAAGTGCGGTGACGTAGTATAAAGAGCGACAAAGTCCACGTCATTGACACAAGAGAGCGGTGTTTGATTCCCGTCGTTTGTATTATCCACCACCGTTCAACAAAGTCAACCACGTTGTTAACGTTGTAACCGTGACAACAACGATTTTTACCCAAATCACGATCTCTCCCTTAACCTAACCAAGCCATGAACATTATAATAGTAACCATAACGACGAAGGTACGTACGCCGTGCTCGGTACAGTACAGTGTTTATTATCGTAACCATGACAACCGAGGTCCGGTACGCCTGCCGCCAGAGGAAGGGGGAGGCGCGTCGAATCAGAGGGTTGAACAGAACGACCTATACGGTCGTTCAGGTTGGAGGATGGTTGGTGGTTACAGGTGCAACAGAGCGCTCATTTGACCACACAGTCACTTCACTACAACCACGGTCTGACGTTGCTTCACTTTAATCCTGCTGGTCCAGGGATTAAACTGGCCTCCACGTAGGAAATGCCATATTGTGATGATAGATGATGAGAGTATACGGTGCCGCTGTATGTACTGCCGGTAAATGATGCGTTTAACAGGTCCCTATCATTGCATGACATAACCACCACGTTCCTCTCCTCTTCCTCTTACAGGAGATTAAGCACTTTAAACAAATGCGTGGAAATGAGGCTGGAACCGCGAAGATCAAAACGCAGGGTGAGTGTTGAGAGCGAACGCAGCAGGACTCTCATATCGAAGCAGCTGAAGCGGCGGAGGGCATCACACCATGAAATCTGCTCGTTAAGCATCACTTGATTTTGACTGATATCAACTGACAGCTCCTCCTCCTCCTCCTCCTCCTCAGTGGAGTCTCTTTCTAGGAGGAAGTAAAGATCTGAAAAGAAAGTAAAAGGAAAAGAGGACATGAAAAGCTGAACGAATTATCTTTGAGAAACATGGATCTTAAAAGCCTTGAGGTTTATATCATTATAATATAAATTAAACTGTAATTTATCTCATAATTAATTTAATATTTCCGTGATATTTTTTTCTATTATGTGAATAATATAAATACGTATTTTATAATCAAGTTACACAATTAACCTAGAAACACACACAAAAAAAGCAGCTTCTCAACTGTGAATATTTAATAGTTTTTTTAGTTCAACACCTTTGGTCACACTGAACAAGACTTTAGAATATGTTCATTTCTGGGCATTTTCCACTATTTTCTGGTATTTTATTCACTGAATAATCAAATCAATTATTAAAGAAAGTAACTGTCAGATGTATTGATAATACAACAATAACAATTCTCCTGTGATGGATTAAGTCAAACAGTTTTGCTTAATCCACGTTAAATAATTATTTTATATTCAAAACAATCCGACTACATTTTAAATTCTAAATATAAAGTTAGCCCACTTCACAACACTTGCTTGCATAAATATTTGTATAAATTATTGAAAACATCTTGGTGTGTTTGTGTACATTTCAGACCTCTGTTTGTTTGTCTGCGTCTCTTCTTCTGTTTGCAGACTGTGTGCATGTCCCTCCTCTGCATATATTAGTGGTGTTGCAGTGTGTCTGTATAATATGCAGATATTTGTGAGTCTTTATCTTGTCCTCCTTCTTCCAGGGAGACGACTCTGACGAGGAGGACTTGTGCGCCATCAGCCCCAACTGGACCTACGACAGGCGGACGCGGCGATGGCGACGCCTCAACGTGGACGTGCTTCGCTTGACTGACAGCCCCGGCGGAGCCCAGGATGTGTCTCTGTGTGACGTCAGCGACCGCCATGATTTCTGCTCCATCCACAGTTCCAGCAGCACTGACAGCGAAGGCCACGACGGACACCACAAGAGCCACAGGAAACCTGCTGCCACCACGGCCTCTTCTGCCGCCGCTACTGCTAGCACCACGGACGACCAGGAGACCAGCAGGAGCTCCTCCCGCTGCTCTTCCACGAATAAAACCCCCTCCCTGGACACCTCATTCAGTGGACCCCCTTCCCCTGGGGAAAGCGGTGGAGGATCATCCACCATGAGTCTGGAAACCGAAGGCTGCTTCCCAGACAAACCGCCCAGGAAGAAGTGCACCAGTCTGCTGAGGAAGATGGAGAAGCTGAGGCTGAGGGGGACGACGGGACTGCTCCCCTCCGGACACAGCAGTGAAAGCAGCAGCAGCAGTCGGGCCCGGCATGTTATAAGCGGGCCGGTTTGATCCAGGAGGAGGAGAGGATGGAGAGGCTGCACTGCCCATCAAGGTGAGGGTTGTGGATTGTGGTCTTTCAAAAACACCAGAAGGTTCTATCACAACATCTCGTACTCTCTGTCTCCAGTCTGCAGGGTCGACCCGACAGACGGGCGTCCTCCTCGCCCTCGTCCCCTCACACCATCAGCAGCAGCAGCAGCAACAGCCACTCAGAGAGCAGCAGCACCGTCAGCACGCCCAGCCCGGTCACCCGGGTCAGGAGCAACTGCAAACGCTCCAACAGCGGCGTCGGGGTCGGAACGACCCGGAACAACCAGAACCACGCGGGAACAGAGGTCAGTCCTGAAGGTCGAGGCCTTCAGAGAAAAAAGTGAACATAGATAAGAATGAATTCACCAAAACTTGCAATGGAAACCCTGCTACCATCTCCCTGCTTGTGTTTCTGGCCCCAGCAGGCTTTGTTGTACAGTACTGTGTTATAATAACTCGTAGAAATGATGATGAAATGATGGTTGAACACACATGCTCAAGATCACTGGTGTGAATAAGGACAAGAACCAAGCAAGCCTTCTGCTTGTTAACTCTGAGCTACAGTATTCACATGATTCACTGTTTTAAGAGTCGTAATAGAAAAAGAACATTTAACCACAGTGTTCAAAAGGACATCCTTTTTTTTTTTTTTTAAAGGCCACTGTGGCTGCACACCATTCATTTTTCCACAGAGGACAAGTTCTACTCACATTTTCCATTGAATAGAAACAGACTGTGACCAATTTTGAACCCATTCAGGCTGATTATATGTGACACTAAGTGGTCTATATGGTACTGGGTAATTTCAAATATCACTATTTTGTTATTTGGAATGATATGTTAAAGTTTAGTGAGTAGTGTCTCCTTCTCTTTATTCACTCAGGACTACAGAAACCAGATCAACAACAACAACAACAGCAGTAGCAGCCACGAGAGTCTGGTCTTCCACATCCCCCACGGACACAAACCGGGGACCTTCCCCACCTCCCTCGCGCACAAACACGCCATCTTGTCCCCCATCATTGACGACACCTCCGTCAACTGGAGGACCGGCAGCTTTCACGGCTACCGGGGGCGAAACAGCTGCCGCCGTGGTACAGCGTCGCTGGCCACTGGCGGCCAGGACCCCTCGTCTTCGTCCGCAGTCCCCAGCCCGCTGGCTGTGGTGGATCATCGGGCGAGCATCTACGACAACGTGCCCGACCACCAGCAGCTGTCTGAAGGTGTAGGTGGCTGCGGAGGAAGTGGCAGCGACGCTGAACGGACGGGTGAGGAGTCCGAGGTGGGTCAAAGGCCTGATTCTGCACTTAATGTATTTGTTTATTTTTGCATTTTATAATATGAATTGATCACTTATTTGAAAAATTATATTCTTTTCAGGGGTGAATAAGGTTTCTAATTTTCTAATTCTAACATTTGTCTTACACTTTCTGAAGAAGATTTTACTCATTATTCATAGCATAAATTAATAATTGATTAGTAAAGTACTAATTTATTCATTTCATTCATTTAATCATGAGCTGGTAAAAGAGACAACTTCTGGATGACTAATATCATAATCCTGTACACAAGAATAACAATAACAGTGAAATTAGTACTTGCTTTTTTAAATTTCATTATTTTATTTGACTTTATTTTTATGTTCAATGCTCACTGATAAAAAATAAATAAATAAATAAACTGTTAATGTGTCAAGCTACATCCACATTTTCACCACCGTTTTATTTTGTCTTTGCTAGCAGTTAAAGTCGGCATTTTATCGCTACAACTGTCTTTGCTGTTCCTCGTTCATAGTATTGTGTGCGACCAATCAACTGCAGGGTACACAATCTGCTTCCTGTTTACGCTGGCTCGCGCATGCTCAGTGTACGTGAATGGTCACGTATGTATGTGTTTACAGACGGAGCTAAAACACTTGTCTAGACGGAGATCGTTTTCGGTTTAAAGCGCCATTTTGAAATGAAAACGTTTTAGTGTGGACGGTGCCAAATGTTCATTTTTGGTTCCTGACCAGATGTTAAAAACTTACCCTGAAATAGAACAAAACTATTTGTCTCTAAAAGTTAGCTTAGACAAAGAAGCACTATAATATCCTACACAAGTTAGTACGATACACTTCACATGCACCAAAAACAACAGTAAAACACATTTACTTTTTTGGTGTCAGAGTGTGTGTGTGTGTGTGTGTGTGTGTGTGTGTGTGTGTGTGTGTGTTTGTGTCTCTGTATGTGATATTTCATATAAAAGCACAAACTTCTGGGACCATCACTAAGTGTATTTAGACTGCAGAGGTCTGTTTGTAGAGAACAGGCCAGAGAGTGATAAACAGTAAATGATCACTTGCTGAAGTTATTATCATTGTTAGGGATCAACATGTGCAATATATTATGGTTATTTTGTATAACGAGGCAGTAAAATACTGACATCTGTCCTCTTTCGTTAAAAGTTTTACACTGTGCTTCACTAATCAATTACAGATTCATCCATCAAACAAATCATAAATAAGACACAAGCAGCAGCCTCTCTCTCTCTCTCTTTCTCTCTCTCTCTCTCTCTCTCCCTCCTTCTCTCTTTGACTCACCTTCTTTTCTACTAAAAAAAAGATTAAAATCCCCTGAAAAATATCAATAAATCTATAAAAAGCCACGGTAAGTCAATCGACATTATTGATTTTGCTAAACTAAGCTCCATATGGAGTTGGAGTATCCCCATAAAGCCAGAAATCATTTTGTGAGTGCTCATATCAAATTTCATTTTCGATTGAAACTATACAGTTGTCTTTGACAACTCATATAAATCACTTTGATTCAGACGCTTTCTTTTTTCTAGGAGTCATTTGGAATAAAGCTGGCAGCCCTTTGACAAAAAGATGGCGGCCATGGAAGTAAAAGTTGACATAGAATATTATAAAAGTTATTATGAAATGGCTTTTAAGGAAGCAGTTATATCTACGCCTGAACTTTAGCTCCTCCAAAACTGATGTAAAGCAACAGAACCTTTAACCTTTACTTTGCAAAAAAAAATGTACTGAATCAGTCATTGGAGAGAAAGTAAAAAAATACATAATGTAAAAAAGCTTAGTTAGTAATGTCTTTAAATCAAAACACATAAAACTGTGCTTGAAAAGTTTGTAGTCTGACTTCTTTGTGATGAGAAATTTTGTTGTAATTCACGTGTGATTTTGTCCACACAGGTGAGTCGGCTGTTGGCAGACGAGGACGTCTTCTCAGCTCTGGACAGCGTGCTGGAGAGGATCAGCGACCTCCAGCAGCTGGTCTCCACCTGGTCCGAGAACCTGTCCGAGGATGATTGTCAGAGAGGTTCCTCCTCCTCGTCTTCCTCCTCTTCCACCCAGGACTCACCTGCCGCCTGCTCCTCGGCAGCCTCCCCCTGCCCGTCCTCGCCCAGCCACATCCACCTGGAGGTGCAGGAGGTGGAAGAAGGGGGGGAGGAGGAAGAGGAGGAGGAGAGCTGTGAGAAGATACCAGTGAACGGAGAAGAGCCAAAGTCGCCACAGCCCAGGAGCAGGTGAGAGAGCTTATGAGTGTAATGCAAGAAACAAAAACTGAACACTAGAACATTTCATATTTCACATAAATAAAACTGAAAGTGCTTCACAAGTGTCTGTAAAAAATAATTCAAGGTTATGAAAAAAATAACTCAAAATCAGGTCTAGGAAATAGAAGCAATTTCTTGGATGCTTAAAGTCGCCCTGGACATTTGTAAGCGTAAGCAGGACACTAATAATGACAGTTAAGGGGCTTTTATTCCCTCAGGCATGAACCAAAGTAAGACTGCTGAAGTTATTGCGAAGCACTTAAGATAAAATGTTGTATAGTTTTAATTGCTTTTTTTTTATAGTGCTGCTTTTATAACTGTTAGTTGTTGCACATTTGTTCTCAGATATGAGCAATAAAAAGTTATGAAGCCTCTCCTTTAATGTAAAGGCAGTCACATCATCATTGTATTCTGATGGACGCTACTTGTTTTCTCATTTTTTTCTCTGTGTGTGTTGTACTGACTTAGTACACAATTATGTGTGTCTTTATATGTACTGTTTGCACATGTTGCATCTATGGACCTGCTTTTTAACCACACTAGCATTGGCTCGAAAGACGGGAATCCCTGTCGCTCCAGCACTTTGTTTAACCTTTGTTTATCGGATGAATTAAAATTGATTAAATACAGATGTTCCTTAGAGGATGAATCTTAATGACAACATAGATCTGAAACAGAAAAGCATATGCAAACATTAGCATGTGAATCTGTGATCATGTTTGCATGCTTACATTGTAAATGCTTTATATTTATCATCAGAATATTGGTATCCAATAGTTGTTAACATGATATCTGCAAGCATGTTAGCATGCCAAAGGTAGCACAGCATTCTATATTTGGCTCTGTTTGGAACTGGCATTTGCATGCTAATACGCTAATTTTAGCGTTTAGCCCACCTGCCCCAGACCCAATGTAGCGTCAGGAAGATGCTGGACTTTAGCGGCTCTAACGTTGGACAGATGTTAAATTTTGATCGGAAATGAAAATCGGGTTGATGTCAGAACCCAACGTTGTCAAACTGACATTGTGACGTTTTGCTCACAACTAGCATGTCAGCATTTTATATGTCAAGATTGTGTTAGCATAAATCATTTGGAAGACCTTTACAACTTAAAACCACCAAAATATCAGTCTGATGAAGCCTGATGTTGTCCTGAAAGGGAATTGAATTTTGCAAACATTATCACTGTTGATAGATAACACTTTAGATTTTGGCAGTAATGTGACTTTTCCTCTGGAGCCACCTTCAGGACAAACTCTACATATTTTGACCGACTAGTGCTATAAATCTTTCACTTACTTGTTTATATACTCAACAGTTTTACCTCCCCATGTGTAAGTGTATTACAGACTTGGAGGGCTGCTGTGATTCAGACTTTAATCTCTTTTATGCAAATGGATCTGTTTTATTAGACCATCTAAACAGATCAAAACATGTTGTCACATACAGTTTGCCGTCTTTTGATTGGTCTTTTTGAACAAATTCAAAGGCTCTGCTGCCCGAATTAATGAGGCAACAACCATCATTTGAATTTAATAAAATTTTCTGTATTTAGATCTAAGTACAAACACTTATTTTCAGCAGCTCTGGGAGCTAACTGGTTCCTGTTGGTCTCCCCTTGTTTGTGATACGTTAAAGACTGTGCATGTCTCTGTGTGTTCAGCAGAGTGAGCCAGCAGCTGCACTGGTCCAGCGAGCAGAGCCTGCCCTCTCTGCCCACCAGTCCAGGGGTGGAAAACCAGTCTGTCTCCCAGTTCCTGCTTCTGCAGAAACTCTCCCTGCTGAAGCTCACCGCTCTGATGGACAAATACTCCCCGTCCAGCAAGCAGGGCTGGAACTGGTAAGAAGTGGGGGGGGGGGTGGAGGACAGAGGAGGCTCTGGGAGTATTTTTGGGTGATTTAATGCTTGAAAATAAAAGCCAGGGTTCAGCAGAGGTTGAGGACAGAGTGAGCGGAGGTGTGGAGAGGGGAGAAACAAAACTCAGTGAAAACAACACTGTTCTCAGATTCTTCTCTCCTGCACACCTGAGTAGAGAAACTTCTTCAAGAAAACAACTGTGGAAAGGAGGGCAGGTGGGCGGGCAGGGGGGTAAATATTTCAGGCAGCCTATTTAGAAAATTCATTCATTATTCATGGCTCAGGTGCAACCTTGCCTCGGCTTAAAAAAAAAGAGTAGCAACACGTTTCAAGAGGAATAAACTTCCCTCCAAAAAAAAAACCCAGGCAGGACTGCTGATGCCTCTATCCTCAGAGGACCTCACTGTGTCTCTGTCCTCCCTCTCAAGCTCTGCACCGTATTTACATTCCCTTTTCAATCACTCAGCAAACACTGCATGGATTTCAATGTGCAGAAGGTGGTCAACGGTACATTCAGAAACTGTTTTGAATTCAAGTCCCCACGTCATAAAATCTGGCACACTCACACTGAGCAGGTGCGGAGCGATTCATTTAAATTCTGAATCTTTCTCTAAGTTCAGCTCAGGTGGAAAAATACCTGCTGAACCCCATGAATCAACGACGCTAAAATGGTGATCAGGTGTCTGTCTTCTTGTAGGAGAAGACACAGTGCACAGTTTGTTAGGGCTGAAAATGGGATCACAGTAAACAACCTCATAATGCAAAGGTGTCTAGAATTAAGACTGGACCAAAATAAAACCCTTTCCACACACTACTTTTTTTTTTAAAGTTATAGATTTAGTTTTTATTGTCATCTTTATCAAAACAACTGACAACAAACACAAACGCTTCATCCCTCCATTTACAAAAAATTTCAATTCATTTACAACAGTGCCACTGCAGCCTTTCTGCTCATATAATCTTCCAAACCCATGAATCAAAAAACACTTTACGTCCTGCTCATTATTTTCAATTTTTCTTTGTCTCTGTCTTTTTCTTTTTTAAACAAGTCTCAGATGTTGGTTGATTTTTGGAGAGCAGTAAATGTACATGTTGACTTCATAGTATAGTAAGGTAAAAAAAATGTCATAAAAACATCATACTATGATAAGGCACAAAAAGTTGTGATGTTGTTATGGCATTTTTTGCCATACTATACTATGATGTTTTATGACTTTTTGTGCCTTACTATACTATGACATTTTCTTGCCATACTATACTATGTATACTATGACATTTTCTTGCCATACTATACTGTGATGTTTTTATGACATTTTTTTTACTATACTATGACGTTTTATGACTTTTGTGCCTTAACATACTGTGATGTTTTTATGACATTTTTTTTACTTCTTTTACGATGATGTTTTTACTATGACATTTTATGACTTTTTGTGCCTTAACATACCGTGACGTTTTTATTACTTTTTTTGCCTTATTTCACTATGACGTTTTTATGTTATGACATTTTTTTTTACTTCTTTTCGATGATGTTTTTACGCCTATGACATTTTATGACATTTTGTGCCTTACTATACTATGACGTTTTTATGACATTTTGTGCCTTACTATACTATGACGTTTTTATGACATTTTGTGCCTTACTATACTATGACATTTTCTTGCCATACTATACTGTGATGTTTTTATGACATTTTTTGACTTACTATACTATGACGTTTTTATGACTTTTTGTGCCTTAACATACCATGACGTTTTTATGACTTTTTGTGCCTTAACATACTATGACATTTTCATGACATTTTTGCCTTACTATACTATTATGTTTTTGACATTTTTTGACTTCTTTTACTATGATGTTTTTTATACCTATGACGTTTTCATGACATTTTGTGCCATACTATACTATGACGTTTTTAAGACTTTTTGTGCTTTAACATACTATGATGTTTTAATGACTTTTCTTGCCTTACTATACTATGACATTTTTTGCCTTACTATACTATGATGCTTTACCTTACTATACTATGATGTTTTAATGACATTTTGTCCCTTACTATACAATGATGTTTTATGACATTTTTTTACTTCTTTTCGATGATGTTTTTACGCCTATGACATTTTATGACATTTTGTGCCTAAGTATACTATGACATTTTTATGACATTTTTTGCCTAACTATACTATGACGTTTTTATGACTTTTTCTGCCTTACTATACTATGACTTTTTTTGCCTTACTATACTATGACTTTTTTTGCCTTACTATACTATGACGTTTTTATGACATTTTATGCCTTACTACACTATGACATTTTTATGACTTTTTCTGCCTTACTATACTATGACTTTTTTTGCCTTACTATACTATGACTTTTTTTGCCTTACTATACTATGACGTTTTTATGACATTTTATGCCTTACTCCACTATGACATTTTTATGACTTTTTTTGCCTTACTATACTATGACTTTTTTTGCCTTACTATACTATGACCTTTTTTGCCTTACTATACTATGATGTTTTTGTGACATTTTTTGCCTTACTATACTATGACTTTTTTTGCCTTACTATACTATGATGTTTTTGTGACATTTTCTGCCTTACTATACTATGACTTTTTTGTGACATTTTATGCCTTACTATACTATGACTTTTTTTGCCTTACTATACTATGACCTTTTTTGCCTTACTATACTTTCTATGACTTTTTTTGCCTTACTATACTATGATGTTTTTGTGACATTTTCCCTTACTATACTATGATGTTTTCGTGACTTTTTTTGCCTTACAATACCATTGTTTAATGACATTTTTTGCCTTACTATACTATGATGTTTTTATGACATGTGACATTTTCTTGTCATACTAGTCATAAAAACGTTATTATATAGCAAGGCGTAAAAACATCAATGTACAGTAAAGCAGAAAAAGTCATGAAAATGTCACAGTACAGGATTGTCAGCAGTCTAGTTCCCTGTCAATCTATGTTTGTAATGTCATTATTGCTGCTAGAAACATGGTCAATGAGAGTAAGGCAAGACCTAAGAGGCATATTCTTAAGTAAAGCCTACGCTGAGCTCAAACTGTAGCTTGTTACTATTTAAAATATTGGACGTTTTCACTGCACTTATTGACATTCATCGATTTAATGAGATCAGTGTTTTGCCTCCCACACCATGTTTTTGGAATAAGCCCTCGTGCAAAATCGAGCCAAATTCATTTTTAAGAATAATAAAACATTCAAATATTCTGCTTGTTTACTCTGCAGAACGTTTGTATTTTTAATGTGCTCTGTGTAAACACATGACCTGCTTGTTTTATGCCTTGGTAGAAAACCAATTTGATTTTTGCCAAGGGTGTTATACTCAATGAGATAAGACTGAATGTGGCAACTGAGCATTGAACAGAAAACCCTCCTGAAATTGCCCTTCATAGATATTCAGCTTTAATTTTCAGGATCAGACGTGTGTTCAGGGGGAGATACAGGGGGAAAAAAACACAGACAAAAAATGGCTGCTCTGTAGCAGCAGGTTAAAAAAGTTTATTTCAGGTGTGCTGTGTTTTAGCATTTCAAACTGCTCCATTTTACATAGTTTAAACCTCAATAACTCACATGAAAGGGAGGGAAGTCTCTCACCTCAAAGGAAAGAAAACAAGCAAGCAAGTGAACATTTGGTGCACAAAGCAGGAGTTTTAAATGAGCACGAACAGTGAAGTACAAATTACATCTTCCTGCAACTTCACCTCAACGTGACAATAATACAACTTAGAGACATTGTCCTCTCTATTCTTCACATTTAGGAAAGTCATGTTACTCTGTCTAAAGCTTGGGTAGTTTCTAGTTTTCTTGGTTTAAGAAAGGCAATATGAGAAACATTAGGCCTTTCTCAGTCCGAGTTTTCATTCATTGCAACTCATTGTCAGAGCAGCTTTTTTGAGTTAAAAGCTCAAAAAAAGCTTGTGTCAGCAGAGTCGGGTATAGTTGTGTTGAAGTTTATCATTAGAGCTGGTTTAGATTCAGAATACTAAATCTACACCAACTCAAAGTAAAAGTGACACAGCTCAAAATCAGATATGTGCAGACAGTCAAAACTGGAAAGAATCAATCAAACAACAACTTCAAGTTTTGTCATTGCAATGATTCAATCACTGGTGCCAGAGGGAGTGCTTGATTATTAAAAACATTACAAATTGAGTGCTGATTGGGACAGCTGATACTCTGAGGCACTTTTCTCAAAACAGCCGAGAGCCGCTGATAGATGTTGAAGATAAACCAGAGGGATGGAAAGAGAGCTAAAAAGCATTCAGAGTGCACGTCATGTTTTTATAACTTTTAGGATGATGAGCTAGTGGAGAAGAGGTTTCATTACTGATCGTCGGAGTGCTTTGGATATGTTTTATTTTGACTATTACAAGATTGCAGTTTTATCCAGAGTGCACTCAGCCTGACAATTTTCACTGGTAGAAGCTACAAAAGCGAAGCAGTTTTCTGTCTCTTTTTCCCAAAGAAAGAAAAAAACAGTAGTCTGGACTTTTGGCATTTAGAAAGGAAGCAAAATAAAAAGCAGTCATTGGTATTAATGGTTAAAATGTTCTGATATCAGTTCACAAACATCAGCAAACTTCAACACAGTCTAAAAAAAGTCCAATGTCCACAGTTTACCCAAGCCCACATGTTTTTCCTGCAGTGCTGATATGAATGGCACGTACACATTTTTGCGATCACTGGGGACTTATGTAATCAAAAAATGTTTATTTGGCTCTTCCTTCAAAAGAAAATGGATCCCACGGCAGCCAAGTGGAGCATTTTTTTTTTTTTTACGCTTGACTGGTTGAGATTGCAAATTCCCAAGATAGTTGCAAAAACAGTTTTTGAGCATACATTAATTTTCCATAACTTTTCACTCTATAGTACCATCATGCTGTTTGATTGCGCCCCAAAAAAATCAGTGGATTGCAGGATCTAATGTACGTTTTTGTCGCCTGCAGGACTGTTCCTAAATCAGTGAGGAAGACCAAGATAACAGAGATGAAAGGCCGGCGGGTGTTCGGAGTTCCTCTGCTCCTCAGTGTTCAGCAAACAGGAGAGCCGCTTCCTCCCAGCATCCTCAGAGCCCTGGTCTACCTGAAGACCGAATGTCTGGACCAGGTAATGACACCGAAGGTCACGAGAGGCTCTGTTGAACACGACAGAACCTTTTAAACATCTTGTAAAATCATATTGAAGCAGTGACATCCAGTGGCTTTCTGTTTCTGAATGATTCATGGACTATAATAGTAATTCAAAACTTACAGTAATTTTTCCGTATCGTGTCCTCTCTCAGGTGGGCCTTTTCCGGAAGTCGGGGGTGAAGTCTCGTATCCAGTACCTCCGTGAGCTGGTGGAGTCCGACCCTGAGGCATTTCATACGACGGACAGTCCGCCTTCGACGTCGCCGACATGGTGAAGCAGTACTTCCGGGACCTGCCTGAACCCATCTTCACCAGCAAACTCTGCGAGTCCTTCCTCCACATTTACCAATGTGAGCAGTTACTTCTGTTACCAGCTTTGAGGAAGACATTTCTTGTGCTGTGAATTTAATTTCCCGCCTTAAAGAATAAGCAGAAAAGTTTGATTAAAATACCTAGAACAGAAAACAGAAGAGAGAAACTGTTGAGATTTTTGGTGGAATTTTTCATGAGGGATTTTGATGTCAGTCTGTTAGTCCAAAATTTTTGGTCCAATCTAGTGAAAAATCTCAAGATATTCTGAATTACAACTTGTAAAGACAACTTTTTATTTAGTGCAACTATCAGATTAGCATGCTAACATGCTAGATTTAACTATAATTTCAAAAACAACTTGCTATTATTTAGCACACTAGTATGTTAACTAGTATTAGCATTAATATTAGAATGTTAAATTAGTGGTCTGTTAACATACCAACATGTTAGTAAATTAGCAGGTAAGCCTGCTAAAGCTAAAATATGTTATTGCTAATATATAGCTATATGCTAATCATTAGGGTACACGCTAAACATTTGCATTTAGTCATTCCGCTGTCGCGATTGGAGTTTTGAAAGTTTTTAACTTCAGTTTTCAGTCAACTCTTACTGAATTTCTGACCGCAGATTTCCCAAAGGATCAGCAGCTGGTTGCGGCTCAGGCGGCCATCTTGCTGCTTCCAGACGAGAACAGGGAGGGGCTGCGAACGCTGCTCTTCTTCCTGCGAGACGTGGTGGCCTGCGTGGACGAGAACCAGATGACTCCCACCAACATCGCCGTCTGCCTGGCGCCGTCGCTTTTCCACCTCAACACCCTGAAGAGAGACGCCAACGCTGCTAGGTGAGCTGAGACCACAGATAGTTTTGTAAAGAAAATAACGAATCACATATTGAGTTATTTTTTTTTATTTCTGGTTTGTTAGTTGTCATAAACTGCAAATTGTTTTTATTATATTTCTTTTGGGGTTTATTTTCTATTCGTCTTAATGTTGGAGCGTCTTTGAACACACCACTGAGAAATGCCTGCTAACAACACCTTAATACAACAGTTAGTTCCGACCGAGTAATTTGATTGGACGAGAAGATTCCGTGAGTGCTGATATAGAGTACAGCAACACTGGGACTTGCTCAACCGTTAATTTGCGTTACGTTAACGGTCGTTATCTATCTTAGATTGTAACAAACTTTGCAAAGATTAATATATTTCCAGAAATAACATTTAAATTACATACCGTATGGTCGTCAGAAGAGCATGAAGGGAAGAAACCTGGATAATTAAGGACACACCTGAGGTAACGTGTAGGAAAGTAGCAAGCTAGACTGAAAGCATTGTGCAGGTCAGGAAAATTGTGTTGCTTAGCAACAGTCCAGTACCAGTCCAGTTACTTTACTACACTACTTGTATACTATTTGTGTTGTCAAATAATTGATAAACAAACAAATCATAATCTGTTGTTGCCTATATGGCGCTCGCAGAACTGTTGTATAAAAGCAATATCACACTCGTCGTGATGTTGTTGCTGAATTATCGCGGCTCTCTCCTCAGTGTCAGCCTCTGGGTTAGCTCGGTTTGTGTGTGCATGTGTCTGGGTGTGTGTGTGTGTGCACACACACACACACACACACACCACTTTTCTCTGTGTAATGAGAAGCTGTCACCAGAGTTTACACAACGACCACGTTACATAATTTCTACCGATCTCCATCTGGCCTCAGCTTCATTCCCTGATATGAAAGATAGTTTCTGCTCGTTGGACAGGAAGTTAGGAAGAAGAAAAAAAAGAGCGCCAACAGAGAGATAGGGACGATAACATGAGGGGACAGAGTTTGGCCGCTGAGAACGATAACGCTCATGCGGGCTGGTGGTTTGTATTATTAGAATATGAACTTAATTATTTGGAGACACTCAGTCCCACCAGTGCTGACTGTTTATCTGAGCTACTGGGTTTGTACTATGCATGAATGGCTTTCCTTAACATTAGGCATCGCATAGGCTTAATTAAAGGAGACATTTATGAACCTAAAGAATAACAATAGGTTGGTCCTGTCTCTCTAGCTGTGTCATAATTCAGGGGAGTGATACTATCAATCTACTTATTCGACGTACCGAAAGGAGTTCACAAATTTTTACTTATTCTTGTGTTTTTAAAAAGATTTTGGTAGTTTTTTGTGATCTATTGTGTGTGTTCGACTGTGTACCAAGTCAGTGGTCACATCCTTTGTAGGACGTGGTATAGAAGGTGTGGCCCTTCACAAAAACTTGAGGTTAATGTTAGCCGTTAAATTGATTTGAAACCCAATACTTTCAAAAGTGTTATGCTCAGACTCTCGGTTGGTGTTGTTTGCTGCCATATTATTTTCATTACCGGTGTGCAATGAATCTTGGGAAAGGTTGGACCAGGAAAAGAAGGTTGCATTTGTAGGAGCCTTCAAAATGTGGACAGTCTAGGTGCATCGCTGTGATGCAATCGGTCTTCATAGGCAGCCTCCAAAGGATGTATTCCCTGGATTGGGACACAGCTTCACTACTTCCTGACTCCAACTTCTTTCAGCCCCAAACACAATGGTTCCTACTGAGGATGTAAATCTGTAAAAACAACTATAAAGTTTCATAATTAAAAACACTCAGTAATTTAAGAAAACGTGTTCATTGCAGTTCTTAGTGAATGTTTCTCAAACAGTGGGAAGTAGTGCGTTTGTTGGGGGCTGTTTTCTGTGACAGATTAATCCACATTTGGTGCTTTAGTTAGTATGTGGGGCAGCAGGACAGCGTGTGTGTTCATGGTGATGAAGGAATATTACACCCAGGGTAACAGTGTGGCTCACTGATGTGTTTTTAATAGTTTTTAGAAACAGAAAATACTTCAGCTTTTCCTCCATCATCTTTTTATCTACACTCCTTCCCCACCACACTCTCCTCTCTCCACGTTTTATCATCCATCTTATTTCCTTCTATCCTTCCTCCTCCACCCTCCCCCCACATCTTCTCCTCCACATTTTTCTGATCATCCTCTCCCCCCCTTACTGTTTTCTCCTCTCATTCTTGTAATCATTTTCCCTCTCACTAACTCCTCTTCCTTTTTCCACCTCTCCCTTCAGCTCTGATGGGACAGTAGATGGAAACGATAGAACAACACAATCAGCGGTTTGTGCCTCCCTTTCTACTGGAAGCCAAAGTCCCGGGCCCGTCAGAAATGTCACACTTTATGGTGGGAACAATAACTCGGAAAATTGACTGCAGCTCGCCGCTGTTTCTCCCACAGATTTATGAAACCTCATCTCTTCATCCTCCGCTTTCCTGTTGTTGCTTTGACAGAACGAACCACTCCTACTACAACACAGACTTTTTTAATGGTCCAACCATCCGTCCGACCGGCTCGGCTTGTTTTAAGCGTCAGCGTCTAATTTCCCAGTTGACAAAATGCTCGTCCCTCAAACTTTTCTTATTCATCACAAGCTAAAACCAAAACTTCATATCCTGTGAGTCTATCGGTTCCCGGTAAACCACAGTGACGCACCATGAAAGCTTTCCGTGGTAACCCGAATCTGTCAGTTGCAGTAATTGTGACTCAGTGATGCTGATTCCTGTCTATAAAACCTGCGTCAGCTGAGATGCACCAGTGTCTCTCCTTTACCGGACATCGAATTAATTTGCTGCCTTTAGTCTAAGGGAAACAGAAGTGACCCTGACGGTGAACTTGATCTAGCGTTGTTGTTGTTGCTGCAGGTCCAGTCACAGGAAGTACAGCTTGGGCCGCCCGGATCAGCGGGACCTGAGTGAGAACCTGGCTGCCACCCAGGGCCTGGCCAACATGATCACAGAGGCCCAGAGACTCTTCCAGGTACAAAGACCAACAACCTGCTCCACAAGCAGCAACTACACCACAGATTCCATTTTTATTTTCATTATAAAGACCATTTGTGAAGTTTACCTAGAGACAAAATAAATACCTATCTTTTCTGTAGCTTCCAGAGTTTTGGCCGGGTCAGCGTCTCAGCGCCGCCGGCCCCACAGAGGATTCCCTGTCTGAGGAGGGGGAGGCCCCGTGTGCTCCAGTCAGAGTGGAGGCGAGGAGGAGCAGCAGGAGGAGAGGAGGACCAAGCTGCAGCAGAGCACCCAGCACCTCCTGAAGGAGGCCAGGGAGAAGAGCCGGGGCTGGGAGAGCCACCCTGCTCCGGAGCACGTGGAGCTGGCCTTCAAAAAGGTAAGAGGAAAAACAGGTGTTACAGCTCCATACATACTTAATTTGTTATAAATAAATAAATAATACATTTATTTTATAAATTAAATGCAAAATTAATTTACTAGAAGTATAGTGTGCTATGAAATAATGAAAAACTATATAGTATTAATAAACAGAGACTAGGGGGGTGTGAACAGTTTACTGAGTTTGGAGGGAAGTGTGAACAAATTATGGGAATTTAATTATGAAAAGTGCAAAGGAAGTTAGAATCAATGAAATACAGCAACAAGGAAGGCAAATATCATACTATATAAAAAATACTATAAAATAATACTAAAAAATAATGACCATGAACTTATAAAACCAGAATATGACCAATTATGTAGACATAGCTAAAGAAAAAATAATGAGTCGTTTTTAGGAAGGATGTATAATAAAGTAAGTAATGAAAAAGAACATAAAAAGGAAAGATTCTGACTTTTTTAAGTGTCTTTTTTTATGCCTGTAATAGCCAGGACCGAGCGCAGAGAGGAGAAGATGTAACAAAGGTCCCAAAGCGGACCTGAACCAGGGACAGTCAGGTCCACGGTCGCTGCCTCAACCTCCAAGACACAGATTTAATCTTAACATGCCAAATGTGCAGTTACTTCCTCCTCTGCATACAGACCATAAATTGATCATTTCTACATTGATTATCTACATTTCAATGTCAAAATGTTAGATGAGCTAATCTGAGGTTTCTTTCCTTCATTATTCAGACAACTTTTTTACACCATTTTTCACAGCCACAGTTCTTCAGTGTCTTCTCATGTGATCCCACACTGACTCCATGATGTTGACATCAGGGCTCTGTGGGGGTCAGACCGTCTGAATCTACTCAAACAAAAAACACTAGAGGGTTATAGGCACTAATTGGGCTGGTTTTTGTCAGTCCTACTTGGCAGCACTTACAGAAACACCTAGCCGATCTCACAGAGAGAGCAGCAGAGCATGCAGCCAGTCAGATGGACAACACATTTTAGGACCTGGAGTTTAAAGAACTTGAATTTTGAAAGAAAAAAAAAGGTGAAAGTGAGATAAAATAGGGAAAAGAAATAAAGGAGGCAAACTTCACTGAGCACCACCTCTTTCTTTACTTACCTTCAGATGGACGATGGCTGCCCGCTGTGGATGTGGCGAGGCTCCACGGAGGTGGACGCACCCCATAAGGAGCTGCTCCACCGGCTGCTGAGGGAGCAGGAGCTGTGGGAGGGAAGCCTGCGTCAGACCGCCATCATCCAGACCTTGTCCAAGGACACCGAAGTCTACCACTACCTCCTGCAGAGCCAGGGCCACGGCCTGGACTCCCGGCCCCCCCAGGAGCACCTGCTGCTCAGGTAATGAGGCAAGGCGAGCCCCAGGCTTTCACGGGCCTCTGGGTCTTAACCTGCTGAGCTCTGCAGAGCGAGGAGGACGGAGGAGTCAAAGCTGAAACTTCTCAAAGTGTCAGTCTTATTTTAAGTAATACAGAACAGACTGTGTGTGTGTGTGTGTGTGTGTGTGTGTGTGTGTGTGTGTGTGGAACATGAAATTTTAATCCAACCCCGGAGGCAGATGAGACATGGGTCTGTGTTTGCAGTTGGATCACGTCACACATGAACTTTAGGTTACCCCCCTGAAAGAGACAAAAACTAGCCCTCAGTGCACATTTTTTCTTATGACTCAAATCTCATGAAAAGACCATGTGACTTTCTGACCTCCCTCCTCTGTCTGTGGCTCTCAGCTCCAACTGAAGACGTAGATCTTTAAAAACACATCACAAATGTGCCGTTTAATTTCCTAAACCAGCTGGGCGCCTTAGTTTTTAACAAACGTTACTCAAACAGGAGGAAACTGTGCATTTGTTGGGGACTATCAGTGGCGGATTAATCCACATTTAGTTCTGTAGTGACTATTTTGGAATCAAACAGGTGTGTCTGGGGCTGACTCAAAATGAGCTACAGTGTGTGTTTGCTGTGTGTCAATCAGACACTTGCAGTGTATTTTATTTTCCTTTTACTGCCATCTTTATTTAAAACACCACACATGGTGTACAGATTCAAATTTCGCTACAGTAAACAGCAAAAATACAAATGCAAGAATTTCAATTTCATCACCTCATCATCTTCCCCCTCCTCCTCCTCCTCGACCTGGCAGACAGACCTGACCGCCGGGCCTCTCTACCTGTCCTCTGTATCCACTGAGCACCCTGAGGTTCTGGCGGAGGGGGTCAGGGCTCAAGTCCACTCCTGCCTCTACCTGCTGGAGCCCACAGGAGCCAGGAAGACCCGGCTGACACACCTCTGTCGAACCGACACCAGGTGAGGAAGGAAGCAGAGGGAGGGATATTTTGTTTTTGCTAATTTTACTTATTATATTATGAACTACTGGCTAAAGGTGAATGGGCAAGGGAGGGAAGAGAAGCTAAAAGACCTGATCATTTTATTTGTATTGTTGAGATGAAAATGGCAGGATGGTCCTTTAAGCTGAGACAGAAGTAAAACCAAGGGCAGAGTGAGCTGCAGGAAGTACAGAGGATTTAAGGCCGTGAGAAGCCTATTAAAAGAAATATCTGGAGAGCGCAGTTAGACCACCTTATCTGTCTTAATTGAGCCCGTTATGTGTTTTTGACCTCTGCCAGCATCTATCTGCAGCGCTATCACACCCTCCCTGTAGGTGAGCATATGAGAGAGAGGAAGACGAGGAGGAGGAGAAGCCCTTTTTTCTCATGATTCATGCCCTTTGAAAATAAGTAGCTGCAGATTTTCTGCTGCTTACATGATCAATTTGACTCTCAGCAGAGCCCTGCAGCTCCATTTGTCTCAGTTGATTAAATGAAATGAACCTCGGTGCGACAGAAAACAGGTGGCAGCGGCGCTCTCACCGAGCTCTGGCGTTACCACACTGGTGGTTTTTTTTGTTTGTTATTTACCCCCCTCCTCAGCAGCAGCAGCTGGGGCAGCAGGAGGAAGAGACTGCTGCAGATTTGGTCAATTCAGTTATGAGCATGGTCAGTGTTTCCCCGGCACAGGTTCGATAAAACAGAGTGCAGGGAGGAAACTGATAACAGACGTGTACGGAGACTCAATCCTGCCAAAAAAAACAAAACAAAAACACTGTTAGTTACTTAAACTCACTTTGTTTTAAATCAAGATTTTATGATATGCTTGTTTCTTAGTCAAAGTTTTGAGATTTATTCAGAGTGTCAAAACTTAAGGTTATAATTTATAACTCTTTTCCACAATAAAATGTCTAAAAATGACTAGATCTGTTATATAGTTTTTTATACTTACATTATCTCTGTTTCCATCAATTATCAAACCAGAGAAATCTGTGATTTTAATCAAAGTAATGCTCTTTTCTTTTTTTTTCTTCTTCCATTTCTCTAATTTCGAATATGTACAAATGATCAGACCTTTCAGTTCTTACATAAAACAAACAGATTCAACAAAAGTAAAAGAACAAGAATGTTTAAAAAAAAAATAAAGAAATTAAAAATTAAAGAAATAAAAGGTGATAAAATGCTGACGTGGACAAAGTGATGTTCAAGGTCAATTAGAAAAACAAGTCATGCTGCGTTTGTCCCGTAATTCTGACCAAGACACACATAATTTAAGCTTTTTTTAAACTTAAGTTTTAATGTTGATTTAATAATGTTCGGTCAGTTGTTCTCATTTCCCTGCAAAGAGAAACGGACGGAGGAAAGGCGAGGACAGGTTTGATCTATAACCGTGTGATTATCTCAGCAGGTTCTCCGTCAGCACATCATTACTGAACTGAACTGAACGCATCACTTCCACACCCGTCCACAGACATAGATGACAGTGATGGAGACCAGTTACTGTTATCAAACATTCACACGTTCACGTCTCAGACGTTTAGCTGAAGCAGAGAAACGTAGCGTCTGTGCAGAAGTGAAATAAGCTTCAATTCGAGATCATTCACCAGCAGCCAGCAGGAGTCTGAGCCGCCTCGTCCTGCCAAGGTCCCTGTTATGCAAGAGTGATCATGTAAGAAACCCAGAGGGATGAATGCCTTCACTCTTGGCTTTGTCTGTCTGTCACTTCCTCTCGCCTTTCATTTCCTCTCATGACAGAGCTCGAGCTAAGCGTCTGCGGTGAGTCGGCCCGTCTTGGGCTTATTTGCTATGACATTAATTTTAAGTGCTTGTTAGCTTTCAAGGCAAGACAACAGACCCACAGCATCAAGGTCAATGGGGCTTTTTACAGTACAGGCCTGTGAAAGTGATGCTATCGCCTCCAGAGGAAATTAAATACGTTATGGCCTCAGTGAGTGAGCGAGTGGGTGAGCGAGTGAGTGAGCGAGTGGGTGAGCGAGTGAGAGAGTGAGTGGGTGAGCGAGCAGGAGACGGCAAAGGATGTTTAGTTTGGACTGAAACTGGAGAGAAAACTAAAGAAACAACAGACACATTAAAGATGCAAACATGCTTCACTTTTACAGTTGTGCAGTTTTAGCAAATGTGCTGCTGTTGGCAGGAAATAATACCGTTATTTACCAAAATAAAACATCACAGACAGCACAGGTAAAACTAACCCTTTGTTTTTCCTGCTGTGATGAGTCTAAAGGCGTCTTGTGAAGAAGGTGTGGACGCAACTGTCGAGAAAAATATCATCATAAAATGTAAAGAGCAAAACTGTATGGCCAGATGGAGCTGGAAAGTTTGTTCTTCTGTCCCTGCAGAGTTTTAAAAATGTATAAAGAAAATGTTTATTCATGACTGGGATATGAAGATGAATTCAAGTTTATCCTAAACAGCCTTTAAGCGCGATATAATCTTTAATCTTACAGACAGTGGGAGCGCTGATGTCCTCTTAATGAGGGTTACTGTCTTTACAAGATTCATTATGTTACTGTTAAGAAAACAACAGAAAAGGGACCAGAATTTCTCGGCAGTCGAAACCAGAGCTGAAACCTTTCTGTGGAATCGAACTCGTGAAGTTATTTCTCCACTTTCTGACCTTTTCTTCTCCGTTCTGTGTTTTGTCGTCCAGGGGTCGGTCGCAGGAGTGGCACAGCAAAGTGAGCGGACATCTTCTGGCCTCCGGTCTCCTGTCCATCAGGGACTCCTTCAGACCAGAATACAAAGAGACTAAGATCTGAGGCGGGAGCGGACGACGAGGACTTGGGATGGTTTCGCAGTTATCTGGTGAAACTGCATCGACTCCCACCTCATGGCAGAACGCAGGAGACGACGGTGTCGTCTTCGCGGGAAGTTTAAAACTCGAGGCTCGGGCTCAGCACGCAGGGAGGGAAGGTGACCTTTGAGGGCTTCACTAAACCACTTTCTTCTATTGGAGCTGCTCTATGCCTTCACTTTTTTCTTAATGACCTTGCAGACTGCCAGCAGCACGCCTGCGCTCCCCGCTGCCACCGTTACGCTTCACAAAAAAAATGCAAACGAAGGCGAGCTGAGACAAAGGCCGTTTGATTCGGCGGTGAAAAGCCGAGGCCTGATGTGAACCTCTAACTCTGGTGGAGATGAAGCAAGTGGACGGGAAGCAGGAGAAGAAGGCAGGGGCAGGAAACACATGGCAGCTGCCCGGATGAACACAGGAAATAAGGGCAGAAAACATCAGGAAACAGACTTTTTTTCATCCAGCAGACGTTTGGCTTCAGTGGAGAGAGGATGGTGGAAAACGCAGGACGGCTGCATCAAACCTACAACCAGGAACAGAGCAGTGTCACAGAAAGAAAGGAGACGCAGCCGGGGACTGAAAGCCTGAACGGTGCCGCCGCTCGATGACAGGATGTCGCCTGGTGTCTGACGCTGTGTCGACGGTTTCTCTGCAAAGAAAGATGAAAAACTCACAAACAAAAAACAGATTAGATACCAGATACCAGGGGGAGGCGGCTTCACCTGCAGCATGTTTAAAGACAATTATCCACGAACCAGAGCCACATGAACTGAACTGAACTTTCTCTCCAAATCAGAGAGAGGACTGTTTTCCATTTAAACGAGGCTCGCAGCAGCTGGATCCAGCTGTGACGAGGAATTAGCACGACGTCACAGCCCGCCTCTTTGCCCCCCCCCCCTTTGAGTGACTGTTCTTTGCTTTTTAAATTCGCCCCTGTGACTTCGACCCGTTCTGCAACAGGACGCCACGTTTGCCACAGTTCAAAGGCGGCCATATCTACCTCTCCACAGGACGACGCAGCCACCGTTGCGTCACTTTGAAGAAGCGCAACAAAAGTTGTGAATTGACGAAGGTCTCGCCGCACGGCGGGGGACAAAGCCTCTTTTTTTGTTTTTGGTGTGTGTGCGCGCGTGTGTGTGTGTGCGCTTCCCGGTGCAGTGACGGATATCCAACCAGACAACTCCATGAATTTTTTAACATTTGTATTTATTCTTTGCGATGTCCACGTGTCTCTGGGTTTGTACAGTCTTATTTCATGCGGCACCTGAGTGTCGCTTCACCGTCGAAGTCGGCTTGTCCTACATACTTCAAAGAAAATGTTAATATGTCAATTTAACCCCATACTTCAGATTATTTAACTTAATGTATATCTAAATACAAATTATATCCAGATATGTTTATTTAATTTTGAGCTTATTTTGTTTGTGTGTGTGTGAAATCTAAATTTATCAGTGCCAAACACCTAATTAAAATGTTTATTTCTCTCAAACTGTTTCCTGTTGTTTTTTCGAGTGATTCTTCCTCTCTCCTCTGCGCCTCGTCTCGCTGCCAAACAGATTACACCGACTGTAATTTGGGAGGAAGGTGGAGGGAAACAGCAGCCAGTGCGAGGATGAGGTGCCACACTGTGCCACTGAAGCACGAGAGATTAATACGCCTGGCGGTTCGATCGCCACCGGCGAACTCACCTCTTCTTCCCTCCCTTACACTCACGACACCCACTTGTGTCCAATTTGCATAAAGCTGATTTACATATCTTATTGATTAATCTCTGAGATCTGATCAGTTAAAATCAGCCAGCGCCGAGAGACACGTGCCAAGCGACATGTGAGGTAAAAACACGCATCGTGGCGAGGACGCCGTGCCTCGGTCTAAACAGGATTTTAAGGAAGAGGAATTAATTTATGCAAATTACAAATAACAGAAGCAGCAAAGTGCCTGAAGGCAGCTTTCATTTCTGTACAAGTCTGTTCCTTCCATATGGGGCTGAAACACCGTGACGTGAACTCAGGATGAACTCCAGGTCAAAGGTTAAAGTCAAGCCATGTGGTCATCTATAAAGTCTGTAGAGTTCACAGGTTTGATCACAGTCAAAGTGTTTTTTTTTTTACTAAATTAACCTGATTACTGTAAAGAGAGGAGCAGAGTGAAGCGCTGAGGTGACCACAACACTAGGAAACAGAAGGCAGACACAGTTAGAGAGCGACTGGTGAAGAAGGTGAAACATTTAGCAGCTAAAGAGCCAGATATTTCTCTCAGCAGCTGGTGGTGGAGACCAAAACCAGAGCTAAAAGTTGAGTAAATATTGGATTTACATTCACCAGGTGAACAGAAACTCTCACTCCGGTGGGATCGTCATGTTGCTCTGTGTCTGCTGGACGCAAATGTTAATAACTGTCTAATCAGCTGAGACCACCGTCAGTCGCACTGAGGCGGGGACTGTTACTGCCTCCGCAGGTGTTACTGAAGCGGCGTTGCCAGGCTTCCTCCTCCTGGAGCGGCTGTCAAAACACCTTTAAAAAAAAACACCGTCCCTCAACAGCAGCTTGGCAGCAGAAGAAAAAAGGACTTGATGAATGTTTCATGAAGCTGCTGTGGGAGTTATTGTCTGAAAAGGTACCGAGATCAGCCATAAAGTCCGGGGCTGTACGAGATGATGAGAGACGACAATACAGAGGAAGAGTGTAGATATTTCATAGGTTTCAAAGCTGGGTCGCACCCCCACCCCCCCGACACAGCAACAACTACTGTATGACTTGCGGCGATTTCTGGAGTCATACAACTTTTATACGTATGGAAGTACACAACTGTCTGGTGGGTAAAGGCAGACGTCACAATTACAGGCTTGCAGGCTGCCTCGCAGTGCGTGTGATGTATAATTAACTTCATCAGATGGGGTTGTTTGCCTTGCACTTTGAGTTTCCGCAAACAAAACCCATTTACTCTCTCACTCTACTCTCACACAAGTCGTGGAAGACGAAGACTGTAATCGTCGTCATCTAAAGAGGAGTTCGAGCCAAACGCGACTGTCTTTACGCCAGAGTCTCGGGGGAGGGGCAGGACACCAGGAAGAGCAATTAAGAGTTGAAACACTGATGCTTTAAAATCTGTGTGTGTAGAATCCTGTGATTAAAAAGCATCTTACGAACTTGAACGCTGGTGCAGTTTGTGTTGTTTCCTCATTCATTTTTTTTTTTTTTTTTT
>NW_019525145.1:135283-140843 GCF_002814215.2 Seriola lalandi dorsalis
GAGGGAGGGAGAGAGAGCGAGCAGTGTTTTCACAAAACAAAAGAAAGTATATCCTCAGTGACACAGCTGAAAATAGATCAGTCTTAACTTTAAGACTCTTTTGTTGTTTCGCTCTGAAGTTAGAGGAAGTCCTGAGAACTCGTAAATCACTACGACACCTGGCTGAGTCAGTGTTATACAACATACTTTAAATACGCGGAAGGTGACGGTTAATAAGACTCCAAACTATCCAATCACACGACAACAGCAGATGACAAACAAACAATTAGTCGATAACTATTTCAAGACTCGATTAATTGTTGAGGAATTTCACTGAATTTGGACATTTAATCAACCAAATGATTGATGGATTAATCAAGATAATAATGGTTATGTTAATCCCTCAAAACTTGGGGAGATGGTTCGTACAACTCCTCACCACAGTCCAATTATCAATCAAATCAGACGTTTCAGATCTACCTTTGTTCAGTTTCTGAAGTTTACAGGAAATAATCTACAATAAATGAATAAATAATCTGACCTTCGCTGGATCATCAGGTAACACTGGTGCTATTTGTAGGTTTGTGTGTAAAGATATCTGATCCACAAAGTCGTATTATTCTGGTCGAGGTGAGGTGCTTTATCACGACGGAGTATTACGGCCCAACTGAGGGAAAAAAACCCTGAAATTCAGAATAAAGTTGCAATTTTATGAGAAAAAGTCATAATATTATGATGCATGTTTATTACAACTTTTTTCTTGTAAAACTTTTACTTTCTGATAAAATTATGACTTTATTCTTGTAATATTACGACTATTTCCTTGTACTATTAAAACTTTTTTTCATGAAATATTATTATTATCCTCATTAAATTCCGACTTTATTCTATTACAGAAACAATAAGAAATCCGTCTCTAACGTGAAAGAGCCACAGGGTGAAAATGATCGACAGCAGATGTTTTGGTTCATACAGGTTCTTTAATAAAAAAAGATCCTTCACATGAGATGTTATAACTGAGGAGCTGAACTCGATGGATTTCATAACTTTTATGGAAAATAAAGTTCAGTGAGTTTTGGCCGAGGCGTGAGAGAGACAGACTCACGATCTTTATCTTAACCGTTAATCATCGTCGTCATCTTCACTTGGAGGCGGGTGGGATCGCCGTGACATCACATCCTGTGGACGGGGTTGATGCCCAGGATTTCGAAGCCTTTAGCCATGATGGCGGCCGTGGCGTCGCAGAGCAGCATCCTCCACATGTTCACCTTTATCACCTCACCTGGACACGGACGCAGAGAGAAGAAATGTTTAAGATTTTACGTCTGAGAATTTGTTTTATTCTTTTATTTCCTGAAAAAAAATTATTGACTGTTTTGACAAAACAAAGCAATTAGAATATGTTAACCCGAGCTGCAGGGAATCTTTTCACCGTTTTCTGATATTTTATAGATTAAACAATCAATCAATTATCAAAAGAAAACAACTATCAGATTAGTATTGATAGTGGAAATAATTGTTGGTTGCAGCTGATTCACAGAAAGAAGGAAAAACACAACTTTACAACAAACGAGCAACAAATATAAAGTTGGAGTCCGGAGGATCCGACATGGCTCTACTTCAACACATTTATGATTAATCAAATTATATCGACAGAAATTAGATGCAGTAATAACACGGAGTGTGATTGGGTAAATGGAGGTAAGACGCCTCGGATCAGGATCAGAGCCAGAGGGAAGTGGACTGATGCGTCTAGAGTTCGAGGGGACGTGGACGCTCTAACGCCGGACTTCATCTGGACAAAACCGGTTGTTATGATTCACACAGATACGTAAATAATGTGATTATTACGTCTTTTCAAGTGAACATCACGTCCTTCACACGATCAAAGAAAAGAAAAACAAAAGAGATGAAGGTGATGAAGGAAAAGAGACACAGGGGAAAAACGAGAAGAGACTGGAGCGACGGCAAACAGGAAAACATTCAGAGGTGAAGCAGAGAACGACACCAACAAACAACAAAAGGTCAGAGGGCGCGTTTAATGATGCCACCATTACACAGCAGCGGGCCGACGCACCCTGGCTTCAAATGAAAATCAATGACCCGCACATCTGCATCCACATGCAACGTTCCACGACCGTCGCCGCCCACCGGGCCAAATCGCTGCACGGCGCTGAAATCCAATAGAAATTATGTCGGTAATGAGCAGCACGGGGTGCATTAAAGCAGACGAGTCGTTAAAGGGGCGGGATCGTCAACGGGTGCTGACGGACGGCAAAATGAGTTTGTAATTTACACAAACAAGACGACGCATCCGAGTTTATGAGAGGACGACGGAGTGCAGCTGATGCTGAGGCGACGCTGACGAGAAAGAAGCTGCGAGGAGATAAAAGCTGTTTGAAAAGTGTTATTACATTCTGATAAATTTACCAGATGTGAATTGATGGTTCAGACATTATTATTTAATTTAAAGCTCCATCCAGTGTAAAGGTCTGTGTTCATGTGTAGTGTGATTATAGATCAGGTCTAGCTTCTATATTAATACTGTGAAAGTATCAAAGCCTCAGTCCACAGAGAAATGCACACAGCCTGTATTCAGAAACTGAGCCTTAAAACCAGCCGTCAGGACTTCTGGAACTTTGTGATGTCACAACAAAGCAGTCACCAAGCCCCGCCCACCTGGACCCACCATCCAAACCTTGCAGGATTTGGTGAAATCTGCTATATTTTTATTGGATCACTCAGAAAATAATCAGCCAATCAGAAGAGAGACTCAGAGCCTCCTCTCTTCTGATTGGCTCACAGACCTGTTGTTACTAGAGCTCCAGAGAGAAGCCTGAGAGAGGAGATGTAAAACTATACTGAGATGGTTTTTTTGTTTCTTAAAACCACAGATATATCTTTTTATGGATCAACACTTCAAAATAAAAAACATAGGAAGTGTAAAATATGGAACCTTTAATTTTACATAACATTTAAATCATTTAACTGTTCAGTTAGTTTTCTAAATCAGGGGCCGTAATCACACGATATCCTCAGGCTTCAAGTAGCTGCTCACTGAGTCACGAGTCTTAATAATTCACATCTTATAAAACCAGCTGCTACGTCTATTAATGTGATCAGATCTGATCTCATTAATAGAGTATCTATTAATGTGATCAGATCTGATCTCATTAATAGAGTATCTATTAATGTATTTTGTTTTTGAGTATTTTGTTTTTGTGTAAAGCAGACAGAGTGCAGAGAGATGTGTTGATGATTATGTGCACACGTCGGCCTCACACACACACCCTTCTCCTTTGCGACATAATGTTCAGTATAATAACCTGACAGCGAACGCAGCGTATTGGTTTTCTCTGTGACTCTGCAGCCGTCCGTCTCTGTTCATGCAAACACTCTCCATCAGTCTGAACTGTTCCCTTTCTGAAAAAAATGACATAAAATAAAAGCCTCCAGCTGGGTTTAGTGCTGCAGCGCTAACTGAGCATTAGCATAATTAAACAGCTCTAAGCCTGAAGTGCTAGCACTCCAGTGCACCGCGGGGATAAAAACGTGGAGGGCTAACGGCGCTCAGACGGCTTTTAGTGACGACCCCCTCGGAGTGAGACTTCCTGTTGACTGACTCCTCCTGCTTCTCCTACTCCACCTCTGACCTCCATTTCCCTCAAAGCCATTTGTTTTTATGGAGGCGTGAAAACATTATTTACAAAAACCCATGAATAAAATCTGTTTTTGTGAAGAGAATATAAATCTACCCCAAGAACTGAGAACCCCCTCCCCCCATGGCGTTACCTGTCTTCCTGTCCTTCTCCACGCAGTAGCAGCTGTCGTAGAACTCGGTGAAGGTGGTGGCGAGCTCGTACAGGTAGTCGCAGAGCGTGTGCAGCAGCAGGTCGTCCAGGATCTTCTGCAGGATCTCGGGGAAGCGCAGGATGCACTTCCCCAGCTTCCACTCCTTCTCGTGGTCCAGGAGGACCTCCGTGGTCTCCGCCGCTTTCCTCAGCGCGGCCTCGTCGATGTTCGCCAGACGAGCTATGGACCTGTGGGAAATCAATGACGCCGTTAATACGGACGTCACGCTCTGCTCCTGTACGTCGTAGACAAACACCGTGAGACATGGATCCAGGATCAGAGAAACCCCGAGATCTTTCTCATATTCAGCAACAGGAGTCTGACGCCTCTGAACGACAGAGACAAATAACAGACTGTGTCACAGCTGCTTTTCAGGTCAGAGTCTCTGTGACGGCGGAAGGAAAGAAACTTAAATTCGAAAACATTTCTGAGCAGTTTAAACATAAAGCTCGATCAACGCTGGAGTTCTGAGGCCGATATTTAAACGATATATGATCAATATTCTGTTTTCTAAGAGAAAAACGAACCTTCCTGATAAACAAAGAATTTAACCAAGATAAATGAGTCAGCGCTTTCTCCAGGACAAACTTTCTAAATGAACTCAAACAAACTAATTTAATATCATTTATCAATCGACATTCATTTACAATAAGTCGATATATTTATTAGTTTTCTTTGACGTCACCTGATCGTGACCGACTCGTTTGTTTCTACTTTTTCCAGCTTGTAAAAACATTTTCAAATTAAAAGTTTCTCTTTTGGGCCCGACGCTGCAACTTGCTGCTGTGGTTCATTTCTAATTAATCAACGTAATCAATCAGTCTTGTTTGACGATGGTCGTTTCACACATCGAGCTTCAAAAGCCTCTTGGAATATTTCATCATGTGATCATGGTCAGCTGCAGGAAACTGGTATAAAGTGAATATCTTTGGGTTTTTTAGGGTCACACAAAAAAATTATGAATTAAATCAAAATAATTTATATGTTTTTATTATAATTATAATAATTTGAGGATTGTCACTTTAGACTCTCAAACTGCAAGGAGCATTTTTCAGTTTTATTTTACAGTATTTTTAAGTAAAATTAAGAGTGTGCAAATCAATTAATTTTAATGAATTGCCGAGTCGTGGATAATGAGCAATAAATCCAGACAAAAATGTATTTTATATTTATAAAAATGAAGGATTAATATGTTTTTTACTTCAGTTTAGATGAAACTGCTTTTTTTTAAAAAAAACCAAAAACTGTTTTAAAACACAACTAACTAAAGTCTAAAACTGTTTTCAGAACAGTAGCTAAAGAATTAAAATAATAAATAATAAAGAATTTCTTCACATGATAAAACTCTTGAAAATAAACTTCCAACTGCTTTTTATTTTAGAAACTTAGGAAATAATCAAACCCTAAAATAAAGCTTTTTTCACCATTTCCTCAACAATTAATCTGAAGATAATTTTTCCCATCAACTGAAATCACTTGCATCACAACATCTTTAGCGCAGCCTCCGAGTTTTGGGCGAAACAGCGGCTGCCGTTCTGTTCTTCACTCGTCTGTCAGGACGGAACAAACTGAACAACCTCCCTGAGGAAAGTCTCCGTCTCGTCGTCTATGACACTCGAACACCCACAGTGACGGGGGGGCGCTGCCACCGGTGAGTGCTCTATTGACTGAGTGCAGGAACATCGAGTCTTCTCAGGCAAGACTGCTCTCACTCTCACCCCCCCCCCCC
>NW_019525145.1:140894-143878 GCF_002814215.2 Seriola lalandi dorsalis
CACCACCTCCACCTCCTCCTCCTGCTGAAAATGGAGAAGATCAATCTTTGCCGGGCACTCTGCCACCCCCAAGTCTAACACCTCCAGGGGAGGCTGCAGGAGGAGGGGGATCAGTGCAGACAGGAGATGCTCACTCGATACAGGGGGGGGGGGGGTGTTGGGTGAAAATACCCCTGAAGATTAATCCGGCACCAGAACCTCCAGCGAGGGGCCAGCGAGGCTGATCTGATATGGGTAATGGAAGTGTACTGGTGGTGGTGGGAGGTGCTCTGACCGGGCGGAGAGGAGACGAGGACACTGACGAAGGAACAAGGAACTCAATTCAACTTTCTAGATACTTTACGTGTCCCAAAGTGAAGACGCCGAGCTCGACGACCAGCAGGGGGAGGGGGGTCCTCATCAAGCAACTTGTTTGACTTGATCAATACATTTCTACACAGACCAACTTTCTCTGCATCACTTATAATATTCTTCTCTAAAGTTATTTCTTTATCTTTACTATAAAGGACAGTGTAGAGTGACAGGAAGTCACCGGTCGGGTCGTCCCCAAACCACCTAACCTCAACATCATTACCACCTACCTGAAGAGTCAGAGCTGCTACAGCTCCACAGCAAACTACAATTACCGCCTCGTGGTCACGTGTGCCGAACCTCCGCCACAGACTCAGACTCAGTGTTCACACGTCGGGTGTAATGCTGAGACCCTCACCTGATGCGGGTGAAGGCGTAGAGGAGGTACGCCGCCGTGTTGCCCCGGTCGTCCAGCATCTTGTCGAACGAGAAGACGTAGTCGTTGATGCGGTTGTGGGAGAGATCGGCGTATTTGATGCAGCCGAAGGCGACGGACCTCTGGGCTTTAATCAGCTCCTCCGGAGTCAGCACCTGCAGAAACACAGTGGACAGGTGTGGAGGTGACCATCTCTCCCATCGCCACTTCCCCCTCAAACTCTTTAAAAGGCATTAAAAATGTGGATAAGAGCCGCTTCATTAATTACGGTAGGCAGTTCTTCAACTTGTGCTTCTATCAGTAAAACAACTAAGTTCAATTTAATCAAAATAATGAATCAAATTTTCTAACCTCGGCCGAAAAGATTAAATTGACTCATTAAGTCGTAGCCTTCCCTTGAACCTGCGTGTGACGCGTCTGATACCACGGGCAGCCAACAGAGGATTAAACAGAAGATTCAGTGATGGTGATTTGATTGGAAAACAACAACAACAACAAAAACAAACCTCCCATCGAGCGCGACAGACTGAAGGAGTGATGTGACGTGACCAGACAACATCACTACAGATGTGTGAAAGATTTCAAAAAATCAAATGTGCAGGATGGATGGATTTATGGATAAATGTAATTTTCCTTTTTGCTAACACTTTAAGTCGCTTTATTTCACTTCAATAAACAGAAAATATACATTAAATAAACTAATGCAGCTGTAAGCACATGTGAAAACAGCTAAAGTGACATTTACGTTGAGTATTTGTCAACAGTTACAACAACTCCTACAGAGACGACAGAGTTTTACTGTCTCTGATTATCTCAACAAACAGCTGTAATAGAAACATGCAGTTGTTTACAAATACATTACATTTCATTTGCTGCTTGGAAATATTCATTAAAAAGGAACGTGAAGTGTTGCCTCATTTTTTCATGCGCACAATAGAAACTAGTGAAAACAACATAAACACACAACCTGCTGTTCATTTTCTTAAAAATGTTATTTCACTAAAATTCAACTCCTTTTGTTTCCTCAGGTTTGTGGCACATAGGATATTTATTTAATTAATTTCCCACTCATTTAATGTGTCACTTTGCTCCTTTAAATGTTATTTTATATGTGTATATATATTATTATTTTTTTATTTTATCGTTTCATTAAATTTTTTCTTTTGTTTTATTATACTGAACTCTTCTATTTATATCCATGTAATTGTTGCTGCTGTTTTTATCTTGTCTTATGTTCTGAATCTTGTTTGATTTGTAAAGTGTCTTCAAAGATACTTACTTAATAAAATGTATTATTATTAAATATATTATTTATTTATACAATAAATAATTGAAACAAAGTAGTGGCAGACTTTTCTGACTATCGACTGACTGATCAATCGACCAATCACTGCGGCTCTTGTTCCAGCGCCAGGACGCGCGAGGACAGGATCCAAGAGGACAGGACGCAGTGTGACACAACAGGACGAGGCGGGGAGGGACAGAACATAACAGGATATGATCAAAACAAAATAAAAGAAAGTATAATAGACTAAAGGCTGGAAGACAGAAGAAGAGAACTACAGGAGACTGGAGAGAACAAACCTCAGCAGCAGCAGCGTTAGCGGTGCAGACCGAGGGTCACGGAGGCCAGGGTTGGGGTTTGTTTTAATGAGGCAGGGTTAGCAGATGGTAGACGTGGGCACCGACCCAGACAGAGAGCAAAGTGCCAGGCCAGAGGCGCCTGCAGGGAAACTGTGTTGGCACCGCTTCCCCACAACCTTCTCCGCATTAAAATCATTGCAGTTCAACTGGAAGTCACTGAGTGTTTACACTGCGCCGAGCGCTCCAGATAATACCTAACCAGGTCAGGCTCTTGTGTTTTGTTTTTTTAAAAACTTGTTTTCATCCCCCTGAAAGTTTAATTTGAGATGCAAACACCTCGACATCAGAAGGTGCAAACACATGCAGGCAAATTAACAGAGAAGTCAGAGGCTGTGTGGAGTGAAGAGAAAACAGCAGCTAATGATAGCCTTGGGATGGAGGGAAAGGGCCTGTGAACAGATATTTTCTGGGTTGAATCTGGAGAGTAGCTGGAACAAATCAGGTCAGGAGGTGAAAAATAACACTTCCCATTCCTAAACAACCAACGCAACCATTCTTTTATTTAACAAGGTGTAGTAGGGCTGCACACGAGCCGGTTGATGGAGCCAAGTTTGTGTTTGTGCTGCCGAGAAAAAAAAACACGACTCATCAAAAGGTTTTCTGAATGAAGAAA
>NW_019525145.1:143898-146494 GCF_002814215.2 Seriola lalandi dorsalis
GGGGGGGGTGAAATCTCTCTCTCACACACATGACCACAACAAGTTTGTGAAAGACGATTTCATGAGCTAAATGTCGGGGAAAACAAATGACTTCAGGCTCAAAAGGAATTTCAGATGAAATGATTCAGCAACAAAACTTACAACTGGAGCCGCAGCTCAGACTCTTTATTAAGTCCAGCTTTTAATTTCCCGACACCTTCAGGGTGGACTGACCATGACACTGGCCACAGACGTTCATCGGCACCAGAGGATCAATCCTAATGACGTTGGTGACTTTTCCTCTCAGTTCAAGACTTTGACTCATGACCGAATACCCGCAAAACTACTGCAACTGTGTTTGGGGTTAATTATCCGTTGTACGAAAGTGAATTGGCTGTTTTACAGTTTTGTTGGACTCACGAAGCGTCGCCAGTTTCCAGCGTTATTATTCATCAAACACGGACAACGGAGGAGATCATGGACCCGTGGCGAAGTCTGAAGGGATTCCCTCAAGGAGTTCTGGAGATATTGCGTTCAACAAGGCCAAAATCATGTTTTGAAAAGTCACCGTGACCTTTGACCTTTAGCCAATAGAGTCTAATCAGTTCATGCCTCGAGTCCTAGTGAATGTTTGCGCCAAATTTGAAGAAGTTCAATCAAAGTGTTACTGAGATATGGCGTCAACGGGGATGGGACGGACAGACAACCAGTTTTTTGCAGAGGCGCCACCGCCTCCACATCCTGGGCTCAGCGCCGCTCAGGACGATTGTGATTGGTTTAAAGAAATGCAAACAAGCCAGAGCGCAGCCGGACCTTCCATGGAGTAACATCCAGGTAACTTCTATTTCGCCTCGTCTCGTTTCCTGATTGGAGTCTTTCCCCCCCAAACAGCTTCACGCGGCATCAGCTGACGAAGCCTTAATAAGGCCACATTCAGACGGACTTGAGGCCTGTGTGGCTGCAGACATGAGGAGGTTCGAGGGACACGGGACACGGAAAGCAAAGAGGAGCGTGGTGAAAAGATGGAGGGGAGGAAGACGAATAAAAGCGGGCCGTCCTCAGAGCTCAGCAGATGAAGGGAACTAAAAATCTGGCGGTGGGTGGCGTTTCCCATTTCAGCCCGGGTCCTCTGTGGACTTGATCAGAAAGATCCGGAGCTTGGCTCGGTTCACGCAGGATGAGAGCGAGAAGATTTAATGGCTACTGTAGAGTGAGACGGTCATTACTGTAAAATAAGCCTTGTCAGGGTGAATCGAAAGCCGGGCGCAAAAGCGGAAATAATGAGCTGCTCACTGGAACTAAATGGCTGCTTATCAAAGATTAAACATTGGGCACGAAATATTGATATTAAATGATTCTAATACAAGCTAAAATATTGTGCAATATTCTGCCAGAAATGATTCAAGTAGACTGTAACTGAGGAGCGTTTCTGCCATAAAGTCTAACAAGCAATTATTCTGAGGAGAAATTAGAGAAATAAAGCAGCTGATTAAATATGAAACAGCAGCGAGCTGGACATAAATAAAAAGAGCTCCGACTGCTTCCACGAGGGTCTCGAGTTAAATATTCAGCACAGACATGTAAAGCATTAGAAAAAAAACAACCTAATACAAAACAGCACAAACCCCTGAGGTGCTGCGGTTGTGTTTGACTTCGGCGTGTCTTTGTTGTTTCGCCCTCTAACAACTTCTTCTTCTTCTTCTTCATCCGCAAGAAGAACGAAAACATAAGTTCATTCTTCCCAATTTAAATCTTTTCGGTGTCATGCAAAGCTCAGAGGGTCTCGGGCCAGAAGGAAAACATGGCTCACGCTTTATCCTCCAGCACTACACTGCACCGTGTGAGCTGGAGGAGACGAGCATTTTTACTCTCTTATTGCTGCATGAAGAAAAGTCAAGGGGATCACCGACGTCAGCAGGATTCATCCTCTGGGGAGTTTAACGGCGGTTCGTCCAATATTTGGACTCTGGACCCAACAGTGTTTCTTCTATTTTTAAAGCTCCATATTTTCTTCTTCTTCTGTGTTTTATTTTGAAGTGTTGATTCATAAGAAGATATATTTGTGATTTTTTAAGAATCAAAAACCATCTCCTCTGTCAGGCCTCTCTCTCCGTCAGGACATGACTCTCTGCGACGGCTCTCTCACCTTGTCTCTCTCCTTCTCCTTCAGTTTGTCCATGGACCTCTTCAGTCCCTCCTCCAGCAGGTCCATCAGCCTCACCGTGTCTCCCGACCGGGTCTTAAACTTCTTCCTGAGCGAGACAGACGGAGAAACAAAAAAAAGAGAAAAGTTGAGCGTGAGGAAAGCTGTCTCCCGGTGAACTCTGTAGCCACAGAAATCCCCGACACATACAAGCCGAGGGACAAAGGAAACGACGGCTCAGACAGAGCGGCCTGAAAGAGATCAGAGAGCAGAACTTTCCGGCAGGTACGAGGAGGTTTGACTTTTCTGTCGGCAATAATTATCATGACAACAAACTATTAGATTATTTCCGCTCGCCGACGCCTCAGGGTGAGACATTTTGTACAATCAGGCAAATCAGATGAGCATTACAAGCAGAACATGAGCCACAAATTTAATAACCCCCCCCCCTGTTTACTTGCAGCTATAACACCC
>NW_019525145.1:146666-175348 GCF_002814215.2 Seriola lalandi dorsalis
CCCACCCCCGCGTGGACTCTTCTTCTCTGGACGATTGATTAGCAAAAAACAACAGTGTGACAGATATGTGTTCAAATTATAGAGCGTGTTCACGTATCTGCCGCACAGTAATCACCGCTTACTACAACAGCTGATAAATAACACACCGGGGAGGAAGAGCAGGTACAAGTACGACTCTGAAACAAAACCCAGATTGTGGCTATAAAACAAAATAAAATGTCCCAGTTGAAAACTTTAATATCTTTTAAATGATGATGTTCATATTTCTGGCTGCTTTTGTTTGGATTCAACAAAAGAACGAGGAAGAGGAGGAAGAGAAGAAGAAGGGAGAGGGAAAGTAGACAGAAGAAAAAGAGGATGAAAAGGAGGACGAGAGGGGAGAAGGAAAATGTGACGAGGGAGAGGGAGGAGGAAGATGAGGAAGGATGAAAGGAGGAGGAAGATGAGGAAGGATGAGGACTACGTAGGGACTGAAAAGGGAAGAGAGAGAAGAGGATTGAGGAGGAGGAGGAGAAGGGAGAGGGAGGAGGAGGGTAAGAACACGTAGGAAGAACAGAACTGAAAAGAGAGGGAAGAAGAAGAATGAGGAGGAGGAGGATGAGTTGGAGAAGAAGAGGGAACTTGGGCAGAAGGAGGAGTAGAAGAGGAGGAGGTGAAAGAGAAGATGAAGTGAAGGAGGAGTAGAAGACGACGATGGAGCTCAAAAAGATGATGAACCAAGACTGAGAATAATTTATTACGCGTCTTATTTTAATATTTTCTGTTTTGAGTTCATGAAATAAAAAGTGACAGTGATTGAACTTGTGGTTCAGACTTTAACATCTTTCTGCTGCTGGGTTTGGATTCACGTCAATCATCAACAAGATGTATTTGAGAGGTCACTACGACCTCGACCTATGACCTTTGAGCACCAAAAACGAATCAGTTCATCCTTGAGTCATAGTCAATGTTTGTGCCAAATCTGAAGAAGTTCCATCGAGGCATTTTGGAGATATCGTGTTCACAACGATGGGACGGACGAACGACCAGAAAACAACATCCCTCCGCCTCCAGCTGTCGCCGGCACGGAGGAATAACTACGTCCTCAGAGTGATGTGAATAATTAAAATGTCAAGTCAAACCAGTTACAGGCTACAGGTGGAATGGAGAAGTTAATCAATGAGCGGTCGATTGACGAGCTGTGTGTGCGGAGAGGAAACACAGTCTGGTCCTCTCACCTGGTGAACGTGTCATCCAGGTTTAATCCAAACCGCAGAGGTTTGAGTCCGACCTGCGGATCTTTGTAAACACCTGTTTGATTCACTGTATAAAACAAACTATAGACTTTGTTATAATCATCAGATTGATCAGGCAAATATTCCACTTCACTTCAGATTTGGGGCTGAAGGTGATCTCCTACATTATTAATGAGAAAATGCACAATTTCAAACATAAATACATTTCTACATAAACAATCAATCAAGCATCAATCAATCCCGTGTAAGTTCAGTCTGAGAGCGTTCCTCAAACTTGGTCTGACGTCGCTGCTGAACTTTTAATTACCGCTGTCCACCTACGGCCCCGCAGAGCGCCGCCGCTCCCCTCATCCCCTCGCACGGCGAGTAATAACAGCCCTGTGTTCAAACGCCGACTCCTCTGTTTGTGGAGCAGCGGCTGTATATTTTCCTTTTTATTTGTCGATGCAGTAAAAGTTCTGCTTTTTATGTTTGATAATAAATGTGATAAAAACATGAAGCAGAGGCGATAAAGACGCGGTGAAGGACGTTCAGATGATTACAGTGAGGTGGCGGCGGCGCTGAAGTCTCGCTCTCCGGAGGAGCTGCTCGTCTGCGCTGCGGCTCTGATGACGGTGATTTGGAGTCGCATTAAACTGTTATTAGTCTGTACGTGGTCACAACACTCAACAGTCAGAGTCGAGCCTCTGTTCAACTCTTTACCGTCGCCTCAGCTCTCTGATGGCATGACCAGGAAACGCATTTACCAACACGTCTAAAAGGTCACTAATTACTCACTAATTAAAGACTCCAGGAAAACACATTGCACCCGTCCAAGAAGTCGTTCCAACTCCTCGTACAAAACCCCAACGTGTTGTTTAAATATTTAACTTTGTCCACATCTTAAATAACCGTGTTAATCTACGGCTGTGTCCCAGTTCAGGAGCTAGCTTGACGACGCAACTGTAAAGGCGGGAAACAGCTGGTGACGCAAAGCAAAAATCCACTGTAGGTCACGCCGTCTCATTTCACAGTCTACGAAGGGCCACACCTTTCGTAGACCGCGTCGTTCACGCCTGAATTGGGAAACAGCTAATATCGTTGGACACAGCCATGCTAGCCGTTTCCCCTCATTCTCAGCCTTTGTGCTAAGCTAAGCTAAGCTAACCAGCGGCTGGCGTTAGCTTCATATTTAGCGACAGTGGCATCGATTGTCTCATGTAACATTCGGCAACAAAGAGAAGGAGCCAACATGAGAAATGTAGCTGCAGCTTCAATCTGCAGGTTTTCAGTTTGAACAAAAACATATGTGTCGTTTTGTTTTGCCAGTTATTGGGGAATTTTATTTATGAACTAAACTTTAATAACAAATTCAGCTCTTAGCAAACTGACAGATAATTGTCGACATGTTTTCTCTGTCGAAACATCGACACCTAGTGAACAAGCTGTTCCCTGACCTGTATTTTCTAAATTCACTTAGTTAAGTCTCAGTGTTTTTATGAAGCTCAGAGAAAAACACATTAAAGAAATAAGGAAAAACGCATAAAGCTGTTGTTATTTCAAAACACTGACAGGAAGCCAACATGGGGAAGTTTGGGATTAAAATTCAATCTGAGGAGTTGTTTCCACAGACAGGCATCGCAAATGAATGAAAAGAAAATTCCTCTAGATCTTCGTAAACCAGAAACATGACGGGTGTTTTGTAAATATGAAATTCCACCTTAACTGTCAACTGAAATCAGTTCATGAGCAAATTTAAGATGGAAAACATTTGATCTATTCGCAGAGTGAGGCTTGTCCGTTCACTCCGACCGTCAGTCAGCTCTGTGTGTGTTTCCAACTCACTTGTCCTCCCCCAGCACCACTCCAAAGCCTGCGTGCTCCACCCGGGTCACCTGGGGATTGTACCAGCCAATCATCTGAGCCGCAGCAAACACCACCTGGAAGTGTGTGGCCTGAAGGAGAGAGCGCGCGCACACACACACACACACACACACACACACACACACACACACACACACACACACACAAATTGAGTGACATATAACATAAATGTCATATCCGACTTTCCAGATTAAGAGAGGACCTTCCTATATGTCACTGCTGCCTGGCCAGGAGAGCGCGCGCGCACACACACACACACACACACACACACACACACACACACACACACACACACACACACACACACACACCAGTAAAGTGTACACAAAGCTGCGTGCACGTCTTTAGGTCGTTCAGAAGGAAGTCACGGCCTCGTCTGAACCTCTGAACCTCAGACTTCCTGCCCGTCAGTCAGCAGCTCCAACATTTCACTCATAATCGAACACATTCCTCCCGGTCTCGCAGTGAAGTCAACTCCTATTGGAAAAACACTTTTCATTGTTTTTCGGGGGATTTTTTTGGGAAACATCAGGAACCAGATCTGCTGCTAGCAAAGTCAAGGAGCAACCAGCTCTTTACCTTCTGCCAATAAATATGAAAACACGTCCGGTAACTGTAGCTACACGTTTACAAACACACAGATTTTACAATGATGATGGAGGAGGTGTGTTTGATAAGATCTGGGACTTTATTAAACACAATATTTAAATATAATGTTCTTTTTTAAAGAAACACCACCAGGCTGTTGTCGTCATGTATGATGCGTTGTGTTTGTTTGTGGGTTTTTATTTGTTTATTTTATTCTCCTTTTTGTAAGTTTTCATTCTGACTATACTGCAAAATAATAAAGGTTTTTTTTTAACCATAGGAAAAGGGAGAGGAAGTTGACAGGAGTGAAAATAAAATATCGATGTTAAGATGTCGCACCTGCACGTCGTTCATCTCTTCCTGTCCTTTAGCAGCACGTTTAAGATACAGTCACCTTGGTAACGTGTCCGACAGGTTGCCTTGTATTTACTGCTCTGGGTAAATTAAGTTCCCTCAGATGACAGTTTTAGTTTCAGTGAGTCTGCAGACGCCGAGCCCCCCCCCCCCCCCCGCTCACATCTGCTGAGGACGATGATGTCTGTCTTCATAACAACCCGCATAACATTTTAAAGCCCAACCTGCTGTCTGTGACACAGACGGTGACTTCTGAAAAGTTTTCAGCCTCCAACTTGTTCAGGACTGATTTAAAAAAAAATATATATTTCTATCTCACTGAAAAAGACACTGAAAACATCCTGTACCATTTTATCTACAGGTGGCAGGTGGTTTGCGTCTGCAGGAAACTAGATGATGATTTATCTGTTCTGTTACTGGATCAAAGATTATGTTTTTCTACCTGTGCTTAGATGAATCATGGGATATATTTACACCAAAAAACACTGTTAGTTGAAGAAAATGTCAATTTAAAGTAGATTTCCTCCTTTCACAGAGTTTCTGGGGGCCAGGTGAGATTTTCCTTAAAGTCTGAGTTAAAGTTTCCTTAAAATAAAACCGGTTGCACAAAACACCCTTAAGTCTTCTCCTTAAATGTTCACTGAAGTATCTAAGGTTTTCTCCTTATTTAGTCTTATACTTATTCAAATGCTAATGGAAGCAAATCAACAGTCTCCATGGAAACAGTAGAATTTTACTGCTGTAAAATCTCTTCTATTGCTGTAAATGTCTTAACTTTTTTTCCTTCACTAAGGGAAACCCTTTGAAGAGATTCTGTTTAACGCCCTTAAGTAACCTAAGTACTTAAACCTTAAGTGGAAAACTTAAAGTGTTTTGTGCGACCGGCCTCTGCTTCCCAAAAAGTGATAATGGCAGCAAATCAACAGTCTCCATGGAAACAGTAGTATGTCACTGATGTGAAATCTTTCACTCTTTCAAATGCCTTAACTTTCTCCTTAAAACTTTTAAGAGACTTTTTTGTTTACTTTCTGACTTCCTGGTTTCTTCGTTTTCTGTTTTTTTTTTTGTGAACGCCATCATCCTTTCCTCTATCTGAACTCCGCCACACACGTCTCTCTCTCTCTCTCTGTCTCACCTGTCCGCTGTCCGTGACGTAGATGATGACGTCAGCCTTCTCGACGAAGAGCCGCTGATGCAGGGCCGCGAGGTCCGACGTGTCGTAGGTGTAGCCGCCGTCCGACTTGACGATGGTGAGGGGGATGGACTGACCCGGGGCGAAGACGATCTTACGGCCCTCGTCCAGCTCCATCAGGCCTGAGGAGAGGGACGGAGAGGAGGAGAGGAAGAAGAGGTGAGGAGAAGATGGATGAGGCGGGGAAGAGGAGAGAGAGAGCGGGAAATGAGAGGAAGAAAAATGGAATAAATGATGATTACAGGAGAAAGAGAGACTAATAATGTGGGTGTAATCAGAAGGGAAAAGAGAAAGAGGAGATAATGAGAAAAATGAAAGAAGACAGAAAGAAAAAGAGAGAGATTTGGGGGTGAAAGGGAAATTACACAACCCCCAAAAAAGAGAAAAGAAAAAACAGGAGGTGGCAGTTAAGATGCCAGAGGAGACATTTATGAGACAATTGTGCCCCCTGGTGGTGAAATCATGTAACTGCAGACTACAGTTTAAAGGAATCACAAGTCTATTGAATGTTTGTGAAAGTATTACTGTGACAACGAGTTCAATTATCTTCAGACCCAAAGACACGGGTTAATTATCAAACAGAGACACGATCAGCTCTGATTCAACAAAGGTCCAAGTTTTATTTTTAAAGACTCCTGAAAACAGAACTAAATGAATCACAATGGAAAGAAAATGTAAAGGTTCCTCTGACATAACAGTATCCAGCTGTGACCTTTGACCTCTTGCACACCGACCTTTCGCCTCAAACTCCTTCACCACCCGTGTCATCAGGTCCTGGTAGTACGACTCTCCTCTCTCGATGATCTGGATGTCCAGGCAGTCGTAGACCTTCTGAAACTCTGCAACACACGTGCGGAGGAAAGAGGAGAATCACCGCTGTGCTTTAAGGTGGACTGTTTAAGGCGGACTTTACGGGGGGGGGTCCTACCTCTCCTGGACACGTCACAGATGAGGTTCCAGCCTTTGATGAAGTCCGGTTCTTTGCTCTGCAGCCTGACGACACACTGGTACGCTCGCTTCTTGAAGTCTTCCTCCTCGTCGAAGCGCTTCTTCGACTCCTGATGAAGTTAGAAAGAAGAGGAGGAGGAGGAGGAGGAAGGAGAGGGGAACAGAGAAAAGAAAAAGACAAAGAGAGGAGCAGAGAGAGAGAGAGAGAGAGAGAGAGGCGGCCGGATGATGTAAGAGGTAAATGAGGTGTGGAGAGAAATGAGGGAGGACGACAGCAGAGAGGACAGATAGTGTTCTCTGAGTTTGTACTATATACTGTGCAGCCATAAAACGGCTTTTTCTTCACCATGAAAATGATTTCCATCTCATCCATAAGACTTGTTCTCCTCGGTCGACCACATCGTTTGCCATTTTCTAGTTCTCCTGAGCACAGTTGGTTTTTTTTGTTCTTTTAGAAAGTACCAACTGTTGATTTTGGCAAAACAACGACCTTTGATTTCTCTCTGATAGTTTTTAGCCTCATTGTTTTCTTCTCTACTCCTCATATTAACTGACAACTCCACCTTAAATCAACTCTGAGCCACGTCTGAGCTTCTTCTTCTTTTACATGAGCAAACGTTTGAAACGACACGCAGCTGCACAAGAAACATTTCGTAGACTTTAGTGTCCAATTACTTTTGAACACTTGCAATTTGGGCACTGTGTGCTGAAAGGGCTTCTTCTCCCACACAGCTCTTTCTATGTGGATGTAAACCTGATCAAATTAAAGCCGAGACTTGGCACTTTAATGCGGTGTCCATTATTCTATCTCAGACTGAATGTGCTGAAGCTCAGACGGTCCAGACTGTTCTGACTATTTCCCCCTGAGCTTTGGCTACGTACTCTCAGTAAATGTAATATAACATCGCGATCATGCTTTTTGGCTTCCTCCATTAATTAAACCTGATCAAGTGCAATTTTGTCACCTGCACTTTAAAGTTTTTACTTCACCGCATCGACTCAAGCCTTATTTAAAAAAGATAAATTGTTGGACCAACCACGGGCCTGTGTCTCTGCATCCAACTAGAATCGACGCCTCGCGCTTGTATCCCTCCGCTACTTGGACTACTTTCAGATAACGTCCCTGTTTATCCTGTTTATCATATAAAATATTAAACACTTGTGTGGAAATGTTGGATGTTCTGAATATTTACACTTGTACATGATGATATCTATAAATATCTTTGGGTTTTAGACTTTTGGTTGGACAAAACACAGTGACCTTGACCTTTGACCTTTGGCCAATCTAAATCAGTTCATCCTGGAGTCCCAGTGAATGTTGGTGCCAGATTTGAGGAAGTTCCATCAAGGTGTTACTGAGATATCGTGTCCTGCGTCTCGGGCTGTCGCCGACTCGGAGGCATTAAAAACCGTTCGTTGTGCAGAGTCAGCATTTTCACAAACAAAAAGGAAATTAATGGATCTGTTCTTCTTCTGTTCATTTTAACCAGACGGCTGACTCTGCTGATAGAAGCATCACAGTCTGAGAGCGTGAGAGGGCAAGAACAACTGCTGTGACTTTCAGATTTGAAAAATAAAAACAAACACAAACAAATCTCCTGGACTCAATTGTTAATAATAAAACCTGATTTTGGAGTCACTGCAGTGGAGCTGACAGGACAATTTTTTTGGAGCAATTTCACCGGCCTTTTACTCCGTGTTTACCCGCTGGCAAGTTTTAATTTGCAATCATTATGTCACTTTGCTGAATTACTTTTCCCATATTCTGCACCATCGCTGTCGTCTCTGTGATTTACTTTGATAACTAACAGAAAATAGCCGCCTGTTGGAGAGTTGACACTTGCAGCTGCTCCGTGTTTAACCCGCTAACTTAAGTCTGTGGTTATGTGTCATTTCAGATATCTATCCAACATTTCCTGTGGGATCGGACACCGAGCGGAAAACAGAGAGACAGATGGAGTATTAACTGACTTTGTAGAAGGCCTGCAGGTCACTGATGGGCGGAGACACGGTCAGGTAGTTTGGGAATTTGTCCTGCAGGTGGGCGATCAGCATCCCAAACTGGGTGCCCCAGTCTCCCACGTGGTTCAACCTGCAAATGTTAATATGAAATGTCAGACACTGGGAAAATACCACAGACTTGTTTGATTTCTCTACATCTCAGGCCGTGACGTGAGCAGCTGAGTTTCTGGTTGAGGGTTTCACTCCGCGAAAAACATTCAGCAAAATATCACTATTATTGGAAAGACTGTCCTGATATCTGGATATTGGATGATTGATAAGTTCAGCTTCAACATGTCAATCCAAGTTAAGTACTCCTGAACATTAAGGGTCATATTTTAATTAAAATTACATTACTGTTTGTTTCTCCACAGATGCTACATATTAGCATGATAAATGTATGACTGTCACAGTGTTGCACGCTAACTATTAACATGCACACAGTTAGCATGATAACATCTTAAAATGCTAACTGTCATGTCAGTTAACATCCAATGTTAACACATGTTCCTTTTAATGCTAACTGTATGTGCTTCATCATCATGTTAGCATGCTAATACTGGCTCTGCTTTGAGTTTAATGCTACAGTTAGCTACCTCATATGCTAAAATGATGAAAGTTACATGCTAAACGTACTTACTTTGGCATATAAACATGCTATATTAGCTGTGCAGTGTTAGCATGCTAATATGCTAATATGAACCTAACAAACTGTGAGTTGAGAGGACGCAGAAACATTAGCTTAGCCTAGCTTAGCACTCACTAGCAGGTCGTGTGAACAGCAACGGCACTGACCTGAGGACGTCGTAGCCCAGAAACTCAAACAGTCGACACATGCTGTCCCCGATGATGGTGGAGCGCAGGTGACCCACGTGCATCTCTTTGGCAATGTTGGGGGAGGAGAAATCCACCACCACCTGAGCAGAAGCAGCACAACAACATACACACTATTTATATCTACTACTTTTTTCTTCTTCATCCTCAACCTCAGTTTTACTCACTTTTAAGTCTTTTTAGCTTTAGACTTAAATACGTTTGAAAAGGTAAAAGTCTCCAGTATTTCATGAGGAAAAAAAACAAAGATTATAGAAAAGTATGAAATAAATAAACATAATTTTGTGTCTCATATGTGACACATGTGACAGAAGATATTTAAGGATATGATCTGACTCCTGAAGATGAGACGTGAAGCGTGACAAACCTTCTTCCTGGAGGCCAGCGGCGGAGGCTGGACGCCGTTGACGAGCAGGTTACTCAACAGTTTGGACACAAACGTCCTCTTCAGGTGGATGTTGATGAAGCCTGAGGACGTGGGAGACATTAAGACGGGAAGCTAGAGATGCTACAGGCAGGACTCTGGTTATTAACGAACCTGCTGATGAGATGTGATCTGTTCGGTTGTACTAATACTTCTGATCTATTCAGGATTTCTAGAAGATAATACTGAAAAATTGTTATGAGGTTTTTGCAACATTTCTTGACCTTTACTGAATTTTCCAATTCGTCTGCATTTGGGCTTAAAAAAAAACAAGAGAAAAACTTACTTATCTTTTTTATGAATCAATATTTGGAATGAAAATCAAGTCATACAGTTTAATAAAATTGATCGCAGCTTAAACGCATTTTCAACTTGTGTGTGATACAGTGTGAACTATAACAAATCCACTGAATCTTTGGCACTTTTTTCATATTATTATTCATTCATAAAATTGTCTTAAAGCTGCACTAAAAATTTAAATATTATTTTACATTTTAAATAAAAAAAATAAGCTTTTTTTTTACGTTTTAATGACTTATTTTGTATGTAAACTCTGTATTTCTTATTTACTTACTGCATTTGTATTGTGGTCTATACTCCCTGATGCTTTCATTGTTGTTTGTTGTTCTATAAAAACATTAATATAAACAAAAGAAATTTCACCTATTTCTGAAACTCAAAGATATGTACAGTATGTATGAAATAACAAAGGATTTTCATTTAAAGAAGTAAATAAAACAAATCAACTCATATGATTTTATTATTGTCTGTACCTGGTCCTGCAATTTCAGTTTTCTGGACGAGTTCGTTGTCTGGAAGGTTCTGGACGATCCGCTCTGCGATCTCCCTCGGGCTGACTTTGATTCCCTTTGCCTTCAGCATCTGCAGCACAAAAAAAGTCAGAGACAGTTTGGTTTAAAATGTGTTAAATTTACTGATATAAAAACATACTAATGTCCCACAACAAATCAAGGTCTGAAACTTAATTAAATTTTAGATATTTAAACGATTTGAGGATCTGGAGACTCACTGAAATCATCATTTAACCTCAGTTTAAAGGTCTAACCTGTGCCATGGCCATAGCGCTGTTGCACTGGTAGTCTCCGAACTTGGCCTGCTGGTTGGGCGTGACGGCCAGCGGAGGGTTGTCCAGCTCGGGGCAGGAAGCTCGGATGGCTTCGCCGAAAATCTCCTGAAGCTGCTGGTTGATGTTCATCATGGATTTACTGCAGTGAGGCTTCTCCTCCTGCAGACTCTGAGGACACACAACGAAAACATGACGATGACACATGAATTTGAACTCTGTATAGCACGTCATATCGTATTTATTTATTGTTTAATACAATCTAATTTAAATTCATACTAAATAGTGGGATTGATGACTTAATGTAACCACTGCGGCTCTATTCTAGGCTAAGATCAATGCTTTTGATTCTCTTTTTGGAGGAAGTGTTACCTGATATTAATATAACTACAATATTTAGACATGAATTAGTGAACAGTGTGCTAGTACAACTAATAAAATGCAAACTTCGGTCTCCTGTCATCTCAGAGCTGCAAGCCGCTGCATCACTCACCCTCTTGAGGATGTTGAGGCGGTATTTCAGCCGGGTGTTTTCCTCCCGCAGCTCGTCCAGACGTGGAGACGGACTCAGGTTCTGTGGGTTCTTTAGACTCTCGATCTCTGCAGAGAGACTCCGGATCTCCCGCTCCTGATTATAGGCCAGGCAATAAAAGTTTATTGGAATTGGTCCGAGTAAATCAGAACGAAACCAAAAGTGTTTATCTCATTATCAATACATGATAAAACAAACATTCAAATTACAAAGTGAAAGTCTGTGAAATTCACATGAACTTTTAACTATAGATTTTGTTGGTTAAAATATATGAATTCATTTCTTTTGCAGTCTGACAAAGAAGACAGAAGTTATGATTAAAAATTAGATTCTGAGGGAATCAGAGCTGCAAAGACTGACACTGAAAAAATAATTCACAACTATTTTGATAATCAATAACCATCAGTCCCTCTTCTTCTTCTTACAGATTTTATTTTACATAGTAAAACCACTAGAGGGCCCCAAACTTCACTTTATTAACCAGGGACCAAACAGTAAACTGTAAAATTAACATTATATAAAGGCAAGCTAGGTGTATTAGTAACACTCACCTTTCATTTTATTTGACTATTGATTACTGTTAATTAGTTATGGACTGTATGATACATAGTTTAGTGTTAGTGCAAACATGCACTCGCACAAGACTCCATTCAAATATCTCCTCGTTTAATATTCATTTCATATTTAATGAATAATAGCATCACTGTCAGTGCAGCCACACATCCTGTAATGTACCAAAATAAAATCATGACATCTTCTAGTGAGTTCGGCAGAGAGAGGACGCTTCAAGAAACGATTTATTCATTCATACAAACTTGCTGTGACTGAACTGCACAGTCGGATTGTGTGACGTCCATACGAATAACAGGAAAACCAAGTACAGAAAGTTGATATATTTCCATAACAAATGGTGTAAGGTGTAATGTACGTTAGCCGAATTTGAGACTGTCGTTAACCTAACCGAAAGACGTTAATAACTTTGTCCGGTCGCGCGGGAGGTTTTAGCAACAGACGAAAATACTTTCAATTGACGGTTGAAGTCAATGAAGTTCGTCGCTGCTTCGCCGCTGAAGCCCGCCGTGTAGCTACCTGACGGACACCGGTGCTCTCACCCGTATGTAGCCTGCTAGCTAACGTTAGCCACTTCCGCCGACAAACCGGCCGGTTACCTGCTGTTGCAGCCGGGCTGTGTAGTCGGTCACTGGGTCTCCCATCTTTCTGAAGTACCGGAGAGACGCTCTTCTCTGGCTGGATGTGGAATCTCGTGGATGATGAAACAAACTGCGAGAGGAGGAAGAAGTTCTCAACTTTCGCATGTTATTCCGGTGCTGGGACCGGTCGCCATCTTGTTCTTCGTCTCGACTGCCGGCTCGTAAACCGCTCTAAAAGGTGCAGAGCGCCACCTACTGTACAGCAGCGTGTACGGTCCAGCTCTATGTTGGGTAAAGTTGTGTTTTATCAAATTACTTTTTTTTTTTTTTTTTTAATTCACTATAGATTAATTAACTATTATTTAATTCAGTAAAACAGAACAGGAATTTAAAAATAATAATTTTTCAAGAAAACATTTCCCTAAAAAAAAATCCTGTTTTTCTGAATTACTGACATAATTATACCAGAATAAACGAGATAATTATCTTGTTAATTCTTAAAAACAGGACATTTGTTTTTTTCAAGTGAATGCATTACACTTCTGTAAATTAACACATGGTAGTATTACTCTTTCATAGTACATTTATCTTCATAATCAATACACCTGACAATTATTCCTTCAATAATCAATTGATTCATGATATTAAATGTTAGACTATAGTGGAATTACACCCTGAAGCTGAAGCTGACGTATTCTAATGTCTTACCAAAAGATGATGAGTTTACTGTCACAGAAAACTAGGAAACAGGAATCATCTTTCATCAATTAATCAGTTATCGTAAATATTTTTTGTCAATCAACTACTTGATGAATTAATTCATTTTCAGAGAAATTTGAGACAGACTATGTAAGACAAAATGCAGTTTCTGAACACACCCAAGTAGAAGAGAAGAACTTTTTTTTTATTTGTTGTGAAACTACAAAACATATTGTTTGTTTTTTTGTGCTGGTGAAATATTTACAACTCTGGTCGACAGTACAGTGTCTGAGAATAAAATTCACAGCTTTTCGGGACTCTCGCGATAAAAAGAAAAACAGGAAAAGCACACCCAAATCACAAAAGTGCAATAAATACATGCTGTATGTTTCTCATAGCCGCCTCCGTACACATTACCAGGTTCATCACCAGTCGTAATACAAACAGATTCATTAGAATAAAAAATAATAATAATCAAACGAGGAAAAAAAAAAAAATGCACTTGAACTTCAAAAAACAAACAAGAAATTATATCACAACCTACATGATGAAAAAAAAAATCATTTGTGACTAACAGCATTTGTTTTGTTGTTTTTTCTCTGAATGATTTGTGATTTTTCTCGTAGCAAAAAAAAAAACCTACATTCCTTCATCCAGATGTTGTTACGTCGTATAAACGTTTTGATTTAAAGGTTAAACAACATTCGGTCGATCACGACAGCGTTGAGCGACTTTAAAACAGACGGTGCTGTTCCTCAGACTACACACAGTCCTATTCTTTACATCTACTCGCTCTACAGTGGAGGAGAACAAAAAATAATAATAATAATAATAATAATAATAATAATAATAATAATAAAAAAAGGTTTCTCCACAGTTTCAGCTCCTCAGATCAGATGATGGCGACCAAAGAAAAGAAAAAAGAAAAGTACAATAACAGTTTTAACAGTTTACATGCTGCTCTCCAAAGGCACACTCTCTCTCTCTCTCTCTCTCTCTCTCTCTCTCTCTCTCGCTCTCACACATTACTCCAAAGGCTTTCATTCATTTCACAGTGTTCCTGCTACAGTAAAACCCTCAGAGCGCACAGCTGCATTCACACTGCAGGAAATCTGACCTGCTTCTGAAAAATAAAAATAACTAAAATATTAATTCTGACAGTTTAGATTCCGGTTTCTTTCTCAGTGGCGGAGTGACGTCAGTCTGAACAGTCAGAATCTAAATTCACACGTCGATTTTTATTGCGGTGTCGGCGCGTGAGCCGTTTGTCGTTTTTTTTTTTTGAACGCACCTTTATCTGAAATACGTCATGAAACCTGACGAAAAGATTTGAAATGAACTTAAATGTGGCACAAACAAGAAACCACAACGTCCTTTTTTTTCTTGAAATATTATAAATAAAATATTTTATTCTCAAAATTGAGACTTTATTCTCATAATTTCAGATAATTTTTCTCCCTCAATATGACTCTTAATACTCGCGCAATGCAGACGCAGTAAACCTCAAGAGAGAGAGGGGGGACGATGTGTAACAAAGGTCGTGTTTTATCTATTTATCCAGCTTGTTCCATTGAAATCTACACGAGTAAAATACGATATCGTTAAGAACACGCGGTATAAACCGTATGTTGGACCGTATGTTACCACCAGGAGACCAGCGGCCTCCGAGTCTGTTTGTGTTCAGTCTTTGGTTTATTTTATCTGTGACTGTTCAGACTGATCTCAGGTGGAAATCAAACTTTTGGTTCCTGCAGGTGAACGCAGCCTCAGTGTCGACGTCCTCACAGCATTTGATTCAGTTCCATCAAGTTTCACCTTCTTTATATAGAAATATATATTTTTAATACAAGGCATGACGAGTCATAGTGTTGTTTGATTATTATGTATGTGTGGGATATTTATTATTTTAATAGATATTTGTGCAAAAATATTCCTACTGCTGACTGAATGTGTTTTTTTTGTTGTTGTGAATTTTAAACATTTACAGTTTTTATTTCTCTGGAAAACAAGATTGATTTTATTTGTTGGGACTTTTTGGAAATAAATGAAGGTTTGAGGAGGGACATAATAAAAAATAAAATTAAAAAGGAAGTGGAGACATAAATACGTTCAAAATCAACCTCCTCTGTTGGTCGTAAACACACCAACAGATGAACGACAAAGCTGACAGGAAAAAAAAACAAAAAAAACTGGATCTGATGTAAAGTTCAAGCATCGCTTCGAGCTGCTGAAGAGAAACATCTGGAATGACAGCAGCAGCAGCAGCAGCAGCAGGTTTCTGTCAGCGATGTTCTTGTTGACACCGGGAATGGAAAGACGATGATATGAAGGGTTTGTGCCGTGTGGTGGATTTCACCTGTCCAACATGGTGACCCAGCAACGAGAGAACAAGTGGCTCATGAACTCACCACGTCTGAAAACCTTCTCCAGTTTATTCATCTGTATCTGTTTGAGCTACGGAGCCGAACTTTAGACTTTAGGACCTTTTGATTTTGTAACTTTTCTACAGGTAAAAATCCATGTTTCTGCTGCTGTTTCTTCCTGCTTCTCCTGACAGAGCTTCACTTTGTTTGCTTGATTTATTTTGTGTCCAGCAGGTGAAGTTTACTTGTTACTGAAGGAGGGTTTGCCTGATCCCTCCACCTAGTACCTGTTTCTTTTCCTACATTTCCGACGCAGAAAGTAGTGCCACCTTAAGTCACAATCTCTCTGGTGGCGACTCATTATTATTACTTCTGTATTTTTCTTTTTTCCCCATTTCTGGGCCTAAATTTCTACATTTTTTTCATTGCAGATTTGTTTGTTTTGTTTGTACTTTACATGGAAAAATCCTCGGCAGATAACTCCTTCATTGTAGTCTGAGAGGTTGGAAACAAATCAGGTACGAGTTGTTAAGGCGCACACTATCTCCACTGTCCCGTCAAATAAAAGGAACAAAAATGCCCCAAAAACAACTTTAAAAGAAAAGAAAGTTTCATCTTTCACTAAAGAACCTGGTCTGTTTGAAGGATTTCTGCCTCTTAAACCTGAAGTTCATTTACAAACACACGAGTCCAGTTATCAGCAGGTTAAATCTGAGGTGTATCACCTAAATCTAACAGCAAAGACTTCTGGGAAGCTTTTTTTTTTTTTTTTTTGCTCTAACGCAGCGACACGTTGATAAAAGCTGCAGCGAAGGACGAATTCCACAAACAGCTTCTCAAACAGCCAGGAACACACACAAAGACAAACAACCTCCCACACCTGTCAGTAAATAAGAGATGTGCCAGAGTGGAGGTCTGCCGCTGATTTATAAGTCAGGTTGCCTTGGAAACAAAGTCAGTAAGTTTTCACTGAGCTGAATATAAATCAAATAAAAACGCAGTGGTGTTAGAGCGAGTGTAGAATCAGAGTCACTGCAGCGAGGGAAACTCTTCCTCCTCTGATTTCAGGCTTCAATCAACAGGAACGTGGAGAATCCTCTCCCACCGGACACATGAACAACTTTCACTGTTAGTGCATGAAAAGCTACACGGACATGAACATGTGGATATTTGTACTGAAAGATTCGACTCCTGTCTTGTCGGTCAGTGTGGTTGTTTTTTTGGTTTTTGTTTTATTTTTTAGAAAGAACATAAAAATAATCCAGATGCAACTGAAATCTTAATAAATATGCGAGTTGAAAGTCAGTATATAACTAAACATCTGGCTCTTCAGCTGCTGAATGCTTCGCTGTAAAACGACGCTATTAGAGCGCTGAAGTTGAGTCCGAAACGATTTTTTTTAAAAACATAATATGGATTTGAAGACGTGATGAAAAGATCATGAAGATGAAAGTTTTGCTGGGGCACCATGTTCACGAGATTCAACTTTATACAGATTCAGCTGCAGATTGTCCAGTTATAGGAAACATGAGAGCGACTCTGATATGTGTCCACAACATCCAGTTACAGAGGAAAAATTAAAACTATAAGAAACTGAACAAACATAGTTTTCATCAGGGGGAAAAAGCAGCCAATCAGAGTGAAGATCAGGAAACGTCTGTCTTCCTATTGGCTGCTGGTCAGTTTTATCATGAAGGGGGAGTTTTAGTCACTTCCAGTCTAACAATCATACAATCAGTAAGAAGTTCACAGTCACCAAAAATACATTTGATCTTTACTTCCTGTGTGTGTGTTTCGACAATCATCGAGTGCTTCAACAATCAATAATCAATAATCATTCCAGCGCGAGGCAAAGGTTTCTGGATTTTTTTTTTTTTTTTTACTTCCAAAAAACCCACATCAAGTTTCTTTTTTTCCTTTTTTTAAACTTTTACCTCAAGTTTCTTAAAGTGCAGACTATCCTATCAACTACCTGAGTGTTAGTGCTGCTTCTACACCTTGCTGAGTGTGCGTGTGCATGTATGTATGTGTGTGTGTGTGTGTGTGTGTGTGTAACTGGTGAGAGACAATCATGACTAGTTTTAAATTTAGAGCTAAAAACGAGTCTCGCCGTTAAAATCTGATCCAGTTCATTTAGTAAAAGACGCTCCAGCTTTCCTCTCCGTCATCATCATGTAGTGAAACGCAGTTTGTGTTGGTGTTTGATTTGGAGACATCAAAGTTATAATCCTTAAGATTTCACTCCGGGTTCATTTGGCGTCACCTGCGGTTACCGGGGGTGACAGCAAGTCGCGCATCGACCACCAGGGGGCAGCAAACACTCTGCGCAGCTACTCTGTCAGAAATACAACAAAGGAAGAAGAACCGTCACACCTGTTTATAGACCGAGGAGAGTTGAGACGGATCATCTCGACATGAAGAAGACTAAAGAGAACAAGCAAGATAATTTCACATCGCTGCCGCCCGGTGGCAGAGAGCAGTAACTACAGACGTAGAGAAACTGAAGCAGTTAGAAACGGTCGATTTTAGACCTTTTAAGTCTGATTATTGATTATGTAACTGGCACAGACCAGGACCAACAAATGAAGGACACTCTACTCTGTCTTCAACGAATACAACAAAATGCAAACAAAAATGAACTAAACTAGCAAAGGGAGAGTCCTGGTCTGACAGATTTGACGACAGTAGACGTGAAGACCTGAGTCAAACAGAGAGAGAACAGCAACAGTGAAAACAGCATGATGCTCCACCAAGTAAAAAGCAGCCATGGTGGAGAAGAGCAGCAGAACATTTTTAATTTTTCCTGCATTTCACAGCTCGCTCTCTCCGTCTGCCTCAAAAACCACGTTTCTCTCCGACCGGCTTAAACTGAATATTGGACCAGTTCAGACTCAAGTCCTGGGTCTGGTCTTGACTCGTCGATTTAGAAAGCCTCGCTAAGCTAAACACATGATGAGAGCTACCGAATGAATCCAAAACTGACCCAGGATCTGAAAGTGAATCGATTCAAACTACTGAAAACCAATCAGGGATCTTTAGCTTTCGACTGCTCGTTAAAGATTGGATGATTTTATACTGAGATAAACCTCGGGAGTCACAGTTCATTTCACTTTTTCACTTCTCGTGTCCTCAGGTTCGTACCTTTGACCTTTTAATCAGAGAACCACGTGTTGTTTTAACAGTCATCCATCTTTTGTACTGACGAAATCAACCAGGAGAGTTTTCGTATCTATCCAGTCGCCAACGTCGTCAATGAGACGGCGGCTGCTCGGAGGCAAGATATCCCCTCCGACCTCTCAACGCCACGTCTACTGCGCTAAAAACTGTCGCCACGAGAAGTATAAACATGGGTTTTGATGTATAACAATCTTAAGGATTATAACTTTGAGGAGACCGTAAAGGAAATAAACTGTCTCTTCCTCTTAACCTTCAGTAAACTGTAATGACTGTTAAAGGAAAACCGCTGTGCTCACTGATCCATATTCACACGTATGGAAGTTATGGATCCTTCTTTTAGTGTCTGTAGAGGAAATTACAATAAAAACAAACAAACAAAAAAACAAAAAAAAGCCCGCTGTGTGCTTGTATGTTTGTCTGCATATAAAGTTTTCAAAATGCTCAAAAACACATCACTTGAAGGTCAATATCAAAAATCTCTGGAGAAGATATCTATGGTATTTTTTATCACCAGCTTGAGGTGCTTTATTTTCCTCTAGTACCGTAGTTTGATTTTATTTTGTGCTACCAATATACATATATCCTTTATGTCCAGGTGTGCCGTTTCAATACAAAAACTCTTTGTACGCACATGTGCAGCTGTGTGACTTTGTGCTGGAATGATTTTAAAACACCTAAAAGCCTATAAACAGCCTGTTAATAACAGAAACACGACGCCATAAACAGAGCGGAAGAGAAGAGTGAAGTCAGAACTGAAGCTCTAGCAGTGCTGTCGCTAATTTACAAATGAACACTATCCACATTAGAAATGCTGAGCTCTTTAAAAAGTTGTTTCTTCACGGTTTTGAATGTTTTTTTTCTTTCCTACTAAACATATTATTATTATCTTTTTTTTTTTTTAATTCTTCATAACACCGCCAAACGTTTGCTTCATTTGTGAGGGAACAGCAGGTTAAGACCGACGGGTGAGGAGACGGGGGGTTTGGGGGAGAGGGAAATACTTTGAAATGCTTCTCTACACGTTGTCAGCCGGCAGGTCGGGGATGCTGGTCTTCGCTCGTGTGAAGAACGCCATCTTCTCTCTGAAATCACACAGGGAGAAACAGTGAGAACAGTTTGCAGCTGAAGACAATTACAGCTTCAGATGAAGTCAACAAGTCTTCAAACTGTCTACAATAACGTCCTCGTGTCAAACTCTGAGGTCAAGTTTATCAAGCGTCTCAGGGTCACTGCTCGGAATCTCCTCCCCTGATTCGAGTCATTTCCCTCCCTTCACCTCTTTAAAGCAGCTATTTGTAATTTTTGTTCTGTAACTTTGATGAGTGAATGAGTAAAACAACCCGATGATTTGCACGACTGCAGCTTAATGTGTTATCTGTCACTCCACAGAGAAATTAATGAACCAGGAGGTTAGGAAACCTCCTGCTTACTCCTTGGATCTAAATTAGGACCAAAAGATGCTTCATTCTGAGAATGTCTGTCCAGTCGAGACTGATTTCCTACTCTGAGAAACCTGATGAATGTGAGTCCTGAGCTGTTGTTTCTCCCACCTGAAGGTCTGGACCTCAGGGACCTCTTTGCGGCTCTGGCCCCGGATCTTGTGGACGTCCTTAGCTGCTGCCCTCATCATCTTCTCCACCCTCTTCTCCTGCAGCTGCTCCTCTCGCGTCTGAACAAGGAGGACGAGCAGACAGGTGTTCAGTTCAGAAGAGAGACACACACATGATAAACAGACCTGAGCGCTGAACCTGGACTGATTCGTGTCAGTCACCTGTTTCTCCGCTTGCTTGAGGAGGAGGCGGAAGCGCTCGTCTTCTTGGACCCAGGCGGGCAGCTCTCTCTGGCCCTGCTGCCTCGCCTTCTCCAGCTGGGTCTTCAGCTCCCGCAGCACCCGCAGCTCCTGCGACAGCCGGGCCTGACGCGTCCGGGACACCTGCAGGTCCAGCTCCAGGTCCAGGGACGTCCGCAGCAGACCGTCCAGACCTTTGACCTGCACAGGAGGCTGAGGACAGGAAGAGAAAGGACGGCGTTAAGAGCTGCACCCACAAAAACACGCGTCGGAAATTTGTTGATTGATCATTTTGTCGCTAAGCTGAATCTAATAACTTTTGCACATATGGACGTGTTAACCCCTTTAAAAATAGATTTTCTGAGAATATGTGAATATTTGTGATAAAATCGGAAACTAATCAGATATTTTGATAAGTTTAATTTATAAGGAAATTGTTTCTTGTGTCCTGCTAAATGTAAAAGGCTTTTTTCTAAGCATGAGGAGCCGCAACAATCGATTAATCAATTAAAAAATGAATGTTATTGTATGTAGAAAATAATGACAAATGACCAGAATCCAACGTGATGTAAACTAACTGACAAGATATTCCATTTACTTTCATTAAAAAATCTAAATATCCGGGAAATATTTACATTTACGAATCTGGAAGCTTTAAATTTTTGCTTGAGTAACGACTGAAATGACTAATTGATTATCAAGATTGTTGCTACTGCAATCAACTAAATGATTAATTGACTAATTGTTGCAGCTCTTAAACACACACACACACACACACACACACATCAGGGCAGCAAACAGGTGGATGTTAAATATCTAAACTAAACTAAGACATAAATGTAGGAAATAAAAACAATAGCATTTGTTTGAATCTTTATGGAAGTTGTTTATAAATAATCATCTGATTAATCAACGATGAAAACAATCATTAGCTGCAGTCCTACTTCACATTACGAGACTGAGTACACGCTCCTGTTGTGTTCGAACACTTTTACGAAGCTGTTACTTTAATGGACGGACAGGTCTGACAAGGGCTCAGAAGTCACATGACTCCACAGTGACAAACACCGCCACCAACATCTGATGTGCGTAAGTGAATTTCCCGCTGCCGTCGAGACCCGGGAGAGACGCCGAGGGAGCCGCTAATTTAATCCAAGCTGGCAAATGTCAGAGCTGCATTAAACATTCAGATGGTTATTAAATATTAAGAGGCACTTCGCTGGGAGTCACTGGGCAGCGCCACCAGTCTCCCTCTCTCTCTCTCGGGAGACGGCAGAACTCAAGCTGATGTGGCGGGTTTGACTTCTTTATTAAACTGTCAAGATTTACGGCCGATCACAGAGGGACACAAGTCCAATCACTGAGGCCCGTAACACAGACAAACCGGACTGACATGCTGCTCAGGTGCTGCGACGCCGGCTGACAGATGAAGAGGGTTCATCAGTAACCGGAGAAAGATAAAAGATCTGAGTCGGAAAAAATAAACAGCTGCTTATAAATAAAATGCCATTTGAAGAGAGACATGCTCATATAAAATCATCACAGACAGACTTTTATAACTGACTCGTTTGTCTAAGTGCTGTTTAACTACGCTCAGAAAAACACTATAGAAAGTTATTATCGTACTGGAAACAGAAAAATGTTCCTCTGAGATTAAAAAGAAAAAAAAATGAATTTACAAACTTTGAGACTTGTTTAAATGTTATATGATGTGAGGATTTTTATATTTTCTTTACATATTAATTTGACAAACTTCTCACATGAAGCGTCGGGAAGAAAAAAACGAGTGTAGTTTTCTCTCGTGTAGTGGAAAACAACAACAGCACTGGTGTGTCAGGACTATTTTGTTTTGTCTGTCTGAGTTTTCACAGCGTGTTCAGCACTGTTGACCAGTATCAGCACAGAGCTCTCTGCTGTCAACAAGGAGAGAACGAGCCGCTCCCGCAGTGTCTCACGAGGCGTGGAGGACATTAAGCTTCTGCACAGTAGTTGCAAGTCACAGCAACGCTTTATGACTGTGACTCCTTGTCTGACACACTGATTTTACACCCACACTGAGTTTGTGCTGTAAATTTGAACCACAAATAATATTGCAAAAAACAGTTTTCACTCTTGGCTGAGGAGGAAGAAGTTGGAGCATCGATGGAAACAACCTGAATGAAACTTTCACCGTGACACTGTGCCACATGAAAGGTAGCGGCAGGTGAAACATGAGATGGGTGCGGAGCGACGAGCAGGATGCAGGAATAAATAAGTCGTCTCTACCTTCTTCATGCGCATGCTGCGTCTCTCCGAGGCGTTTCGGACGAACGGAGACTTCTTGGAGAGGGTGGAGCTGTCGCTGTCGCTGCGGTTAATCTGAGGAGAGCAGAGAGAAACAGTGAAGTTAAACCTTTCTGTGTATCTGACAGTTTCAGGAGCTGGGAGTTCTTCTCTCGGAGTCCGTTACCCTGCAGATGTACTGGCTCTGAGGCCCGGGGGAGAAGGTCTTGGAGCGGATGATGGTGTTCCCCCTCATGAAGGGGTTCTGCTGGTGGACGTCGGGCCGGCGCTCCTTGGGCCGAACCACGGAGCAGTGGTGCGACGACGACAAGCCGTCCATGCTCGTCTCCTTGTTCACCTGGACAAAGAATACGCAACGATGATGAAGAGGAGAAGAAGAAAAGCCGAAAATTGTCGCCGCTCACTTGTGATTTCCTGCTTTATACGAACATCAACAAACTTCAGGCTGAAGCCACTAGAAGAAGAACAGAAGTTACCTTCTCCGTGATGGCTGCTGCTATCGGAGGAGGGGGTTTGGTCGCCTTCGCCTCCTCTTCCTCCTCCTCCTCCCATTGGCTGCTGTCAGGATAAAAGTCGTCCTCTTCCTCCAGGGGCCCCACTCCCTCCACGCCGTTTCCCTCCTCCTCATCAAACAGGTCTGCCTCCAGCGAGTCGCCGTGCCTGACGATCAACAACAGAGACGCAGTTAGAAGAAGAGACAGACGAGGTTCAGTTCTTCTGTGGCTGATTGTGTTTGGACTGAATTTAACATTTGAGAACTTTTGTTAAATGAAAAAAGCTTTTATTTTGTTAACTGTTCTTTCTTCTTTGGTTGTTCTATCTCTTTGATCTTATTTTCTGTGTTTCCTGTTTAGTAGTAGCATGAAAAGGAAAGGTGTAGGTGAAGGAGGGAATAAAAACACTCACCACTCGTCGTCCTCCGGAGCTCCGACTGTGTCACTGCTGGAAACACGAGTCTGAAACACAAAACACATCCGGACCAAACACATTAATATCTGTGTGTTCGTGTCATTCAGACGTTTGTTGTGTATTTTAAACTGATTGTTTAACTTCAAGTCAAACAAACAGACTTTTGTTTTAATGTCTGTTGTTCAGTGCGTCTGTTTCCCTGGAGATCACACGGGTTTAAACAGAGCTGCGTCTCTTATTACTGACAGATGAAATATGTGATCAAGTTAACTCATTGATTTCTGTTTGTCTGTTAATAACCCCCCCCCCCCCGTACCCTGTCGGAGCCGCCCGCCGCTCGGCTCTCTTTGTCCTCGCTGCTGCTGCTGATCTCAGGCATGTAGGCGCGGCTCAGCAGGTTGTACCACTTGGTGCATCTCTCCTCCGAACAGCTGACATCAGCCAGACTGATCTGGGCTCCCGCCTGGAGGAGGAGGAGGAGGAGGAGGAGGAGGAGGAGGAGAGAGAGAGAGAGAAGGAAGAGGGAGGCAGGTTAAATAAAGTTGGAGGAGCTCATGGCGTCTGCTCATCCCTCATGAAGCTGGTGTTTAATGCACCAGAGGCTGTTGTTATTATTACGTTATTATGTTGTCTTAAAGTACAAGATATATATTTTCTTTTTGCATCTTGCCTGTTTGATAGTCGACAGTCTAGAGAGAGAGACAGAGAGAGAGAGATAGAGAGAGACAGAGAGAGACAGAGAGAGAGAGAGAGAGAGAGAGGGAGAGAGAGGGAGAGAGACAGAGAGACAGAGAGACAGAGAGAGAGAGATAGAGACAGAGAGAGAGAGAGGGAGAGAGAGGGAGAGAGACAGAGAGACAGAGAGACAGAGAGAGAGAGATAGAGACAGAGAGAGAGAGAGGGAGAGAGAGGGAGAGAGACAGAGAGACAGAGAGACAGAGAGAGAGAGATAGAGACAGAGAGAGAGACAGAGAGAGAGACAGAGTCAGAGAGAGTCAGAGAGAGAAAGAGGGAGAGAGGGAGAGAGGGAGAGAGAGAGACAGAGAGAGAGAGAGAGAGGGGAAATAAGGGCAGAGACAGAACAACAAAGTCTGGAGCTGAACCGTGGACGTTGCTGTTACATGATATGAAACTTATTTGGACACCAGAAGAACTGGAAGAAACATCTTTAATAATTAAATTATTTCTCTATAATGTGTAAAAGTGTCTGTGATTCTTTGTTCACTGGTTGTTACCTGGTTTTAAAAGAGACTTTCGGTGGCCAGGACATAATCTAGATTTCAGGGCTGAGCATAAAGTGGATTTACACAAACTCAAAGCAGAAGGCTTGAAAAACAAACTCAGAGACTTGAAGCAGGAAATTCACCAAAAAACTTTCTGCAAAAACCTGCTGCACTGACCAGACACTCCTCGTGGCCCGACTTGCTGTTGTTGCAGACGTCGACCCTCAGGGTCTTCTGGCGCAGTGCACTGTGGGATATCTGCATGCCGAACACCTCGTTGACCTCCACGACGTCCTGAGGCAGGAAGCCGCGTGTCCGGAAGAGGCAGCGCGTGGCCTCCACGCAGGGCAGCACCACCACACGCACATACCTGCAGGACACACAGGTACAGGTGTTACACAAGGCTCAGGAAGGTTCTGGACACTCACAAGACTCAGTGTTTCTGGGGCTGAAGACGCCGGTTCAGTCTCCTCCTCCTCCTCTGCCGCACAGATCGACTGACTCTGAGACACTCTAGGATTTCATGACTGAACAATGAGCGGGAAACACACTTTCTGTTTCTTTGTCTGTGTGGAAATCTGATGTTTCACATCACACCAGGTGAATAAAGGCATTAAAATGTGAGTCTTCCAGATTAAACATGAGACTAGAAGGATGTGACAGGACTTTACTGTTCAGGAACTGAGCAGCAGTATTTATGAAAACAAACTGTATCTATAAGAGAAACCAGGAACATAGAGAGAAAGAGAAGATCACATCTGCATGAACAAACTGTGTCATGTCTGTGGACGGAGTAAACACTATCAACTTCATGGAACTGTGTCTCGTCTCGATTTGAATTTACAAACGGCTCCTTGTTTCTTTGTTTCACCTGCAGTTTCTAATCTTTCTACATTTAAAAGTGACGTCAATAAACAGGAGTGAGAGGTCATTACATTTTCTGGTCAGCCGGCAGACAGAGGGCGCTGCAGTTGGACAGCTGCATGACGTAGACGGTGAAGCGCTGGTCTCTGGACTCGTAGCGGAAGCCGAGCTGCACCTGGGAGCAGCCGAGCGCCAGCCGCTCCTCGTAGGAGCCCAGGAGGAGGTCGGCAGGGAGGCCGGGTCTGGAGGAGACACACACACACACACACACACACACACATTCAGTATAATAACCATGTTACTTGAGAATGACTTGCGATATAAAAGACAAAAACTAATAAAAAGTCATAAATATATGTAAAAAAGGAAAACCCTTCGTACCTGCGCTCCGAAGGCTCGTACACGCCGCTGTCTCCGGCCACTGATTCGTCAGACACCGCCGAGGTCACGCCAATCTTCTTTGGCCCCGCCCCCGTCCCCCGCAGCTGGGGAGCTGAGTCTGAAGGAAAAACAAGATGGTGAAGATTAAGTGTAAATGACATTAAACTTGGTTTTCTTTGTCGTTCTGTTGATTATTTTAAAAAAGATAATTCTGGTGATTCTATTAAAATGAAGAAAACAACTCCGCCGCTGAAAACAGTCCCGAACAAATACTCCTGTTTGTTCCTCCAGCTGCAACATGCGGCGAGAAGCATCACGTCCCCGTGTTTCATCAAACATTTAAACACGTCTTCTACTTAATCTCATATCATATGAATCTGTCAGTGAGTCTCGACACTGGAAAGACTCCCGGAAGCAAAGACATTAAAGACGGAGCACACCTGTAGTGAGACAGGGTGAGAAACAGCAGAGCACATGGATTAAAGAGAGAGATAAACTCATGTTTGGAAAACCTCGGCTCAGAGCGACTTCTTCACTGATTCTGTCAGCACTTCACAGATATGTTTGTTTTGAGCTGTGGGATCTAATTAAGATATCGGGGGCTTTGTTGAAGTCTGCAGCGTCGACTCTGTCTCTGTAGAAAACCCCCACTGGACGTGTTCACGCCTCTAAGTCATGTAGAATTAGCACGTTGCTAAAAAGCTAAAACCAGCAGACAGAGGAGTGAGCTGCCGGACATAACTGTCCAACCACGTTCAGATGTTTTCTGGACGCCCCTGCTCTCTGTTTTCAGCCCCCCACCCCCCCGCTGTGGTCTCATTAAATAAAATGTGCTGATGCTGATCCGGGCTGCAGGGAGGAGGAGGCCTGTCTGCGCAGGTGAACAGGAAACCAGACACCTCGTCCACCTTTCACCCGCCGCTGCAACAAGAACCCGAGTCACGTTCAGCTGCAGTTCAAACTTCAGCTGATCCTCCTGAATTCTTATCGAGGCCACGACAAACTGTTAGTGTCACTGTCACTTCTTCATTACTGAGTCATGTCTGAACACACAGACTGAAAGAAAGAAAGAAATCATAGATAGATAGATAGATAGATTGATTGATTCTGTAACAATAAAACTAAAGATATTCAGTTTACTCTGAGGAAAACAGAGGAAATCCTCCAGACAATGTTTTTACCTGATGAACGATTAATAAACGATTATTAGGAAAAGTGTTAATTTTCTGTTGATCGACTAATTTCATTTATTTCAACTGATACAATTCACAAACACACAAACACACACGACCCTGCTGTAATCCAACACCTCTCTCCTCCCACCAGCAATCAGGTTTCACTCACAGTATTACATTTCTCTCTCTCTCTCAGTCACACACACACACACACACACACACACACACACACACACACACACACACAGCAACAGCGGCGTGGGCGTTACATCACCCTCCTCTCTGTGGTCTCCTCGTGCAGCCTCCCTCGTATTGCTGCAGATAATTCATCATGATGATCGTTCTCTCGTTATTAACTGGGATCATCACAGGAGCCGTTATTATCCCGCCGCCCTCCTCAGCTCTTTTATGCATAAACAGTTTCACAGCCTTCGATTGCTCTGAGGATAAGAGACTCTGAGTTGCTCGCTGATTTAATGACAAGTCGAATCTTACTGTTTTATTTGTTCGGCCCCGGGTGATCGATTCTTAACTTTTTCTTTTCTTAAACTAACGATGACGCTTCATTATTGAGAGCTGTTTTCCGCTTCGGAGTCTGCATGTGAAGACCGACTGCGTCACAGCGGAGCGACTACACCGTCCCGTTTCGAAGGTTCCTTCAAATGCGACCTTTTCCTGGGCGGGTCAAACAGGCGGATCCTTCATGCTCCAACCTATCGGCTCTTTGCTTCATGTCATCCCCTCTCTATCTCCCCAACTTTCCTCTCTCTCTCTCACTGTCACTATAATAAAGTAAAGTAACTGATATTACATAAAGTGAGTGACGGATGAGACCACAATGAACTAAGAAGATTATGAGTCAGAGAATTTGGACATGATGGATGAAAAAGACACAGAATAAAGGAATAGACACTTCCTGTTTACCTTTGACCTCCTCGCCCAGCGTGGTGTTGAGGCTCTGCTTCTCCTCCAGCCCACCTGGGCCTCTGTCGGGTCGCTGCTCCTGAGAGTCCAGGCTGAGCTCCAGCTCTGCTAGCCTGCTGTGGAGCTCCAGGTCCAGGCCTAACCCGCCGGGCCCCGGCTGGCCTGTGAATGTCTCACCGGACAGGAAACTAGTGTCTGTGACCAGCGGCGAGCACGGCGGAGACAGCGAGGAGAGAGACGACCGTGGAGATAAAGAGCTCATGGAGCGAGGGGTTTCTGACAGTCTTAGGGCCTGGATCCTGGACGACCCCATCTCCACTCCGATACCTCCTCCTCCTCCTCCTGCGCCGCCTCCAGCAGAGCACCCCGTGTCTCCTCCCACCCCTCCCGTTTTGCCCTCGGGCCTCCCGGCATCCCTCCTCCCGCAGCCCGTCACCACCTCGTGTTCGTGGATGGTGGTGATGGAGCTGGAGGGGCGGTAGCCCGCCTGGCCGCCGTCCTGCAGGAGGCTGTCCAGCTTGTTCTGGAAGTCCGGGTCCGCCAGCTCGGGCTGCTCCAGGTAGATGTCGGTGAAGCTGAGGGAGGAGGTGGAGCCCAGGCTGGAGGTGGTGGCCAGAGAGCCACGGCTGGACGTCAGCGAGCCTCGACTGCTGCCGGAGGAACACGACAGGGTGCTGGCCGACAGGCTG
>NW_019525145.1:175368-177672 GCF_002814215.2 Seriola lalandi dorsalis
GGGGGGGTGAAGAGAAACAACAATCTTATTTAAACACTTTCTGTCCTTTTCATTTCTATTTCTCCTGCCTGAGTCTGAGCTGAGAAGCCTTTATGAACGAATGCACTTTAGTGTATGATCCAGTCTGAGTTTAATCACTACTTGCAGCTGCTTTAGAAGATTTTACTGGTTACTGAGACGTTCCTGAGGCGTCTGCAGGGCAGCAGAGGACGTGAGGGAAAACTTCCTCTGTCTGTCCTCCGCTCTCCTCACACACTCCTGACCCTGTATGATCAGGTGTCTAATTAAAGCCGGTCGTCTCGTTAGCGCAGACACAGAGGACGTCCTGTCTGCGAGCGAGACGTTTGATGTCCGTCAGACCAGGAGGAGAGACGGGATCAAACAGAGACGCAGGAGAAACTGCTCCGAGGAGGAAGATGAGGAGGACTGACGCTGCTCGTGTCAACCTTTCAGATTCCCACTGTTGAATTTAAAAACCAGCTCTGTGAAATATTCAGCGACTCAGGAACATGCACGGCTCTTGCAGCAGCCTTGCGTCATGCGCTCCGGCTCGAGCTGCGGGATTAGACTTGCCCAGAGTTCAGTGCTGCCGTCAAACAGGCGCGGAGAACAAATAACTTTCTTTTTTTAGCAAACGTTTGGTTATTAAAGGTTAAACATTCAAGTTGAGCCACATTTCTTCTGCTCTCCGCAACCACCAATTAATTAAACGGATATTAAAAGTCATAACTCTGGTCCTCTGTGCGTTTATTAACCCGCCTGTCTGTCTCCGTCCGTGGACACGATAAAGTCTGACTCAGCAGCTCATTCCAGGGTTTTACAGGAACCTGATAAAACTGATAAAAGTTTTCAGTCTTTGCTCCAACGTTTCTCTTTATAAACTGTCTCTACACTGCTGAAGATAAAAGTTCAGCTTCACGTCTGTCACTATCTGAACTTAATGTCATGTTTTTATTAATTCCCTTTATTCTACTCGTCGGAGAAATAACGTTTTCTCTGCTAGTTAAGAGGATTTTGTTTTTCCGAGGAGATTCTACGATAATACAACTGTAACACAAAAAATCAGTGAGAAACTTGTTTTGCATGAATATTCATAATGTTGGAAGGAGGTTGGTTTTTTATTCAGTTTGTTTCTCTCATAATCACCGTTTTTACACGACTGAATTTTAATCGCAGCGCTGAGAATCTGCAAACCTCCGCCTACATGTTGGTTCAAAACCTCCACTACACACACTGAACACAGCTGACTCCTCAGGCAGTACATTTCTCTATCAACGTATTAATGTTGTCGTGTCCTCAGCGATTAATTTGGTAAATACGATGTAGTTATTATTGATAGAAGAGCAGAGATGAACGAACCTCTTGAGTTGAGTGTGTAGTGACGTGGCCAGTCGAACCATCTCCTCCAGCTCTCTGACCAGCTTGTTCCTTCTGCAGTGAAGACGCAGCCTGAAATGATACAAACAACAAAACTTTATTTAGTGAACAAATGACTTTATTTTGTCTGTTTCCTTCAAAAAGGAAAGTTGTGTTTATTTATTCTCTCATCCTGATTTAAATGAAGGTTTTTTAGACTCTACTGTGTTCAGGCAAAGTTCTTGGCTGTTTTCAAACTGTTGGTATTGACACTCAGAACGTGGGGTCACCGTGACTTTGACCTTTGACCTTCGACCACCAAAATCTAAGCAGTTCATCGTTGAGTCCTAGTGAACGTTTGTGCCAAATTTGAAGAAGTTCCCCCGAGGCGTTACTGAGATTTCACGTCCACAGGAATGAGATGGATGGACGGACAACCTGAAATCAATACGGCTCTGGCTGTCGTTCTCACTTTCCTCCAATCTGTAAAGACTGAGTCTGACCATCATCAGGTTTCTTTTTCTTTTGGAAATGACACGAAATCCAAAGGAGCTTCTTGTATTAGATTTTCTGAAGGCTGAGAACATCTGCGTGGGAGTGCAGAGCCTGTAAAGACTCACACACAGAGAATTAAATACTTTCCTGAGCTCAAGGATCCTGAATCAGAGCTGCTGAACCTGACATTTTCAAACACTCTGAATTCAAGTGTGTGTGTGTGTGTGTGTGTGTGTGTGTGTGTGTGTGTGTGTGTGTGTGTTTCCTGTGTGAGCGGCTGAACGGTGCGTAGGTGGACTACAGTACAAGGGGCTCCTATTGTGACCGGGCTCTGCCGCCTCTCAGGTTACAGCAACAGGAGACAAGACACAAAGAGAGACTGAGCTCAGGTAGAGGCTGACCTGAACGCAGAACAACAAGAGTCCTGTTAGAGAGGGGGCAGGAGGGGAGGGG
>NW_019525145.1:177712-206333 GCF_002814215.2 Seriola lalandi dorsalis
GGGGGGCGGAGGAGGAGGAACTTGGTGGTTCTGGTTTGCTGCATGCTGCTGTTTAGGATATAACAAGGAGAGAGGAGAGGATGAAGAGGGTGAAGAGGAGCAGCGGGGAGGACAGAGGAGGTCTGTCATGTTCATCTCTAGCTCTTAATTATCATCCCTCCCGTCTGACGTGTCTGACGGTCGAAATCAAACAGCAGCAGAAGGTCAGACGTGTCATCAGACATGTCATCACACACCTGTGATCACCTGCTCTAATCTCCTCATGACATTAGCTCCTCTGTCACCTTCACACACGTGCTGAGAGTGAGACGACAACAGCTGTTATTGGTTTAGCATCAGCTAATGTCAGCTAATTTCAGCCATGGTTTATTATCCCCATTATTATTATTAATTATTATGTTTACATCTGTGGCGTTGCAGCCGTCAATTCACACACTATTAAAGTCTTTGCCACAAAGATAATATTCAAGTTTCAACGGCGCAACTTGATCTAGAAAATCTCTGGTGTGAAACTCGCTGAGAATTACAAAGAAGGACTTTCCAAACATGGATCCTCAACACAAAGCTTCTCCAAAATAAAAGCTTCAATAAAAAAATTCAGTTCAGAATTAACAATCTTAACAGACATCAGCTGATGATTGAGATTTGTGGCTTTTCAAGAAGCAAAACAAGACCCTTTGCTTCCAATAAACTTAAGTGTGTCACTGTCTTGAGAAAAGAAATCATTGCTGTTGAACAGAATATAACAAATAATCCAAACCAGACACAGCTCAGAGTCTCAGAGTGAACTCAAGGAACTTTTTTGAGAGAACAAACTGCAGTTTTGATCCGATTTTTGATCTATTTTGATCCAGTCAAGTCATTTACTTTCCAGCAAAGTAACGGGGAAGTAATAAAATAGCAAGCACCTCAGCGGTAAGATCACAAGACAATAACATCACAAATTCACAATACTTTTAAATCCTACTCTGCAGAACTTTATGACTTGACTTGCCACTTAACTAAGTCTATACAAACTTCCACCTGAGGCCTCAGCTCCTCTATACTTTACACCACAGGAACTGTTCACAACGTTAACATCAACAAACAAAGATGGACGACCCCCAAAACTCTTTATATCCTAACGTGACCCTCCACTAGAGAGGAACCATGTGCTCTGCTCTCCGGCGTCTGACCCCGCCTCACCTCTCAGTCAGCGCCTTGCTCTGGTTGTCTCTGGCGGCCTGCAGGTCTCTCTCCAGACGCTTCTTCTCGGACTCCAGCTTCTCGGCGTCGTTGGGCTCCAGCCGCTGGCGGGGGCTGACGTACTGCAGCTCCTTCAGCAGCTCCTCCTTCTCGTTGATGAGGATGAGGCGATCACGCTCAGGGTCCAGCAGCCCCGGCCACGCCTCGCTGTCCAGTTTGGCGATCTGCACCTCGATGGTGGCGATCCTGTGAGAGGCGAAAGAGGGGTGAGTGTGCAGGACAGAAACACACACACACACACACACACACACACACACACACACGCTTCACTACCTTCTCTTGGCCTCCTCGTACTTCAGACTCAGACGAACCTTCTCCGCCAGTTTGTTGCTGCTGGTTATGAACTGATCACAAAAACACAATCACATTAACACACATCAGTTCTCAGATCCATAACTAAATGACAAGCCATGCCCCAAGCCCCGCCCACCTGGACCCACCATCCAAACTTTTACAGGATTTGGTTTCTCTGAATGTTTTTACCTGAAATCTGCTTTATTTTTATTGGATAAGTCAGAAAACAGTGAGCCAATCAGAAGAGAGGCTCAGAGCCTCCTCTCTTCTGATTGGCTCACTGACTTGTTGTTACTAGAGCTGCAGAGAGAAGCCTGAGAGAGGAGATGTAAAACTACACTGAGATGGTTTTTGGCTCTTAAAAACACTAATGTATCTTCTTATGGATCAACACTTCAAAATAAAACACAGGAAATGTAAAATATGGAGCTTTAAACTGCACCAATTCTAAAATAATACCTTTATCAATATCCTACTGCTGCTAATATAAAGACATTTTCCAAAAAGACCAATATTTTGTCTCCAGTATCTGTTTAAGAAATATTCTCTAAATAATTCCACAGCAAAATCAGCTGATATTAAACAATGAATCAGCAAGACTGAGAAGCATGAAGTCCAAACTTTCAGCTCCGGACAGTTTCAATTTTCATGTAAGGTCAATATTCAGAAAAACATCAAAGGTTGTCCATCAGTCCAATTTTTGAAAGGAAAAACAGTGTCAGGCTTAAAGCTAGGACGCGGCAGACTCTCTGCTGCTGCCATGTTTAACACAGACTCCGGTTCCTACCGCTCTCTCTCTCTCTCTCTCTGTGGGACTCACCTCAGCGGGGATGTCGGTCTGAGAGCCGGCGTCGGAGTAGAGCCGAGGGATGGACAGCTCCGAGTTGGCGAGCGAAGGGCTGCTGCCCCACAGCTCCTGCTGCGAGCCCGAGTCCAGCTGGAAACCGTCCTTCAGCACCGCCAGTTTCTGGATGAACAGGAGCAGACAAACAGCGAGATGATGTGACTCAGGAGTTTTTGTCCTGCCGGTTTGACAGTCAGCAGCTGGAGCGGCAGCAGAGGAAACCTTCACCACCTGACTGCGTCCTTTTGCGTCTCTTCCTTCTCTGAGTCTTAGCTCACTGAAATCCAAACACACAAATATGATTTACATCTTTTTACAGTCGGTGCCACTTCCACTTTGTCAGGACATCATTATCTCTGCTGTTCATTTTGCATAAACGTCCAAATACTGCTCAGAAATCAAATAAAAAGGTGAAAGTATTTATTTTCTAACATTTTATCTGATGTTGGTGGAAGCGAGGCGTCGGCGTCGCTCTGACTCACCGTGTGAGAGCAGCTCGGGGGCAAAGAGCTTCTTCAAAAGGGACAAAACTGTAAAATGTAAAACACTGCCTCCTCTGTGTTTGCTGCATGTTTCCTCTGTGAGTTACTGTACACAGCGATGCAGCGGCGGCGGTGAAGGCTGCCGCAGTGACACTTTAATCTTTACGGCCGTGATCGATATCTTATACGACTCTGCAGGTTGGTTTTGAAGGCCGCTGAGGAATGCACCTTATCTCTGTTTTTCAGATGGGGCAGAAAAATAACACAGCACCTCTATCATAACGGTGGTGTTACAGTATTCTGATGATGCATCGCATTTTTCAAAATAAAATCAATTCTGCTGACTAAAAGCTGCTTCAAAGTAAGAGTACTCCACAGAAATGCTGTGGAGTAAAAGTCAGAAGTTTCCCAAAAAATAAGTAAAAACATAGTAAAGTAAAGAACAGATGGTGAAGTTAATGCACCTCGTTACTGTTCACCCCTGACACACAAACACACAACACACGAGCAGACAAGACACACGGCGCTGAGCTGTCAGATGCAGATGGTGAGGGGGGGAGGAGGGAGGGGGGAGGAAGGGGTGAGGCAGCGACAAGTGCACAGAGCAGATTATATATTATTGAACACACTTTCCTTCCTCCACTTCCAAACCAATCTGCAGCCAGATTTCCCTGATAAGACCTGGTGTTTTAAATCAACATGGGGTCTGTGTGTGTGTGTGTGTGTGTGTGTGTGTGTGTGATTTATCAGTCGTTGACAAACAACCAACAACAATAAACAGCTGTTTTCCAGCTGTTGCATCAGAGCCAGAAACTGCACATCAGACAAATTTCATGTTCAGTCACAGTCAGTCTGTGAACACACACACACTCAAAGTCCCATCATGCAACTTTAATACACACAGCCGCCATGGTGGAAATATGGATGAGTTAACAGCAGCAACAATGACGGACGGTGAGAGAGAACCTTCTGCCTGTCACGCCTGAAAACAGACGACAGTTAATAAAGCATCAGAAATCCTGACAGACAGACTTTCTTTCTTTCTTTAGTCTCTTACTTCTAGTTTCACAAATGTGACAAGGATTTTCTGCTTTTTAAAATCATTGTAAATTGAACATCTGTGGATTCTGGACTGACGGTCGAACACAGCAAGACATGAAGTTGTCACTTGAGACTGAACATCATGATGGAAGTAATAAACAGCCTTCAAGTCAAATTCAGATCGACGGCGTCTCGGATCATCGTCGGCTCTGACGCCAGTAAAGACACACGCAGCTCTGAACTCACCCTTCTCTGCTCGGAGTTTAAACCACATGAGCTACAAAGGAAATTACACTGTAGATGAAAAATGTTCCTGCCATCAGCCAAATTGTTCTCACTTTGCAGAAAACTCATCTCAAACCGATCCTCACCAGCACGCCGCCCTTCCTCCTCCTCCTCCTCCTCCTCGACAGGCTGTCATCACGATGACTGAGGCGCCACACTAAAACACCACCTGCCTCACTTTCACTGAGCCACTGAATCACTTTTCTTTTTCTTCCTTCCTCACAGCGATATGAAGAGTTTCAAATCGTGTACACACTCTCCTGAGAGTCAGCTGCCTCCTCTTGCTCATTTCTTATTCTTTCTCTTCAGCAAAAAAAAACAAACACTTCTTTCCACGGCCTCATGAGACGAACGCTGCACTGTCCCTCGCTGCAAAGTCAGTCCCTTCAGGGGTTCATTTCCTTTGTTCCTCCCGAGGTGAGTTTGGGTTTTTGGCACATTTCACTCTGTCTCTTTAAAGATGATTTTCTACCCGTTAAATAAAACTTAGAAGGAAAACTACACATCACGTTTCCCCCAGGGGCAGGAACAAATCAAAGTCGGTCAGGACCTGAACACAATGAACCTTCCTCCAGGGTCGACTGATGTGATGTGTGGTCCTTTCCTCCAGCCTGGTAGCTGCTGAATCCCTTCTTCGGCCAAAGAAGAAGAAAAGCTATTTCATTCCTTCTGCTTTCAAAATAAAACTAAATTTTTCCCCAGCTACAGCGACATTTAATCCCTCTGTTTGTTTGTGAAACTGAACGTGATGACGAGGCCTCGCTGTGATTTCTGACATGATCCACGTGGCTCTCGGTGTCAGGTGTTTGTATGTGGATCATCTGTCTCCTCTTTCCTTCTTCTTTTGTTTTGTCGAGGAGTTGATACAGGAGCTGATCGACTCGACATCCTGCCGCCTCCGGCAGCTTTTAAACAATGCTCAGCTTTTAAATGTGCAACAGATTTAGATCTTCTCTCCAGCTGGAGGTGTAGATAATCGAGATGAGGGATTAGAAGCGTTCATGCTATAAACTAGACTAAATGAGCTGCTTGTGGGTCTTAAAGTGCTGCTCCATCAGTTTTAAAGGTCCCACAATGTCTAAAGGTCTGTGTCCATGTGTAGTGTGATTATAGATCAGGTCTAGCTTCTATATTAATACTGTGAAAGTCTCAAAGCTTCAGTCCACAGAGAAATGCACACAGCCTGTATTCAGAAACTGAGCCTTAAAACCAGCCGCCAATCAGAAGAGAGACTCTCTTCATACATACCCCAAAATGCAACTTAGAGCCTAGGTAACCCTGATAGCATCACTATGACATCATCAGGGTTATTGACAAAGCTCGTCCGGAGCCACAGATGACTCAGGTTGAGTAATACACCCCCATGATGAGTAACTTCATCTACAGTTTGCTTATTCTCTGGGATTAAAAGTTACATAATGTTCATCAATGTTTCCTCCATGAAATATCACAATTTACCTGCATGAGCTCCTGTTTCTCCTTCTCCCCCGAGCTGATGGCGTCTCGGATGGAGCGGACCTCACTGAGGATGGCCTGCGCCTCCTGCAGCTTGAAGCCATACGGGCTGTTGGACACCTTCTGGTCGATCCTGGAGGTCAGAATCAGACAAGAGACAGACAGAGGACAGATGCCAGTTTAGTCAAACATCCTATCAAAATGTTTTAGACCACATCAGTCGCTGCTGCGCCGGACAGACCCTGGAAAAAATCCTCAGTTCCAAAAGATCGAATGACTTTAAATTAGCTGCTTTTTGTCTGAGTGGTACGTGGTCCACAAACAGCAACTCTGACTCACTGCAACCACAGCGTTCTAGCAGCAGTCACATCGCAGGCTCCCACAGCAGATAGTGGAGCAGCGTTACTCACTGTCTGTCCTCGCACATATTTTCCAAACTGCTCTGTGGAACCAAACTGTCAGCGGAGAGAGAAGAACCTCAAAACTTTGTGACTGCTCATACCCGGGAGTGAAGACTGTCAGGAGCCAAGAGATGGCACCCGCTTAAACTTTTACTGATTTGAGGAAATACTGTCTGGTTGATTAGGATGTTGTTAATGCTGCACTGTCAAGTTTTTGTTCGACTCATTTGTGCATGTGTGCACAGCCGCGTCACCTGTTTTATCTGTATGTCGACTCAGACTCAACCTTTATGACTAGGACTCAAACTCAAGTATCGGGACTTGACTCGGGCTTTCCTTCGCGACTCGGACTTGGACCCGAACACTGGGGACTCGGGACTCAATATGGACTACAACACTGACGTGGTCAGCCAGAGCGTGACAGAATCCAGCTTGTGTGTCGCCTGTCGCTGGTTAACGAGCATAAATTTGTGATTTGAGTGTTCGCAGGTAGAAAATAAACAACAATTAAATGACAAATTTCATTCATTTTAACAGAAAAAGGAAAAATATGTTGAATAAATTACGAGTTTAGCCACATTTTTTAAAAAAATGTGCGTTTGATCTTATAATAAATCAAACATTTTTGGCTTTTGTTCACCTTCTGCTCGGGATATTGCGATCTGCATTTTCTTATTCTTTTATTTTTTATTCATGATTATTAGTTATTATTTTAGTTATATTTCTTATTTGAAGAATTTTACTGGGGGGACTGGGGGGACTGGGGGGACTGGGCTACAGGGAGACGCTGCAGGAAACAGCCATGAGAGGCAGCAGCAGCTATGTAAACCCTGTCATCAGCAAGTCATGCATGCATCTGAATAACAGGTCCTTCCACATTCTTCAGAGAGGGGAGAGGGGGAGGGCGGTTCTGACAGAGAGAGAGAAAACAAGGTACAGAGAGAATGAGGAAGTGAGGGAGGGAGGGAGGGAGGGAGGGAGGGAGGCACTTGTCTGTAACAGGCAGAGAGAACAAATAATCCTCTCTAAGTCCTTCTCAAACATCGACTTATGTTGAGTGAAAACGCCGTTTGTGAACTTTTTTAATAATTGAAATCACAATGATCATTTTACTACAACACAGAGAGGGAGATGGTGTTTAATTAACTACTGTCACACAGGTGCAGCTTTTATCTTGACAACCACGGCCTGCTCCTCCACCTGTGGATGCACCGTGACCTTCGACCTGAAAGTACTTTCTCAAATTAACACATCAATACAAACTTTGTCTTTCTTCCCGACCATCACTTGCTGCTGAGCCCTTCACTGTGCTCTTGTTTATCCCTGACATATTTTAAGTGTCGCAACGTGCCACGCACACGGCCAAAGGTATGAGGACACTGAAGCCCAGCTGATAGTAGATTTTTGAGCCTGATAACGAAGAAATAAGATAACGATATTTTGATCAATATTGATTTCTTAAAACAAGCTTCTGCGCTGATTCAGTACTGCACTTTCAAGAGGACGAGATATCCTGAGGTTTCGCTCCAAAAACAGCAGGGACTGCACTTCCCATGATGCAGCTTGATAGCTTCTTCTGTTAGACCCTCCCTGCCTGGTGAATTCCCTTGACTTCCACACTCTATGACCCTCGTTCACAGTGCAGGTTAGAAATTTAAATTATTACTTTTTTGCCTTCATTATCGTCACTTTATTATCGTCACAGTGAGAGTGAGAGAGAGAGAGAGAGAGAGAGAGAGAGAGAGAGAGAGAGGAGATGGTTGGACTAGGAGTGAGCCTTCATGGTACACGGCCACCGGTATTAATTAAACAACTATTACCTCTGGTAGTAATATTTACTCCCATTAACTTTCCCCCTGCATTTTAACTCATGTAATCAGCGACCCAGACAAAACTTCAGTATACTGTATATTAAGGGGTGTCCGCATACTTTTGGCCACACAGTGTATCAACACTGTTCTGTATATGAAGAAAACATCATGAAACACTTTCCTCTGCTCCAGTATTTTGTGAAATCTTATCGGGAGCCGAGTGCGCGGCTGCATTCCTGTCTTAAGCCTATTCGTATTCCTGCAAACAGCGATTGGTCGCTGAATGGCGTCTGATGACTGTAACAGGAGAGGAAAGTCACGGAGGAATGCCGTCCGACCGCTCTGCCTCAGCTACTCTTTAATCCTCCTGACACTCTCACTGTGCTGCGTGAGGCAAGACAAACAGACCGGACATTCCTGTTCAATTCAGCGTCCGCCGACGGCCCGGGCGGCGCGTCCGCTCTCCAACGTGTTGAGTTTCAAAAATACAGCAACAGCCTCCGTTTGAGATAAACAACAATTAGAGGAGCGAGTCCCTTTTCAGACGAGCGTTTCCCGACTGACACTCTCCTCATGTTGTGAGGTGTAGAAGTAGGTCAGGTAGACGGGGTGTTTCCTCTCAGATCCACATTCCTGAGCTGTTGTTTTCATCGCTGCGTTTATGGAGGTGTTAGTGTTTAATGACGGGATGGAATGTGTGATAGTGCTGAAGCAATAACTGCGGCGATAACAGCCGTTTACTGCGCGATTCGCACCGGCTCAGGCAGCGCTTTCACGTTAACGTGTTGGTTTCTGACCACATGCCGCTGAACGGGGCAAATTCCAACCACGGGCGAGCGGCAGAGGTGGAAGTCTTAACTCCTTCATCTCTACTGTGATCATAGATAAATGATCAGGATAAGACAAATGACAGATAAGAGCTTTAAAGACTTTATAGCTGACATCTTCATTCAATCTTATCTACGAGTAGGAGAAATGTATCCACATGTAGTGTCTCTTCACGCCGCCGCCACGCACATCATATTCCTTTACACGAGTCCCACGTTTCAGCTAAAGTCTTTCCACGTCACCTGGACTGTGAGAACATGAGATTTTACACACAAAGAAAGGAAAAGTTGGCGTCGTGGTCAAAGCTCAGGTTTGAAATTCTCCTGAGTAAAGTGTAAGGTTAAAAACAGACATAAAATAAAAACAAAAACAGAAGACGACGTCTCGCCCCTGGAGCCCCGTTTATGTGCATTTTCATAAAGATTCACTCATTTTAGACTCTGGGAAAATGTGACAGACATTTGTCAATATCTTGCTGATTATTTAAGAAAATAAGTGTCAGATTAATCAATAATGAAAATAATCGCTAGTTGCATACTGACATAAAATGAACATTAAATGATGCATTTTATTTGCCACTTTTTACTATAATTTCTATTTAAATCAACTAAACTATTTATTTATTCTTTAAAAATCAACAGACTGAAAAAGAAAATAAGAAAATAAGTAGCTCTGACTTTCTGAGCTGAATGTTTTACCTCTAAAAAAGCTCATTCCTAAAAGGCTGGGGCCGATATTCAATAATATCGAATATTGAGATATTTCCCGCCTTATGTATTAATTTTTGTGATATTTTTTTTTATGCAGTGTCGCACAGTTTGCACAAAAAAAGCAGATAACATCATACTTATTTGTAATATTTGGGCTGGACTGCATCAAGATATGACATTTTGGATATCGTCCACATCTAATTCCTAATTAAGAAATAGAACATTTTACTACATTAACCTTTAGGAGATGTCTGAGGAGTCACACACTTCACAGTTCTCGGCAGTGAACTGAAGTGGAAGGTGTTTTGCGGGCAGAGGGAGAAGCTGTGGAGACCGAGGGAAGGTCACACTCACACTTACTATTCAAGTCAGACTCTGAGCGTCAGATTAAACCCGGAGCGCTGCTGCTAGCCTAAAGCGCCGGGATCGAGTCAACAAATACACCTGTCAATACGCCCTTCAGCCAGGACTGAAGCTGGAGGAGCCTGGACCGGAAAAGCTTCCAGAGGTGAATATGAGAGCACATATGAATCACAAACACCCCCCCACGGACAAAGACAGGTGGGACGGTGGGACGTCAGGACGCAGCACTTACTCTTTGAGCGTCTCAAAGCCTTGTTCTTTATACTGCAGCTCCTGCTTCATACAGGCCAGGTCCCGCTTCAGCTTGTTCACCTGAGACACAAAGACCAGAGGGAGGAAGAGAAAATCAGTTTGAAATACTTTATTTTTGTTGACACCCATGAAAAGACAAAAACGTGTCCGTCCGACAGTTTGTGATCTCAGATATAAGCTCACTAGTTCCAACTGAAGACGTACATCTTTAAAAACATCTCATCAATATACAGTTCCTGAGTCAGATAATAAATCTGTGGGGTTTGTCAAAATGAGTGACACCTGTTTACGCGAGTATTTAAAGTTCTTCTTATTAGAAATAGAACTAAAACAACCGTTTTAATCATCTATTAATCATTCAGTCATTCGTCGTTCGCCTTGTCTGATTCTCAAATCTAAGGATAAGGAGCTTTCTTCTGTTTCGTATCATTGCAAACTGAATATCTTTGGAGTTTTAGCCCGATATTATTCATTAAATGATTCATTTGCTAATGGACAAACATACAGGTTAATACAGGTTAAGGCTTAATCCAGCTGCAGCTCTGAAAAGACCAGTCATGTTAAGTAGATCAGGTATCAGCCAGACTGTACGGCCGATCCGAGCATGAAAAACGGGTGATGTGGTAGAAAGAGGAAGCAGAGGCTCTTACCCGACTTTTGGCCGTGGCGATCTCTGCCTTCAGGATGTCCGGGTCGTACTTGCTGGAGGAGGAGGATCTGGAATTCACTGCAGGATAGGAAAGAGAAAAAAGAGGCGATAAAAAGCTGAACCTTATATCCTTTTCTCCTTCGGTTATTTCACATGTTTTTGTGAGGGACAACAGGAGAAATGTGAATATTGCTCTGAGGTTAAGCACCATTTTTCCCCTCTCCTGTACATGTCTGAAAACCAACAACAAAAACCTCCAAAGCTTTTCTTCCCCTTCCCATCTTCTTTCTTTCCTTCCTCCAAAAGGTCAAAGGTCGGCGCAGTCGAAGCGGTTCCAAATTCTGCCTCAATATTCAGCAAACTTCAAACTATTTTCACCGACATAACACGTCTGCTACTGATCATCTGGTCCTCGTGCTTTTCCCTCCACATGAGGTCATACAGTATAATGTTGTTATCTAATCTTATTTTTATTTTAACTTTTTATTTGTTTTTATTTTTGTTTACCCTTTATATTAATGTATATAGTTCCTTCATATTGTTTTTCATTTTATCAGATTTTCTCTCTCTAAGCTTTCCATTAATACTTTTATAATTATTTTAACTATATTTTTTTAAATAACAAAAAAGTGAAAAACTATATATATTTTTCCTTTTTTTGTAACTTTTAGTTGCATAATTTTTTTCTGTTTTTCTGTATATATATATATATAAACAGAAAAAAACATTGACATACTGTAGTTTTCATTCATTGAGTGATGACAGGTGTAATGAGGGAGCCGGATGTGGCAGAGAAAGTTCTTCTATGTGTAATTGAAGTTTGTGCTTTAATTAATCACTTTTATGTGTGTGTGTGTGTGTGTGTGTGTGTGTATGTGTGTGTGTGTGTGTGTGTGTGTGTGTGTGTGTAATTGTTTGACCCTGAGGAAGACCAGGTGTGGTCGATTCGGGTTTTTAATTGCGTGATGATTAACTTTTCTACCTCGATGATGCTACCCGTCTTTATTTTTTCCGGGGGAATCCGTTTCCTCTGTATTTGCTCAGCAGAGCATCAGGAGCACCTGTTTGTCCAAGCAGAGCTTCCTATCTTGTTTTTCTGTTTGCTAGCTCCACTTCACTAAGTGCAAAATAAACGGTGCTCCACCATGTGCGGCGTTTCTCCTCCCTCGGTCTCTCCACGTTACTCACAGCTGGTCTGCGACGTGGACTTGTCCCTCCACGCGTCGTTGAGCTGCCGGTACTCCTGCTGCGCCAGTCGCAGCCTCTGCTCCTTCACCTGGTAGATCTCCTTCTGAGCGCTGAGGGCGTCCCGGGCCACGGCCAGGTAGTCCCGCAGCATGGCCTCCTGCTCCCGCTGCCACTGAGCCCGCGGGTCCTCCAGCTGGGTGCTCTCTGGATGAAGAGAAGGAGGAGGGTTCACAGCTTCAAGCATAACACAGCACATATCTGAGCCGAGGCACAGGAGCTATCTTCACACAACAGGCGGCGGCAAGAAGAGCCGACAGCGAACTCACTGGTGTTGTGGTCGACATAGTACGCTCCGATGACGGGGTCGTACGCCTCCTCCCAGCCGACCGGCAGCTCATCCCCGATGCAGTCAGCAAACGTCAGAGGCTTCGTCTGCCTGAAGGAAACAGAAGCAAAAACAGATTCAGTGACAGAAATCATCTCAACTACAATCACAACATTTATTTATCTGTGTAGTGGTGACTTATGCTTGTGCAGCTTACAGACAATTATTGATTCTGTAAAGGAAACAGTACATGTAGAAAAGAAATGAAGATTTCCTAAAAGGAAATTACAGGAATGTGAAACTGTTGTAACCACAGAGTCATAGAAACGAGTTCATTCGAAGTGGCGCTGGTATTTGAAGCCGCTGCACACTCCCACAACCTCTCAGGTTTATTTAAGTATTTAAGGTGTGTGTGTGTGTGTGTGTGTGTGTGTGTGAGAGAAAGAGAGAGAAACACCATGTAAACAAACATTGATGAGGTATAATAGGTAAAGAATGTGACACGTGATAATTAATGAAGATGTTAAACCAGTTTTTTACCAGGCTGCTGTCAGGTGTTGATCTCTAGTTGGTTCTGTAGCGCTCAGAGAGCCACTATCAGCCAATAAAAGCAGGTTCTATACTATCTGTATATTTGTTTGGTGTTTACACTGAGATTCAACAGGATGAAGAGATAAAAATTTGTTAAAATGTTCATTTTCTGAAAGTCTGTAGGTCACCTCCAACATCTACAACATGTAATAACTGTGTAATAACACTAGTAAACCCGTGGTCATGCGTCTATAACAAAGGCAAACAGGGCGTGACCCACATTGAAGCCTGGTCAGAAGCAGGTCTGAGTAATGACCAGACTAAAAGATGGATTTATCCCGGCTCACTGTGTTAGTCTGAAAGCTGCTCCAGGAGCTGTCTCTTATACACATCTAACCGGCCCGTGGCATTCCACAAGCAGCGCTGACGCATCGCCTGGAGGTTTCTGGGGCAACCCCTCGGCCCTGCAGCGGCGTTACTGCGACCGAGCGCGCTGCAGCCGTGAGGGTGAAATCAAACTCTCTCTCATTTTGTTTTGATGTAACTGAGCCCGAGTGTTTTCAGAGGACTCCAAGATTTGAATCCTACCTAGATGGTTAGTGATGTTGTTGTTTAGTTTTTTAAATGCACCAGCAGAGAAAAATCACCATGAAATGAAGAGAATGAGCGAGACGACTTCAGGAATTTATACTTATACGTCTCCTGGTAATTAATATTCATCAGGGCTGAAACAGCTTGCTGCATAAAACTGATACGATCCAGATCACATCTTTTCTTCCTTACACACTCACTAATACACCAGAAACACTTGATGTCTCAGCTAACAGTTTGCTTTTATAGTTTCTCTAACTCGTATGATACGACGAGCAGGTTCAGGCTCAAACTTCTCAAATACTTCAAAAATAAGGGTTCAATCGTTTTTTTAAATCAAATCCTTTCGAATCAAATCTTTTTCAGTACTTTCAAAATTTTTGGACAACATGATATTTAAGAATCTAGCTTCTTCTGATCAACGTTAAGAAACATAATCAATCATTTTAATTGTGATTTATGAACCAAATATCAGACAAACTGACACTGACTAACATAAACTACTGTAATTAACTAGTGTCTAATGGGGGGCTGTGCTAAAACACAGTGAAAATGATAATTATTCTACTTTATCAAACATTTTCACAAACATATTTACAAAATGCAGCGTAACACTGGCGGTAAGCCCAACGCTCTACCTTCAACACGAGTTCTTACTTTAACATGTTTGACAGTAGATAAATATTTAAACAAAGAACTTGCCCCCCCCCCCCCAGTCATTAGTACCCTTCTGTAAATATTGCATTCCCCAGAAGTTTCGGGGGCCGGTCCACCATGTTTGTTGTTATCAACACGTCTGAGTCTCTTTCTTTTTTAGCTGCCTGTAGTGTCAGTGAGTAGCAGTAGTAGTAGTAGAGTAAACAGAGAACATGAATGAATGATCACATGAACATGAGGGATTCACTGGCTGTGGGACTTAATGGATCCAGATCCAAAATGGAACCAATCAGAACCGATTCCTAATTAAAATGAGGTTGGTAAATGAAACTCCCAATTTTTAATTTTCTTTTTAAATTTCCACCGAGACGTCACCCGACAGCCGAGTAAACAAATGTCAGAATAGAGCAGTTACACACATCATCCCCCCGCAGGTTTTCTCCGCAGCGTCTGCAGTGTCACATGGGATAAACAAACAAACAAAAGTAAGGAAAACCACCAGTCGGACAACAAACAGGAGAGTAACAAAGCGAGACTCTGCCGCTGCCTCTTGTGTTTCGTGACTGCAGATACACACAAACACAGAAGCGGCGGCTCGCTGCTGAGCAGAGAAACTCAACTGGGTCCTTTTTCAGCTGATGAATAATGAAAGGGGCCCGGAGAAGATCCCCTCGGCTCTGCTCTAAATTTAGATTCAGGAAAGACGGGGAGGTTTCTGCCAACCGCTGATCCCAGAAAAAGCCGGCTGGTTGGCTGGCCCGGGCATCCACATCCCATTATTTGATTCCTCTCTCTCCGCTCACCCACTAAATCCTGTCCTCTAATCGCCGGGCCGAGGGGAGTCGCTGACCTCAACTCGTCGCTCTCTGTCACAGTTTTCCCTCGCAGCGGAGGACCAGCTGGCGGCGACGGCGGCGGCCCAACCTCCATTTCACTGTCAAGTCATTTAATAGCCACTTGTGGCGCTTCTCACATGCTTCAGTGCTTTTGTATTCAAACTGCCTGCGGGTGGCTGTGGGAGCCCCCCCCCCCACCGCATGCTGCAAACAGGTAGTGTGGACAAAAACCGCGACGACCTGATGTGCAAACCACATGAGCACAAACGCCCTGAGCAGCAACTCCCTCCCTGGGTCACGTCCTCGCCGGCTGGAAGGTGCCACTGTCTGATGAAGGTATAACATTCAGAAAACAGCCAGAGCCGGAAGTTTTCGCGTTGTCCCTCCATCTCATTCTCTTGGACACGATATCTCTTGACGGAACTTCTTCAAAGTTGGTACAAACGTTCAATTGGAGTCAAGGACGAACTGATTAGACTGTGGTGGCTAAAAGGTCAAAGGTCAAGGTGACCTCACAAAACACACCTTGAGGGAGTTTCTTCAGATTTGGTAAAAACGTTCACGTCCAAACGTCAATCATGCATTGAGCAACATGCAAGAATACGTTCTACCTTTCTAAGTGTCTGGTAGTTGCCAGTAAACTTCATGCAGTGTTTTCATTTCAGGAATATAACTGATCTTATTAAGGATTACTTCTGAATAACAATGGCTTTTATAAACAACTTCCAACTTCTTTTCCCAGTCTTACATTACAGCCCACTGAATATATTTTTGTTTTGGACTATTGGCCAACCAAAACAGAGAATTTGGAGACATCACTTTGGGCTGATTAAGTTAATTTTTCACTATTTTCTGATGTTTAACAGAACAAATAACTACTCAATAGCTGCCAGAGTTTGGATCTGGCAGTCCAGTAAATGTAATCCACGTTTATTTTGACAGTTGGACAAAAATAAACACCTAATTCCACTTCCAGTCATGCTCTTATAAACCAGACATAGACGTAGAGTAATGCACTAAATTAACTCCATTTATATAACACTTTTTATACCACAGCACTTTACTATGTGCCTCTAATTTCCCAGTCCACACACACACATCACTGTGTCAACTTGAATCCAGATAATCTGATGCAAGTATGTAGCTCGTTTAATAAAAACCAGTCTGATTGGTTAAATATTCCAGGTTTGTGTGTTTAATCCTTTCATTGCAGTGTCATCTTAGGATACAGGAAAAGGCCAATTAAAAAACATTCACTGACTAACTCGAGGTGGAGTTACATGTTTGGTTAATTGTCTTTGGCAAAGCTTCAGTGTTCACTAATATTTCTGTCAGACTCCTGTGAGTATTAAAACCAGCCGTCAGGACTTCTGGAACTTTGTGATGTCACAACAAAGCAGTCACCAAGCCCCGCCCACCAGGGTACACCATCCAAACCTTGCAGGATTTGGTTTCTCTGAGTGTTTTACCTGAAATATTCTATATAGTCAGTCTAACAGTCAGCCAATCAGAAGAGAGGCTCAGAGCCTCCTCTCTTCTGATTGGCTCACTGACCTGTTGTTACTAGAGCTCCAGAGAGAAGCCTGAGTGAGGAGATGTAAAACTACACTGAGATGGTTTTTATATCTTCTGATAGATCGACACTTCAAATAAAACAAATAATTGATTATAACATCAATCTATAGAGAACTTTTTTGATAAAAGATTAACTGTTTAATCATTTTTCAGTCTCTGACGCCAGCTTCTTAAATTGAAAGATTTGCTTCTTTTTGTCATTTTAAACATCAAAAAATTAGAATGGGTTTTGGACAGTTGGTTGGTGAGTGAGTTTCAGCGTCACATGTTGGTCTGCACGTTTTTTAAGAAGCTTATCTGAGGCTCTGTGAGGAAAACACTGAACTCTTGTGATGTTCTGGCATCAAAAATTGATTTGCAGAATATTAAATTCTGATTCCATATCGGCTTTTAAAAGCCAATGTCAGCCGAGGCAGCAGAATACACACACACACACACACACCTCCACAGGTTTCACATACCAAGGTAAACAGCCTGGCCAGGCCCCGGCGCTCTAATGCAAACTGACAAAGTGTGCGGCAGAGTGCAAATACACAGGGAGGCGGGCTGCATAGCTGAACGGTGAGTCAGAGAAACGCTCATTCAGAGCGGCGTATACATTCCTCAAGGCCAGTTATGAGGCTTCAAACTACATTTCAGAGCCGCTCAAAGTCCGACAGTGAAACAATGACAGACATAAACACTCCCTAAACAAAGCATTGAAAAATAAACTGTGAATTCATCATAAAATAAAAAAGGGGAATGACCGCAGAAATCTGCCTCTGCACATCAGACTTCTCATACCAATGACGGCGTGTTATCTGACAGATAACATTCCTTTCACCTGACGATATGCATTCAATGCGTCACTGCAAGGGTGGATAGATGATATAGCACTCTGAAGAATTTACAAGGGCCACAGAGGCTCATGCCTTTCTATGAAAACATCTCTCTTTTCCCTCTTCTGTTCCCCTTTCAGTTCAGTTCTTCTTGTTATAGTCCTGAATGTGTGCAGGAACCTTAATATGGCTGAGTGGCTACATATTAAAGGTCCCATATTGTATGAAGCTAGATGTCCATGTCTTTATTGATTATATATCAGATCTAGGTTCTATATTAATACTGTGAAAGTATCAAAGCACTCAGTCCACAGAGAAATGAACACAGCCTGTATTCAGAAATTGAGCCTTAAAACCAGCCGTCGGGACTTTGTGATGTCACAACAAAGCAGTCAAAACTCTCAGCCATTCCCCAAGCTCCACCCACCTGAATCCACCATCCAACACTTGCCGGATTTGGTTTCTCTGAGTGTTTTTACCTGTTATCTGCTATATTTTTATTGGATCACTCAGAAAACAGTCAGCCAATCAGAGCTCACAGCCTCCTCTCTTCTGATTGGCTCACCAACCTGTTGTTACTAGAGCTCCAGAGAGAAGCCTGAGAGAGAAGATGTAAAACGAGATAGTTCTTATGGATCAACACAGGAAGTGTAACACATGGGACTGGATAACTGAGTCAGAATGTGTCAATAATTTAAAAATAGGTTGTTTTCTTTCTTGTAATACTTTATCAAGATTTCAGAGAAATAAAAAGTGGCAAATAAAAAAAGAGGTCACCCCAGGACAGAAGAGAAAGAGGTTTTGTTTTGTTTTGAGTGTTTCAAAAAGAAATCAGCACTACAATCTGGAATCTGGATGTCCTGTACAGCTACATTAGCTATTCAAATAAAGAACATCGGATATCTGTGACTGTTCCTCCGAGGGCCCTGGGCAGGATACATGCACATGCACATGCACATGCACATGCACACGCACACGCGCACACACACACACACACACACACACACACACACACACACACACACACACACACACACACACACACACACGCAAAAGCTGTCAGTGTCAAAATAAGGCGGCTGTCTTTCTTCATTCCTGAAAGCCAGCCTGCACTGGGAGGGTTTTCACATGACTACAGCAGGAAATTCAAAGCTCCTGTAAATACCAAAGATGAACATGTTTTTGAGGCTGAACGGGCAGAAAAAGATTTTGCCGACACTTTGATGCAAAACAAACAGAAGACAACAACAACCAGCAATCACCTGAAACACCAGCGGTGAGGAGATATGGGAGGGAAAGATAAAACTACAATAACCCACCGTATGTGGATTTCTGCCACTAGGGAGCTTTTAATCAAAACGACAACAAGAGACAGAGTTTGGGATCATGGGAGTTGTTGTCTTCGTTCAGGAGCTGAATTATCAAGAGGTTGTCCTCCTCTCCAAAACAAACAGACCAGGCGACTAAATCTGGTAAAACACTGAATAAAGAAATTTCATGTTAAACATCAGTGATTCTCGAACGCTGTTTCCGTGGACACATGGCGTGTCGGCGAGGCTGGGAGTCGAGCTGCCGCCAATGTTTGCTCGGATCCAGACGTCCAGTGACTACAATCCTTCATCCGCATAAAATATTTATTTAAAAACCACCAAGATCTAAAATGTGTATTGTAAACATGCAGCTCAAAACTGAATAAAAGATGATCTGGTGCTTGTGTCGTCTGAATAGGAGCTAAAAGTCAGTTTATTTACACTGGAGAAGCAGCTACATTACACATTTCTGACATTCTTCTTTGATAAATTACCTAAACTGATTAATTAATTAATTATCATTAACACCTATTTTATTTTGATCAACTTATGCATACAGGCAGTGCATAAAAAATTAACAAACGGGTTAAAACACACTGTAACGTAGTTGTAAGCAGCTATAATAAGTGTTTGTTAATGTTTGTTAACTTTTTATCTGTTTATACAGTAGCCTTTTACTATGGGTGTCCACAGGAGTTACAGTTGTCTACAAATACATTAGTAAACACTTATATCTGCTTACAACTACCATTAAAGTGTGTTATAAACCATTTATTATGTGTTAATATGCAAATTTTACAATGTTAAATAGGTTTTTTGAAGTACTTTAAGTTAACAATGATGAAAAGATGACTGATGAACTTCTGCTCATTTCCAAACATCCTCTAAACTGCTGTTAATTTACTAGAACAAACAAAAATATCATTGCAACAGGTTAAATTAATAGAAGAAATGTTCAACCTGCAGAGAAGCTTTAATTCTTGTATTATTTAACCACACAAGAACAAACCAGTGCACATTACTGCCTCTGTCTGAATTGTGAGCTGCCACAGATAAATAAGTTATAAGATGGTTGGTTATGTATTAAACACCAGGCTGCAGCTGTGGCTGAGCCGGCCTCTGTTCAGGTCCTAGTTAACAGTTTGCAGGGCCTCACGCTGCACTTTGACCCCGTGCACCTTGGCAAGCAGTGAAAGGGATTTCAGATGAATCAGGCCTTTGGCTGGTGAGTCTGTGCGCTGCTCGGTCCTTCACGTTCTGTGTTTCAGGAATGTGTGTGTGTGTGTGTTGTTTTTTAAGGACTTTGTTTGGTAAGGCTTTCTTCCTTCTCACTTCCTCTAAGTGTCTAAGTGTAAAACGACCAGAGGAGGAGAGGTCTTCATTCCACCTGCCATATAAGTGTCAAATAAGTGGAGGCCGATACAGCCGATGAACTACTGTGTGCAACACAGCTGCAGCACCTTTTGGGAAGCAGCTAGCTATTGTTTTCACTTTCAATGAATCAACCACTTTCGGTTTATAAAAGGTCACAAATTAGTGAAAAATGTTCAGTTCTGTCTCCCAGAGCTCAAAGCGACGTCTTCAAATGTCTCGTTTTACCCAAAGATGTTCAATTTACAATGACGCAAAACAGAAATGAGCAGCAATTGTTTATTACTAACATCTTGACTGATATAAGCAATGAGCAGCAACACACACAGCAAAACACAGCACACGTATGATCACTATAACCAAACGTGAAAACACAGGTAGCTGAGGCTCCATCACAGGAGCCGCTTTGCAAACGGGGATAAATAAATACCTCACAAATCAAAGCACTAGTTCAGTGACCCCAACCTAAGATAAGATCTCCCATTTCTTGATCCCCCTCCCCTAGAGGAAATTCAAATTTGACATAGAAGCGCAAAGGGAAAATGTATGTGCAATATAGAAATAAAAAATTAAGTGGTTGTGCAGTTTGTCCAGTTTCTATTGTAATATACTGATTTGAGTCTTACATATTCTCCAGATGTAAAAAAGGAACATGTTTGTTTGGTACAGGCCACAAGAAAAATCACATCATCATCATTTTTATATATTTTCAGGCAAATTGAAATGCAAAAATTACCATTCCTGCTGAAATCATGACTCATATCGCAATCAAAATATCAGCCAAACTTTTTTTGTTTTTTTATATTTTATTTTAATTTTTAATTTAATTTTATCATTGAACCACCAATGCAGCCAGTGCAAAGATGCTTCAGGCAGCTAGCACGTAGTAGCAGGGCAAGACGAATAAATCTAACTGAGAATTTAAACTCTGATATCATGACACGTCCTTACCTCATTTAGAAAATTTGCACATATTTTTCCTACGAGGTCTTTGTTTCTTTTTTCATTAGACAAACACAAAAACCTGCAGAATAATGTGGGTGTTTTTTTGTTTTTTTTGTTTTTTTTAATTAAAGCACAAAAGAAACGAGCAAAACCTCAAAACAAATAAATTAAGAGCTAAATCGATGTTGTCAATAGTGAAGTAAAGAAAGACAAACGCAATAACATTTTATAGGACTTGATATGGTTATTAGTATTTTATGTCAGACATTTAAAAGTGGGGTTAACGGCCCAGAGAACCTCTCACAGCTGAGGACAGAGGAATACTGTTTGAGGATAACTGTTGTGACTCATTCACATCTATTTGCTTGCAATGTTGGTGAATGAGGAACTGCAGCTTGTTGTTTATAGTTGATTCACTGCCCCTCTGGATAACAGCGTCAGTTACACGCACTACGTTAAAACATGTAAAACACAAATTGACCCTAATGCAACAAGAAGAGAATCTCACAATCCCACCCTCTCGTAGAAAAGACAAAAACAAGCCGTAAGCCGCGTGAATTCCAGACATAAGCCATTAAAGGGATTTGGTGTCAAAGTCCGAGGGGTCTTAAGTAACTGGTAAAGATGAAAACCGAGGGTGCCCCCCCACCCACCCACCCACCCACCGCGGCCTCCACACTGTGTTTTGGTACAAGTGGTGCTGCATGCTTGGCACTCTAAGCCTATTACAATGATGGATTTCTATGAGAAAGAGAGAAGGGGGAAAAAAGAAGGTAACTCACACCTCCACACCTGATTTCTCATTACAGGGATGTAAATGAGCAAGAAGAAGAAAATAACTCTTGGTTTCCACCTGAGCTGTGGTTCTTAAGACTGGTCAGTTTTTCTGATTTGAGACCGACATGTTGCATCTGCAGCAAATTCCTCTATCATGTTTCCGCTTTCTCTGGAAAATAAACGATTTAAAAATCTGTATTTCTGTAAAATACCTATTTGTCAGGTAAAATAAGCTGCTGTTAACCTGGTGAGAAATAAACTGTTTACCCACAACATTTAATGACTACATCAATACATACATGTCTGATGGGACTTTAAATCATTCACTTGGTGTTAAAACTAATGCAATCACAGTCTTAATAACGGATCTACTGTCTTTTACCAGCTTCCAATCAATTACCTAAATAAGTTTAATTAAGTATTTAAAGGATGACCAGGATTTTGTCTAAGCTCCTCAACCAGTGTGTTCTTAAAGTGATAGTTCAGGTTATTTGATCTGGGGTTGTGGCAGGTACTTATACATCGTCAGTGTATTACCTGCAGTAGATTCGGACGGAGAACTTTAAGCTGATGAGCCCAGGTGGTAAAAAAATATCCTTTAAAAAGTTCTTAAAGTGAAATGTATGTGATATGATTGAAAGCTCCAGTAAAGCTACTAAATGAACCATGTGAATATTTGCTGTTTTTTTTTATCATAACAAACTGAATATTCAATTCAATGGATATTTTCTCTATTTTCAGATATTTTAAGATAATAATCATCAGATGAAAACATAATGTTAATAATCATCAATAACACAACCGCACTGAAAGTAACTTTCCATTCTCATTTTTTCTTTGAGCGTGTATTATCATTTCTCCTTTCATCCACCTTCCCACTCACTATCGTTTTCTATTAATTTAAACATGAATAGCTTCTTCCTTCTGTTTATTCTATATCTCCCCTTTCAAAGCTAATGCAAAAACACTCCACAGAGCACATCACAGAGCACAATACAAGCGGGAGCATCTTGTTTATCACCGGCTGAGATCTTCTTGATGAAACACTAAAGGAGAACGACTCCCAGCTTCAAGGTCAAATTTCTACTTCAAATAAGAGAATGAATGCAGCTCTGAAGACAGACATTATCTGTGCGGGCGAGTTCAATGATCCTGTCCTCATTAAGATTTCCTCTCAACACCACTCTGCTCTTCATCACTCCAACTTAACCTGAGTCTCTGCTGAATCTTTGTGCAAAAAAAAAAAAAGAAAAAGAAAGTCTCATCTGTTATTTCAGGATGAAAACAGCTACAGGTGGAAAAGAAAAGCATCGAGATCCGAGAGAGTGGTGAGGAGGGAGAGGAGCTGTGAGCCTGTCGTCATGGGTAGAGCTGCAGCAATTAGCAGATTAATCGATTAGACAGAAAATTAGTCTACAACTATTCTGATGATCTAATGAGTCTTTTCTTTAAGGTAAAAATCACAAACATGTCTTGCTTCCATCTTATCAAATGTGAGGATATGATGCCTTTCTTTGTCATACATGACAGCAAACTCAATATCTTTGAGTTTTAGACTGTTAGCTGGACAACAAAAAAGAAATATATATATATTTGGCAACTTAATTTTGCCAGTCACCACACTGAAACACATCTGCCTAATAACCTCAGTTTAAATAAAAAAAAATAAAATAACTACTACTAGAAGAAGAGACATGGACTGTATTTGTCCCTAACAGCTTGACTCAGGGATGTGAGAGGTCAAAGTGAAGAAGGCACAAATGCAGTAGAATATTTTTCTGCCTCCTTTTGGGAATAAACAGTGTTTGATTCCTTCTTGTTCCCTAACTGGGATCTATATGGACCAGCTGCTGGTTGTAATGGTCCACAGATCCCACCACCCAGCAGGAAAACAGTCTGTTTATCTCTGGCAGGTTAAACTATCTTACTGAGGATAAAAATGTACATATCTGTTTATGGTATATTATGTGTATGTTACATGAATAGTCTCATTTTTGCACAGCAACAGCGCTTATATTTCTGCCTATTACAGTGGTAAGCAAAAACTACAATTATATATTTTTTTTCTTCAATGATGATTGTAATTTGATCTCATCTGCAAGAGGTCAAAGGTCATCCATCAGCACTACAACACACTCCTACCTGTCTCTGGGGTCGATCCAGCTGGTGCACTGGTTGATGTGGTCAATGTAATAGACTTTGCCATCAAAGTCTCTGGCTTCCTCCCAACCCTCAGGTAGTGGCAACTCCTTCCTTGGCATGTCAGGCGAGTCTCCATGTAATTAATTCCTCTCTACTCAAAATCATAACGAAGGGAAACCATCGCTTTTCTCTGTCATCATCTTCATCATCATCATCATCATCACCATCATCAGCAGCAGCAACAGTATCAGCAGTTATTCCCAAAATTCCCTGCCTGGCGCGTCTTGGATTAGGGAATAATAATAATAATAATCCATAATAATCCACCGATTAGCAATGAATCCAACAAAGGAGGGACTGTTAAAAGTGGGGGAAAGTAGTTCCAGCAGGCTGCACTTGTGCATCAGTTCATTTCTATGTGAGTGTCAAGTCATCTGCAATATAAACACAACGGTCATAAAACTACACCGTGTTGTTATTTGACGTGTTTTTCCAGTTGTAGGCGCATGTTTTACAACTTTTTTTTTTTTTTTTTTTTCCCAAATCCGGAGGGAAACTTCGAGGCGGTCTGGTGACAACTTTTGAAGTAAACTACAATTATCCACGGTCCACAAAACACGAACGGTGCTGCTGCTGCTCCTGCTGCTGCTGCGGGTCTGTTATCGGTTACAACGTAAACACAGAGAAGCAGCCTCAACGTCCAAGTCCACAAACCTCCGAATAAGAGCCAAATGAGGGGCGGTAATGTGTCCACAGCAGCGGGGTTTCACGCGGAGAACCGTTAAAATGCCTTTTTTTTTTTTTAAATCCTCTAAAATCCCCAAACTGGGCTCGTTTCTCCTGCTTGCCTACAGGCCACCATGTTTAGCAGCAGTAACCGATGCTAACCGCCAGCCGCCGCGGGGTAACGACCACTCAGAACACCGCTGAGAGAAGAAAAAGTAACGAGCGAATCCGCAGCCGTTAAAATCCGGTAAATCCGAGAGAAACTCGGTCTGTTATCTTCTGAAATGATCCGTTTGCTACCGGACGGGAGGGGAGCAGCGGCGGCAGCGGCGGTAAAGTCTTCCCTCAGTCCCGATGACTTCGGCCGGTCGACGGCTGTCAAGTGACAAACATTCATTGTGCCAGCTTCCGGCTACGATTTCAAAATAAAACTTTTGTTGCCAAATTCAGCCAGCAAAATAAGACTTCCGGTCACAATAATTTGCCTAAACTATGACTGATATCAACAAAATCAATCAATACGTGTGTTTTCATAAAGGACTAGTGTGCAAAATTTACTTTTTTTTGTGTTTTGTGTAGAAGATTTAGATGTTCAGATTCCATACACACACACACACACACACACACACACACATACATACATACATACATATATATATTATTTTTTATTTTTTTATATTTTTTGTTATTTCGTAAAAATATTTGTAATGTAATTGCTCACTGGCCTTCACAGCTCTGCTCTGCAATGGCAAACTTTCAAGCTGACAGCCCCCTCTGGAGGTCAACCTGTTGAACTGCTGCATAGATCCTCCTCATGCTGAGTAATGGAGACTGATGTCAGGTGAGTTCTACAGGCTTTTCAGCTCAGGTGCCACAGGTTGGATTTTGATGAAACTTGGGGAGATGGTTCCCAACAGCTCTCTGTCCCTTTAACTTAAATATGACACAGCTTGATCAGAGGGTGACACAGCAATTTCAGGCCAAAGGAAACATCTGTTCCTGCTCCACCTGGACTGGTTTTGATGACAGGAAACACGCTGATTAAAATGCTAAAATTAAAGTAAAAAAAAGAAAAAGAAATAATAAGTCATGACATGAATTATGAACTTGAAGGACGCTGAAAAAACAAACTTTGTAGGTGAAACTCAAAGTTGTTTGCAGCACTTTAATCCTCCACTCAGCTGCTCCTGATTAAACATCTGGGTGTTACTGATTGTCATTGTGGGCCCGGTGCTCTGGTTGTTATCAGACGTGCACTTTGCATGGTTATAACACCGGTTAAGGTTAACGGTGTTAAGTTAATAATGTAACCAGGAGCTTCTTGTTCAAGTGATGGCACCTGTCTGTGGAGGAGTCCGATGCTGAGGAAGTTTCAGTGCTCAGAGATCATGGTTAATGAAGACTGGTGGACTGATTAGTTGACATATTAGTTGGTGTGGTGGGATAGGTTAAATATGGTATTAGTTTTGAATATATATATAATTATCTGTCTTATATTTATCTATATATCTTTGTTTGTGTTGGCACCATGTTGGAAAACAGTGTTATCACTGTTAAATGTTCTTTTTCCTTCTATTTCTTAAAGATACATAAATGAAATCAATCAGCTGACGGTTATTCAACAACATTTATTTAAAGGGCAATTTTTTTAAATACAGTTTTGTCAGAACAGGATCAATTTTGATTACAGATGCTTTTGTATTTTTGTGTTTTTTTTTTATCTTATTGTTGTGGTGACAATTTATGATTTTTTTGTAACTATTTAAAAACTACATTTATTGATCGAATAATCTTTATTTGTACAGCACTTTTCAAAGAACAAGTTTACAAAGAGCTTCACAGATATAAAAAAAACACTGGTGCTATCATGAAGGCAGTGAAATAAAAACCTTCAAATGATAAGAAAACAATAAAAGAACAATACAAATAGAGACTAATTTAAAAGCCTTTTTATATTTTTAGGGTAGGTCATATTTCAAAAGGAAAAAATAATGTTGATTAAACTCCCGGGAAATAAAGTGAAAAGTAGCTCAAACATAAAATGTTAATATATACATTAAGTGTATATACAGCCTGTGGAAATGTAAGGGTGTGTTGTGGATGTTTGGCTGAGACACTAAAACAAGAAGTGAAAGACATAAACTTGACTTGACTCTAGATGGAGCGCTTCGCCTCACAGATGTGGAGAGACACTGAGAGACACTGAGAGACGCTTCTCTCTCTCTCTCCGCTCTTCAACACTGTTCATCGGCAGCTTCATTCATATTCTGTCTGACACTCAAACGCATCCACCTCCCGCGTCTCTGCTCATATCCACAACGACTCAGCTCTGGCCTCTGACGTCTGAGCTCTCACCGGCACACCGGCGATGGGCGGGGTGTTTCTGATGCCTTCAAGTGCTGTGGGAAAAAAGATACTTCTCTAAATAACTTATGATGAACGTGATTTTATAGATTAGTGGTCTGTTACTTGTTATTATAAAATACTTAATGAGTGTGGTATCTTATTTTTGGATTCCGTGTTTATTAAAATCATTGTACATAGAATATGCCTGCGGTCACTGCATTTCTACAACAAAAGCTTTAAGATTTTACTTCATCAGCAACTTCTATTCTCCACCAAAAGGCCAACTACAGGGAATTTCTTGAGGTTAATTTTTTCAACTTTTCAAATCCAGAACAACTTGAAATCATCAAAGGTCAGATTTCTGAACTTGAAGTTGAGTTGTATCTGTGTTGACACAATGACAGTGTCAGGAGCCACTGTTCACAGCTTATCAGTCGGAGAGCAGCTGGTGAACATAGCGGAGCATTTAGCAGCTAAACAGCCAGATATTTCCCTCAGGAGCCGCTGGAGACTAAACACAGAGCTATAGGAGAGGAAACGCTGGAGTTAGATTCATCAGGTGGACACAAACAAAACTCCACATGAATCATCACGCTGCTCTGTAACTCCTGGATGTGGAAATAAGTGACGTTTTGTTCAGCATATCAACCTTAAAAACTGATGCTATGTCAATGCTGCGCTCAGAGCCGCTGCCCCCCAAGTGGAAAACATCAGTTACTGCAGGTTGAAAGTTATGAAGCATGAATTGTGGTCATGGTTAGAAGAAATCTCGTCTTGCTCTCGTCTTAATTACTACCGCAGCTCGAGGTTTGAATGTATTTGTCATTTTAAGACACCTCGATGAAACAACTGATTGTCTCTAGTAAAGGCTTCACAGTTCATAGAGAGTGGGTTGGAACGGGGTGTTGGAGGGTCCCACAGGTCATTTTTACCCTGCGCCCTCTTACTGGATAAACCCGGGCCTGTTATTAGGTGCAGATTTACACTTACAGTTGAGTAAAATAAGCAGATTTAAGACTTGATTTTAAAAATAAAAGGCAAGGCAAGGTTATTTATAGAGCACCATTCAGACACGAGGCAATTCAGAGTGCTTTACAGAGGCATGAAAAAACATTAAATACAGCATTAAGATGATTAAAATAGCATTTGAAAACAATAAAACAAATTTGAATGAATAAAAATAAAAATAAAAATATTTAAATATCTAAGATCAGTTAGGAAACCATAGATTGACAGGACCAAATCCAAACTGTATGCTTCCATTATTTATTAATCTGTTAACATCTGATTAATTATTTAGTCAATAAAATGTCTCAATATGGTGAAAAACGCCCAATCAAATTTCCCACAGCCAAAAATTATCTATTATAACTTTTATTATTTTACCTGCAGTCCAAATCCCAAAGACATCCAGTTTACTGTCATATGTGTCAAACAAAAGCGTAAAATCCTCACATTCAAGAAGCCATTTTGTTGCTTAAAATATGAGTAAAATGATTAATCGATTATCTAAATAGTTTTTGATTTATTGTCTGTAATCGTTGCAGCTTTGGTTAAAAGTGCACCTAAAAAGTGCTGGAATCCGCATTTCCACATGAGGTTCCAGAGTTTACGAGCAGCACTTGAACGCAGCATCTTTTTTTTCTTCTTCTTCTTTTTTTTTTTTTTATACCCCTCTTGCGCGTCTCGAAACAAAAACAAGCAGAGAGAGCTCGGTCACATGTGGAGCGGCAGGGGAGCAGCAAGAAGAAGAAGGAAGCGGCAGTCACTCCTCAACACTGTCGGTATCCAGGAGAGCGGTGACCCCCCCCCCCCCCCCCCCC
>NW_019525145.1:206353-243933 GCF_002814215.2 Seriola lalandi dorsalis
ACACACCTCCACCTCCACCTCCGCCCTCAGGTTCCCCCCTCTCTCTCTCTCTCTCTCTCTCTCCGGCTCCAGTCGCCGCTCGGTGCGCTCCACATATGGTTCTCCTCCGGCACATCTCCATCGCCCTGACCGCCGCCGTGGCTGCCCTGGGCTCCGCTCTCTTCATCGCCTTGAACTACTTCTACAGGAGGCGAATATGGTCCCCACAGGCGGAATACTGCACGATCAAGGAGGTGGGACAGCATGTTTCTAATTGACCCCCCCTCCCCTCCCCTCCATCCATTTTTTTATTTTTATTGTATTTTATTTTATTCCATTAATACTCAGGTGTTTCACTTAGACCGGAAGGAGGTTAAGAGGCTGTCATTACATCTGACTGAGGGAAAAGCTGCTGAGTTATGATGATTATAACTGAGGTGATGGTGATGAAGGTGGTGAAGATGTCATGATGGAGGTGATGATGGTGGTGATGAAGATGATTTTGATGATGCTGGAGCTGATCATATTTCAAAATAAGAGGATGTGAATGGAGAGAATGAGGAGGAGGAAGATGGTGCTGCTGCTGATGAATAACTGATGTGTGAAGGATGTGATGATAGTGATGATGCTGATGATGATGATGATGATGAAGGTAACACTGATTGAAGAGAAGTACATTGTGATGATGATGATGATGACGGTGAAACCGCTCATAAAGAGGAAGATGTGCCACTAAATATAAAGATGATGAAGAGGTTGATGGTAATGATGATGATGGTATGGACGGCACTGATGATGAAGATGACGTGATGATGGTTTTGATGATGTCACTGACTATGAGCACGTTATAAGCAGACGACGGTGGCGAAGTATAATATGATGATGATGGTATTGATGACTGATGGTGAGGATGAAAACCATAATAATGATGAAGATTGTTTTGGGTTTTGATTGTGTTGTCATGGTGATAACGATACAGAGGTTGGTGATAATGATGGGGATGGTGAAGGCTCCGACCAACCGTTCTCCATCTCTATGTTACGATTGGTTAATTGATTAATCGTCAAATCGATTCTTTACACTCAACGATTTTGTTTTAAAACGCGTCTCTTCTCCTGCGTTTCCTCCTGCCGTCCACACTGCCGCAGTTTTCCAGCCCTGAAAACTGAGAGTTTCAGAAACGCTGCTGAACCCGTTTTATTTTGAAAACTCCGAGCTTGTGTTGTCGTCTGGAAAACGGAGACCTGTAGACGATCTGCTTCCTGTTTACACCGGCCCAGCACGTGCTCAGTGTACGTGAATGATCATGTGACGTGCGTTTTCAGGTGTGTTGGATTGAAAACATAATTTTAGAGTTGTGTGGACGGAGCCAAAGACAACAGAGAGTGAACTCCTGATGCTGGTTTTCTCAGAATTTCTCTGCCATGTTTGTGTCTGTGTCTGATTGTGTCTGTTAGACTCGAGTCTTCGAGAGATCCTTGAAGATGGAGAGAGATGCCCCCTGTTCCGGTCACATTAAGTTGCTAGTTCCACCATCGGAGAATCACAGACCAGAACAGTCTGGACTGAGACTGCCTTGTTGACAGCCCTTGGAGGAACGCAGTTTCCGAGAAGGAGCATAATCCTGAATGGTTCAGACCCAGAAGTCCCTCTGGGTAGCCATCGGAGATCAATGAGCGGCTGGTCTGTAAAGCAAAGAAATATGATGATAAATAATGTAACAATCATCGACAGACACGGAGAAATCAAAAGGAAAGTCTGATTTCAGTGATGCAGATCATAAACTGTGCTGCGGCTCAGTGATTAGATGAAGAAGCTGAATCCTGCTGAGTGGTTCAGACAGCCAGGAATCAAACTGTGTTCATCCAGGTGAAGCTGTGAGCCGCTGCATTGTGAAGGAATCCAAGACAGAAGAAACCTGGGCTCATATCCTGAGTGTGATTAAAACCAAGACTCAAAGCTGAGATAGTAACGTGCAAATCCTCATCAAAAAAGCTGCCAATTGACTAAACAATGAATCGACTCTAATTGCTGCTGTTGAAAAGAGACAGAAAAAGAAGATGAGGATGATGTTGGTGGTGAAGTTTCCAAAGCCTGAGAATGAGCAGATGTGTGTTTCCGTTTGACGTGATGCAGTTGAGGTGATGCGAGGTTTGCTCCGTCAGATTCCTGCAGAGACAGACAGAAGTGAAGCAGCTGGGTGACTTGATGAATGATTCTTGAACGCAGCACTACAGCTGCAGACTGAATCTCTTAATAAAATCTATTTGCATATCTCTAATCTTGTTTCCTGGATTCAATCAGCAGCAGCCTGTAATAGGCTTAGCCTGCTTTATCTGGCTCAGTCTGTCTGCGGTGGATAATGTTGTCAGTGTCTGGCAGCAGCTTGCTGCAGAGGGGGACTTAAATGTTTTCATCCCGGGAGCCAAAGTGCAACGAGATGCATTGTAATCATGTTTCCCGGCTTCGGAGAGCAGGGGAGTTGACTAACAGCGTGTTTTTGACCTCAGGGGGTTTCAGTGGGCGGGAGGGATGCACCTGCTCATTTACACAGCAACAAACAATCACAGCAGAAGAAGATTCAGCCGCATCCCACAAGGGATTCAAACTGCAGACCCAGACACGAGGGGATACATGCACTTATTGGACTTCTCCTGTGTTTTATTTGAAGTGTTGATCCATAAGAAGATATGTTTGTGGTTTTAAGAACCAAAAACCATCTCAGTGTAGTTTTACATCTCCTCTCTCAGGCTTCTCTCTCGAGCTCTAACAACAGGTCAGTGAGCCAATCAGAAGAGAGGAGGCTCTGAGCCTCTCTTCTGATTGGCTGACTGTTTTCTAAGTGATCCAATAAAAATACAGCAGATTTCAGGTAAAAACACCAAAGAAACCATGCAAGAAACCAAATCCTGCAAAGGTTTGGACGGTGGGTCCAGGTGGGCGGGGCTTGGTGACTGCTTTGTTGTGACATCACAAAGTTCCAGAAGTCCTGACGGCTGGTTTTAAGGCTCAGTTTCTGAATACAGGCTGTGTGCATTTCTCTGTGGACTGAGGCTTTGATACTTTCACAGTATTAATATAGAAGCTAGAGCTGATCTATAATCACACTGCACATGGACAGAGACCTTTAGACTATATGGGACCTTTAAGACAACGCCACTGGTCAAACCATGGTATTTATATAAATCAATAATATGAAACAGAAAAAAAAGCTTTCAACAACAAGTGTTGGGTCAAGTTGTAGGAAGTACGGTCACGATCTCTCCTTTTGTTCCTGAGTTACAGCGTTGAGTAATGGCCAGAAGTGTTTTAGCAGAACATTAATATGGCACAGTGACGTTGACCTTTGACCTCTTGGATATAAAATGTCATTAGTACTCGTAGTATGAGGCGGTGTTATCATAAGATAGAGTGTTTTGTTGTTGTTAGGTTGAGTGGTCATAGAGGGAGATGATGATTGTTTCAAATGACACACACACACACACACACACACACACACAACAACAACAACACACACACACACACACACACACACACACACACACACACACACACACACACACACATCAGAAATGTGTGAGTTGATGCTTTCAGAAACCGCTCCTCAGAAACGTGACGTCACGGAGGCTACGTCCATTTTTACATACAGTCTGTGGCGTTTCACCAAACCTCAACACAGTAATTCAAATATGGCGACACAAGTGAGCAATACAGAACGTACAACGGTTTATTCATTTATTAATCCTTTTTGCAAAATTAAAATCAATTAATTTTCTGCCTTATTGCCTTTAATTAGTGAGTCATATCAGCAGTAATTAAATGTCGAAGGTGATCCGCACTCCGCTCCCTCCTGCTCTGACGATGCCGCCACTATCACTGTCGCCACGTAAACATCATCTGCTGAATGCAACAAGTTGATGTCGAATGACGGTGCGGACGTGAAGTCACAACATTTGATCACAGAGGAATTCCTGGAAGACGAGGGAGTGATGATACGTGACAGAATTAGAGGATCGCAGTTTCCCTCCTCTCCTCAGTAAATCGCTGGCTATAGAGCTTCCATGTGATAAAGCCCTTTGTGTTGCCGAGCGTCCTTGAGCAAGACGTTAAATCCCTCCCTGACAGATCCAGCAGTGCAGATCCGCAGCTCTTTTCCTTTCCCTCCCTGTGGAGCAGAAAAACAATAGAAATCAATACAATATCACTGTGTTTATGGGAAAAGTCTGAACTGAGTGAGTTTGAAACCTGAAAGAAAAAATGCTTGTGAAGAAACGGAGCAGGAGATGAACGGCCGGCGCTCAGGTTTGATTTGAAAAAGTGTCAGATCCATTTGTTAATCAAAAGGAATAATCAGCGTGGAAGGTTTTTCGTTTGCTCTAAAAGCTTTTGATTAACGTCTCCTGTGTAAATCCTGGGGCCAGGTGAGCTCCAATCAGACGACAGGAGCAGAGAGCAGGTACTCTGTGGAAGAATTGATCACTTTGCACAAAATCCATGCTGATAAAGCTACAAGAAGCAGCAGCTCGGGCTCTGCAGCCTCAGCAGCCGCGGCGAGGCTTCAACACTCTCAGGGTTTGAGGTTTTGTCTCCCAGTGAGCTGCATCAGCCAGAAATACACAGAGCTGTCTAAGCAACCATGTTGATCTGCCGCTGCGTTCGCTCAGCAACACCAGTCAGCGACTTCTGCAAGAAACACGTCCAGATTCATTCAATTCATCACAAAAACATCTCCGTAACTCCATCCTGCGACCTCTACCCGACACTGTGGTGTAGTCTTATCTGTCGGGGGATCAAATTAGAGCTGATTCTGAAGGTGTAATTATGAAAATGAAATAAATTCATCTTTAAGGTCCGATCGACCATCAGCAAAGTGAAGTTAAGTGATATTTTTTAATAAAGATGCTGAAACCGACGCGTCTCGGCTCTGAAAGGGCTGATAGGAATTGCTAATCAACTTTGCACGTGTGCAACACGGCATGAATAAAGACTAACCTTGTGTGACTTTTAAAAAGGAAGATGACTGACGTGCGTGGGATCTCCGGGGGACCGAGGGTTCCCGGCGCCTCGCGGGCGCAGAGAGAGCACGGATGGTTTTCAATCCGGTTGCTAACCTTTACCGACTGTCAGTCTTTCCTCAGAGAAACGCAAGCACTCTGCAGGTCCTTTTAAAGAGGACCTATCATGGCCGTTTTCAGTGTTAATCATTTCATTCTTGGTGTCTACTAAATGAGATTTACATGCTTTAATGTTCTGAAAAGACTTTATTTTTCTTCTTCTGTACATCTTTTACTGTCCTCTACTCACCCTCTGTCTGAAACGCTCTAGAGAAGCAGTCGGGCTCACATTAAAAATGAAGCAGATTTCTACAGGCAGTTGAGAACATGGTGTCTTTTCGGCTTTTTGGCTACAAAACTAAAGAAAACTTTTCATTATAATTAGTTATGTTGGGGGGGGGGTTGTGCCAAGCTTGCAGGGGGGCGTCCAGGTTGCAGGTGGGCGGCACCAGCAGAGGTATTGACGTCAATAGGACCAGGAAGTAATGGCTGGACTCCCAACGAGGCGTTTCATACAAAGGAGAATATTGGGTTGTTACCCTGACAGAGTTTCTCCCTTTGGTGTAAACTGTGATCCTTGTGACTCTGGAGAACATTTGCATGTACAAAAAACCTACATAACACAGAAAGGTAAAACTCAGAAAAGCATAATAGGTCCCCCTTTAATAAAGAGCAGGGTCATCATGATGCTGCTCAGTGATGTGTTTTATTAAAGTGTGATATCAGGAGTTTTACCTCTAGAGGTTTGCAGATGCTGACTCATATTACTGAACATTATGAAGTGTCTTTTTGAACACACCCAGGGTCAAAGTCCCAACAGCCTGATGAAGTCAGTTTGATACATACTGATGATCCAGTCTGCGGAGGTGCCAATAATGAAGTTGATACTTGCTAATTGGTGTTTCATCTGCATTTATTAATCAATTTTTCAATAGTTTAATCTGCAAAATTAAAAACAAGACGAGGTCAAAACCTATTTTATGTCTGGAGAGCAACGTATTAGCATTCGAGTGTTTCAGCTCTTTATCCGTTTGCTTCTCTCCTCCTTTCTGTATTTTAATACGGCTGAATTCACAATAGTAATGTTCTCATTTACATGTTTTTCTGTTTCTGTTGTTGTCTGCTGCTAAAATCCTGATTCCATAACCACAGTGTGGGACTCTCTTTTATGGGAAGTAGCTAAAGTTTATCCAAAATGTTGATGTGAAATGTTGAAAATGCTCGGTGCTTTTTTGGTCTCTAAATCTAGCGACACATGCTAAGTTGCTAACACTACAAGCTTTAAACTCCCCCTAATAGTAACTGTGTGTGGCAATTCATTTTGAAAGAGGAACGGCCAATAGGGAAGATCCAACACTCAGCCGGTTGACCAATCGTGTAACTTGATCATTCACTCAGTCAGTCAGTCATTTGACATTCATGTTTACGTTTACATCCAGCTACAAAAAGAGTGGAGTTTGATGACCACGATGTCCCATTGGATACACCGATGTTCAGTTTACAATAATATGAAATACAGAAAAGTGGCAGGTCTGGTGGAAAAACTCAAACCAGCAGAGTGGAGGCTAACATGCTTTTGAATGTGATGTTTAAAAAGTCATGTGTTGGTGTCCACATACTTTTGGCCATGTAGTGGACCTGAAGTTGTGGTGTAGATGTAGGTTATATTGGAGGACCTGGAGACCCGCAGCATGGCTCTATGTGCTAACACTTATGACACTGTGTTCATATTCAGATTTGGTTGGCTGTGTAATGAGCACGGAGCATTTACACCGTGTAAATTTACTCTATTTGTAAACCTAAGGCAAACCTCCAAACCCCCGCTCGTCTTGAAAGTGAGCAAATAACCTCATTTAGCGCTGAATAAATTATGTGTTAATAATTTTTGCCTCAAGTCTACATTTCTGAACGTCTCTGTAATCTGCCCGCAGGAGGAGGAGGAGCGAGGAAAGCGCCAGGTCCTGGTCCTCGGTCTGGACGGCGCCGGGAAGAGCAGCATGTTGCAGGGTCTGACCCCCGGGGAGCCGGCGGCCAAAAGGGGCCGCTGCCGACCCACCCGCGGCTTCAACTTCATGAGCCTGAACGCCCCCGCCTGTCAGCTGGACTTCCTGGAGAGTAAGACTCCCTTTTATCCCTCCGTATCAAACACTGCAGGCACTGTGTGGAGTCTTGGGTTTTATCAGACAGCATGAAGTGGGGAAATGGAAAGAGCTTTTTACCTCTCTGTTCAGTACAGTCGGCCATTTGTTTCATTAAACACGCATGGTAGCCGACAACGCCACGGACATGTCTGAGAGAGTCCGCACAACGTCATTTAGCAGGTTAGCTTGTTAGCTTGTTTACATTATTACACATTCACCTTGTATGGGTCACATGACGTGGAATCTATTAAAAATGATCATTTATAGTTGTAATAGTACAATTTACTAATATATTCTTTTTTCAATGGCTTTCATGTGACGGAGTGGTTCACAGTATAATGTGTAATCTGTAATTACACGGTCTCATAAAGACACATCGCTCTTTATTCTACATTTCTTCCATAAATTTTTTTTTTTCAATGGTTTTCATATGACCGAGCAGTTCGTGGTTTATTCTAAAATATGTAATCACATGGCCCAAAGAGGACACATCACTCTTCTATTCTACATTAGTACTTGTTCTGTTTATTCATATTTCTTACATAAGTATGACTTTGTTTTTTCAATAGATTTCATGTCATATGACCCAGTGGCTCCATGGCCCAGTGAGGGAACAGTCCTTTATAATAAATGGTATTAGTCTCTGAAGTCACTCTCAGTGGTTTTGCAGGAGGCTGGGAGGTGAGCTAACCGACCTCCTAAACTTATATAAAGATGGACGTAGCCTCCGTGACGTCACCCACAGGTTTCAGATTGAGCTGCTCTGCCGTCGCCATCTTGGCAGCGCCTTACTCCGCCTCTAACTCCCAGCTAATCCAAATATGGGCAAAGAGGTGGGTCGCGGTTGGAACCAAGACTTCAGTGCAGGTTGGTTTAATAACCTGTTAGCATCGTTAGCACAGCTAGGCGTCTTGCTCGAAGGCTAACCCAAGGCTAATTCATTTACTGGCTAATTATGCAGAACTTTAAGCCTTAATACAATTAAAACAGAGTTTAATTTATAAAAATTCACCCCCGTACAGTTGTCATGAAGGAAGACATTAGTTATAGTGGCCAAAACTGTTTTTATACCAGGCTGTAAACATGTTTATTTCTGCTGTAAAGTTGGATATTTTATGGGAGTCTATGGGGATGATATCATTATTAGGTCATTAGAGGAACTGTGGTTTTCTTTTAGGAAAATTGTGTGAAAGATCATGTGAAATTTTTTTGTTCATGCTGTATTTTCTTCTGAAGCATGATGCATTAGAAATATGTTGTGTATTTCGTTGATAGGTACATTTTGTATTTGAAAAACAAAATTCATTAGTATGTCAATGATGTTTCGTGTATTAAAACCACACTGTGTTAGTGAATTGTGGGGCATTTGCAATAAATGCTCTGTTTGTTTGTGAAGTTTTGGCTTGAAATTACCTCCACAGAGCCGCCCCACAGGCAACATATGTACCCTGGTAACTCTGCGGAAAGCATAGGGCAGTAGCGATGCCTGAAGGACAGACTCGGGGAACAAATGACTCGGTTGTTCAACTCGCACAATCACAGATGTGAAGCAAACGAGCGAAAACCGCCTAATGACGATTACACGAACGACATTCAGCAGATGGAAGAAGAAGCATGGAGATAGCATAGAAATCGAGATAGATAACAACGTTTTACAGCACCACAGGAGTGTGTTGATCAGCACCCGAGGAAGTATTCAGATCTTGAAAATCAATGTATTTAAAGTACAACTGAGGCTGGCAGGAATTTGACCGGTAGCTTTCGGTCATGAACTCAACCGCTTGACAAGTGGAAAAGTTTGAACTGTTTGGGGTCTAGTTGGTTGGGAACCATGAAAATCTGTCAAATAGCCGTCGACCATATTTCTATCTGGATCAAAATTTTGGGCTGTAATTGATTAAAAATCTGTAGAGAACATAAAGGACGAGTGTGTTTGGTTGTTGTTCAGAAGTTGATCACAGTTTCAGTTGCAGCTGCTGCATCCATCACTGCCAGCACTTTCTGTATCGTCCTTATTTGTTCATTGATTGGGGGAAACTTCAACAGCAGTTTTTTTGGGATCATGGAAGTGAACACTTAAACTTTAACTGCAACTGTGACCTCGAACGAACAAATCAAACCAGAATGGCAGATAGGTCCAGGTAGGCTGTGTTACATCTACAAACACATAAATCCTCCTGATTATCATTCGTCTGAAAGCCACAGCGCTGCACTAAAAATAACACACATGACTTTGCGCTTCATTCACTCTGAGTCCTGAGTGTGAGATGTGGAACTGCAGCCGGCCTTCAGAGCGAGTTCCTGCGGACGCATTCGGGGGAACGTGTCACGTTCAGCGGCTGATTCATTCACGATCTGAACACGGAGATCGCTGGAGTCTTTGTCTCGGTGACATTGACGCACAGGCGTGTAGACAGCTCAGTGCAGACTCAGAGGCCGTACAGTGCACGAGGACTGACGAGTTTCTCTTTAGGAAGTCCGTGGGGAAAATCCAGCTTAAAAGCCTTTAAACTCCACATGAAAAGATACAGATCAGATCCGTTAGAGAAGCGTTTTTAGGCTCTTGGGTTTGTGCTAAAGGGAAGTGCAACTCAGAATCAGGAGGAAGTTTCTAACATGTACAAACTGTGCGTGTGGTTCTTTCCTCTTTGGTAAACACGCTTGTGTCAGTACAGTATGTGCTAGTTTTCCTCTTGGTTTGAGGAAGTCCATCAGCTCTGGTGTTGAGAGCATTAAAGAAACAGCCCCTGTATATCCTCATATACTAAATGTTTATTGTGTTCAGTTTTTCTTCAGGAGCAGATCAGTTTCAACCTACTTTCACTCAGGTTTTTATCTTCCTGTGAATGAAAAAGTTGTGTTTAGAGTAAAGAGCCTGGAGACAAATGCAAATGAGCTGCTGATTATGCAGAAGTCTCCATGTATAAAAACATGAAATTATGAAACTCCTGTTAGAGAGTGTTGGGTGCAAACAGTATTTCTTAAAAAATGATTTTCATGTTTTACCTCCTTTTTTCTTTGTAAGATTCAAACTAAACATCAATAAGTTCATTTTTTTCTCTTCTTTTTGGAAAAATAACACACCCAAAGTATCTACTGTCGCAGTTCATATTCAAGAAATTGAAGTAATTGCTCATTAAACAGTGAAAATTATCAGCATGAATCAAACTGCAGCTTTAGTACTGTGTCTCAAAATGTTTTATTCTTTTAAAATGTGTGTGTTTGTTTCTGCTGCTGCAGCAACATCCCCAGCTGTGAGAAGCTGCTTGTGAGGTGCATTGTGGGACAACAGTCCATCGACACCACACTTAGAAGTCTAACATATTTGGTCTAATATGTGTCTCAGTGGCGTCTGCTTCCGGTGCTTTACACCTCCACCTCCAGCCTGTACGGTTCTCCGCTTTCATTCATGCTGCTTGCATCTGACATCCATCCATCCATCCATGCGCTGTTTCCTGCGCAGCCTCGTACATTACCTGCTACCCCCTGATGTGGACATCCTTTACAGATGCTCTCTCGTCATTGTGGGAGTTTCCAACACTGTAGTCTGTGCAGTGGACAAATCTCTAGCAAGGGCACCGGAAAGCGACTACTTGTGTAGTAACCTGCTGTCTCAGGGTGTTTTCACACCTGCACTATTCAGCCTGGTTAAACTCAACCCTGGTTCATTTTCCCCCCTTGGTACGATTCGTTCGGGCAGGTGTGAGAACAGTAATCTCCCTCAGGTGCAGACAGAGAAAGAGACGGAGCGGTTCGAGCGGACCCCCACGACCAGGTGAACTCACAAGTCTGAGCTCGACGGTTCCCACAACCTTCTTCCTGCATTTACTTTCCTACTCCAGACAATCTGACCAATCAGAGGAGAGAACGTTCTCACCCCGGTTTGTGATGATGCATTTTGGTTCACTTGAATTTTTCTCTGTGTGAAAGCAAACTAAACCTAGAAATTTACGTCACGCAGACCCTGGCGGACCCTCGAGAACTCCAGAGCGTGAAATGTAACACTGGTTCCAGTCCGTGGAAATACTGGATTTTAAACGTTTCAATGTGAGATCACAAAAATACCTTTGAAGATAGAAACTGCCTCTGGATAACAGCTTTTTAAAAAAAATAAGGTTTGAGGTGAGAAGTCAAGTGGCAGCGTCATGCAGGGAGTGCCGAGGGGCAAAAGCAAACAAATCCATAAAGAAACAGACTTCGCCACAACACTGGATCCATGTCTTGGGGTCAAAGTGGAATTTAGTTGGACTTTGGCTGCGAAACCGGTTTAAACCAGCAGCTGCGGCTTGTGTCGCTGCTCAGAGTGCAGCCACAATCTCCTGCGGGGAAAAAGAAAGTGACACCTCCATCATCGTCACTGAGGAAAATATCACCCCTGTGTGACTCAGTGTCTGCTGTGTGTGCAAATGTGGGTGTGCGTCTAATGAGGCGGCCCGTGGAGCAGCAGGACGACGGGTCCCGCTGAGAAACACAAGCTGCTCCTGCCGCCGAGCGTCAGGTCCGCCGCTCCGCACCTCATCACGTAAACAGTTATTTACTGCTGCCACATCACATCAACCGAAGGTATATCACTGCCCAGTTTCCTAGCAACATTCTCCATTAAGTCCGGCACTAATGAATTCTCGCCGCGCCACGCTGAGTTCGGAGGCGGCGGTGGCGAGGACCTGAAGTCATACCTGCTCATCATGGGAATCATGGGATGTGAAACCCTTCGTATACTGTGAAACTTTCCCTCCACTGAAGCTGGGGACTGAATATATATTAACAACTCTGTCCCCGTGACCATGTGATGCCTTTTTCTATCACAGTAAATCAGCCAGTTAAGTGACTGAGTCAACCACCGGTCCACAGAGCTGGACAGATAATGATCTGTGTGAACACCGTCCTCCAACACCCACTCGCTCTGAGCTCTGACTCCTCCGTGTTTTTAAACATGGAGGCTGCAGTACTGTACATTTATATGAGACCAAACAAATCAATGAATCATGTGCGCACAGACACCTATCTTTCCAAAAGGCCAAAATAAAACATGTCCTCGATTTTAATCCAGAAATGTAAGAATAAGGCCTCCGAGCACAAGAGAAGAAAAACAAATGGAGGAAAGAAAGAGGAGAAGACGCTCTAAGAAAAGGAGGAAAACAGAAAATAAATCAAAAACGCCCCGATGCTGAAGAATAACAAGAGCCTCTGAGTAACGGACGGAAACGAAAGAGCAAAAATAAAGTTCAAAGACGGCGAGGAAACTGAACAAATTGTATTAAAAGAAAAGAAAAAGCAGCTTCTCGGTTGTATTTTGCTCAGAGCTTCTCTGACGTCTCACGTCTGGAGGCAACTAGATGGGAAAAAAAATGAATCCAAACAATTTCCCCAGCAGGGGAACGTGGAGATAAATAACGGCCGCGTCGTCTCAGCCTATTTCATCCCTCAGTGAAAACTAGATTAGTCCGGTGCACATCTGAAATTAATCTGTGACCAATTTGTTGAAAGCAGGAATGCCAACAGTTTATCTACAATTCAGCTTATCGTCCTGATTTATGTTAAAGCCTTCTCTTCTTCTTTTCACTGCAACACAAAGGAAAGTGGCAGAAAAACATCTGCTAACCGCCTCGAGCGAGGCGATCAGTCAGGGCCGTGTGGCTGGTTTTCTGTAGCTGACCTTGCAGCCGCAGTTTCTCAGTGTCGATCAATAAAAGAACATTTCTTTGGATCCCGTTTGACTCTGAGCGCCCTGTTGGTTCTGCTGCTCTACACTTAAATATATAAATCTTACACTTTGGGTAGACAGACCCCTCGGGATGTTATAGTTAAATAACAGGCCACTCCCTTCTCATTACAGCCTCATTTAATTATGGAAAACCCCCCAATGTAAAACAACTGCTATGTCACAAAAGACTGACGAGACTTTTCTTACGATCTTTAAAGATTTAGATTTTTCTCCAAACAATGGAAAACCAGATTTTAGTGCTGAACACAAATTAAAGCTCCATATTTTCCTCTTCTCCAGTGTTTTATTTTGAAGTGTTGATCCATAAGAAGATATATTTGTGGTTTTAAGAACCAAAAAACCATCTCAGTGTAGTTTGACATCTCATTTCCAGGCTTCTCTCTGGAGCTCTAGTAACAACAGGTCGGTGACTGACTGTCTTTTAAATGATTCAGATTTCAGGTAAACACTCAGAGAAACCAAATCCTGCAAGGTTTGGATGGTGGGTCCAGGTGGGCGGGGCTTGGTGACTGCTTTGTTGTGACATCACAAAGTTACAGGAAGTCCTGACGGCTGGTTTTAAGGCTCAGTTTCTGAATACAGGCTGTGAAATAGTACAAAACAGAATAAAATCAACTCCCACACGCTGTCAACATTTTGAATTTAAAATGTTAAATTAAATTTCACCCTGAAATACCTGATGAAGGTTGCCTGACCAATTAAATTCATAAATTCAGTGTTAGTGTTGAGAGTATGTGGGTTGTTTTTATTTTTGTGCGCTGAGATTCAGTCATAATCTCGGGAACACATACAGTACCTGTGATTTAAAAAAAAAAAAAAAAAGAAAAGCTTTCGACCATATCCCATGATCTTCTTCAGAGGATGGAATGTAACTTACATATGTAATTTTGAATTGGTCACATGATCAGAAACGACCGTTTATTAAGAATGAAATTCCATGTTTTGAATCGGTTCGTTAAGAAGGACTGAGAGAAAGTTTCGTAAAAAGGCAAGCAAGTAGACCTTGAGTTCAGAATATTTCACCACAGATACCATCCAGATTCATTTCAGAAGCCGAAAGGCATATGGAGATTAATTTAAGTTGTACAAACAGAAATCACACACACACACACATGCAAATTAAGATGATTTGAAATGTATAAATTAAAGCCAAATAAACCCCTAAAAAACTCCAGAATAGCTTGTTAGAGGAGGCCGTACAAGTGAAACAGGGAAAGGTGTGAGAATATGTATATGTAATATGAATGTTTGTGTTTCGTGTGCTGCAGTTGGCGGCGGCGAGGACCTGCGGCGCTACTGGTCCGACTACATGAGGAGGACTCACGTTCTGGTGTATGTGGTGGACTCCGCTGACAGGAGCCGCCTCCCAATGGCGAAGGATGAACTGCACCGCCTCCTGAGGGTGGGGCCGCAGATGCCCGTGGTCATCCTAGGAAACAAGCAGGTAAACCACCTGTTTATCTCTTCTTAAAGGGCCGCACCCACAATTTTAACTAACACACAATGATAATTAAATTAATCTTTATACTTTGCAGAAATGAATGGAAATCAATGGCTGCCTTGAACATTTAGACAAATACATCAAAAATGTAAAACTTTAGAGCATGTGTTTAAAACTACAAGGCGGAAATGTTCCTGTGGATGAACTGGAGCTCAATATTAGTGAAAATAGAAAAGGGAACAGCAACAGGATGCTCATGTAAAAGCCATCACACTGGTATTCTGGTTAAAATCCCTCGAGTTAACACTAAAAAAAAAAAATTAAATTAGGCTAAAAATAAAAGTAAATGTGGACAAAATGACTTATTGGAGTGAGCGGATACGACGTCATTCCCTCTTCATTTATCCAGCGATGATGATCCATCGCACTCCTGAAATAAACATTTCCACATTACCTCCTCGGCTCGTATTTCTTCACTCTGCCCGGCACTTGTGAAATTATACATGACCCTTCGAGGGAAGAGGGAATATTTGTCACGCGTGCTGTCAGAGCGACGCAGCTTTCATCCTCCTGCTCTGAGATAAAAAAAATAAACCTCAATGCTTCATTCGTAATAAAAATCGCTTCAGTTCAAGATGAATATCGAAATGTTCTGTACAGAGCAGGTGCAGCGTGAAGGTAATTCTGAAGTATATCATGGTTAAACCATCCAAATCAAGAGGTGCTTTAAACCACTACAGGTGTGAAATTAACACACTCTCCCTTCACTGCTTTCATCTTGAAGATTAATAAGGAAACTGGGAACATCAAACAGGAAGTCTCCCAGCGAGATGAAAGAGGGACTGGTGCATTTTTAAACTTATTGCCTATAAGATTTGTAATCCAGATCGTCTCTCAGGTTCAACTGCTGAGCTTTGACATGAGAACGTCAAAATGCTCGACACAAATGCAATATTTTACTCTAAGTACGGTCTTGGAGGTTTTCTAAAAGACACATGAAGAATGAAAACATAACTTCCTCCTTGGTGAATGTGAGATCAGGCGAGTAGTTTTCAAAGCAGAGCTGTACCGTGTGACAGTAATGAAATGAGAGAAGACAAGCCGTGATGGATGACCAGTGTGAACCCTCGGGGGTTTAAGGGCATTTTCTTGATTTCTTCATTATTTTTTTAACTTGCATATAACATAACACTCGAGTGTTTTATATCTCAGCAGCTGTGCAAAGAGATAATTCGATAATCCAAATGCTGAAAAATTGAAGCCTGTTTGCACTTCTTCAAATATCTTGTGAAAACACAACTTTACTTAGTTTATGGAAAACACCTTCGTTCAGCTGTAAAAAAAAACCTTTGTTGTCCTGTGCAAATGATGCAGGTAAAATAAAAGAAGCAACGTCTTCAGTGGGAGGAGCTCTTTTTTTGACAGCGATACTCTCTCTCACCCACCACTACTTTGTTCTCTGCCTCGGCACTCGCTCTGTTTAAACAGCACAAAGGATGTTTCCAAGCAGAACCTGTGTGTTGGAAAAGATGTGGTGCGAAGAAACGAGGCGGACATCTATAGACTCAAGCCTGGGTTGAATGGTTTGTGTAGGAGGGCGGCATTAACTTCACTGTCTTCGCATATGAGTTTTTATCAGAACCGAGACATTCACCGTTAGAAAATGTGACATGTGGTTATTTGCAATGACACGCCGTGAAGTATTACGCAAGTTAATGATAATTACATTCTTACTTACAAAGCCAAGTCCGCTTCATCAGGTTGAATACATTTGTTGGTATTGTCAGATATCAAGTAACATAAGGTCTTTCCTTGATGGCCAAAGCCACCGAGACAAGTACGTCCTTTACAAACATGTCCTCTGGCAGAAACCATGCAATTTGTGTGGTACGAGGCCCTCGTGTTCCTGTGGTTCTGTACCACATGCTCCTCTGGTAAATTACTGTGGTACTCAGTGGCTGGTGTGATATTTTGGGACGTTTACCACAGGATTGTATCTCAGGCGTTTGGGTACTGTACCGTACGTTCTGTGGTATTGTACTATACATCCTGTGGTACTATACCACGTGCTTATGTAGTAAATTCCCGTATTACACAGATACTTGTGTGGTATTTATCCTAGAAAGTGCAGTTTGTGGTAAATCTGTGTTATAGTGTCACAATTTCTGTGATATATTATTATTAGAAAATTTTTAAGAGTATTTTTTACCAAAATATGGCTGCATGTTGCGTCTGTTTGTTGCTAGTACAGCTAACTGCTAGCATTTGTTAGCTAGTTGATGTAGGAAACCAACCTAGCAATAAACAAAAGCTGTGTTAACCATATTTTTGCCACAACACTCAAATTTGCAATAGTAAAGCTAAACACAGCTTCTGCTGAGTTTCACATTTGTCGCACACAACCACGTTAGCTTATTTTAGCCTTGAACGGCAAACGCAAACAGTGCTGAGGAGAGGGGTGTTTATTGCTAGCTTTGTTAGCTGTTAGCTGTTAGCAACAAAATCATCTCCACCAAACTGTTAAAACATGATGAACACAGCCTCTGTTTGTTAGCATGGTCAGCTGTTGATGCTACCAAACTAACTAAGATGTTGAACAGATTTGACTTTGATAGAAACTCATCTGAAATATAGTTTATTTAAAAAATGTAGATTTCTTGTCAAACAGGGTTTTAACTGGTTTCACGCTCTTCACAGGATAAACCCAACGCTGTCAGTGTGTCGGAGCTACATGACGCCTTGTCTCTGGGCTCTGTGACCGAGGACAGGAAGATGTTCCTCTTGGCCGCCCAGCTGGGTTCGGATGGAGCCCTGAGGAACTCCCACCAGGGCCTGGACAACATCCAGGACCTCCTGCTCCAGCTCGTCTGATTTCAGCCCCCCCCCTCCACACACACACACACACACACACATACACACACACACACATACACACACACACACACAGGGAAGAAGAGGAGGAGATGGAGGCACAGAAACAAAGGGATGGCTTAAGGACATCCTCCTCTTCCTCCTCCTCCTCTTCCTTATATAAGCTTTGGCTTATTTGAGGCAGAGGAGGAGGAGGAGGAAGAGGAGGAGGAGGTGATAAAGGCCTTCGAGACAGAGGCAGAGGGTTTTTTTTCTTATTGAAGAAGATGAGATTGAGAAGATGGGAAGATGCCTTCAAGTACCTCCTCCTTTTCCTCCTTCTGTTCAAACTACCTCATCTCTTCCTCCTCCTTCATTACACTTTTCCTCCAACTCGTCTCGTCACCCTCGCCGGAGAAGAGGAGGTGGCGAGTGAGGAGGACGAGGGTTTTAATCACAGACCTGTGACTCAGAACCACAGAGTTCGCCTCCTGCCGACGACTCAGACTTCGAACTAGTCTTAATGTCAACCTGTTACAGGTTTATTTAAGCATGTAGATTACACTGTATAGAAGATGTGAACTGAAATATGTCAAAGATTGTAGACGCATACACAGATTTTCTTTGGTTTGCTGTTTTCCGAGAGTCAGCAGAGCAGAACAGGCAACACTCAGCGTTGCCAGGTTGGAGGCCCCCGGGGACCGACACTGCACCAGCTCCGTGAATTTCAGCGACTCGGTTTAATAGATACTCGCCGACCTCTGCACGGAGGCTTTTCTGAGATCTAGGGGAATTTTGTGAGGGGGATTTAAAGGGACTCCCCCTGACATTTTAAAAAGCAGAGTTATTTCTCCTCTCACAACTCTTGTCAGGTTTCTTCACGACAGCTTGAGAGCATTTTAAGATTCAGTGTCTGAAACCACAACCTCTCTGTGAGTATAGTTTCTGGATCAAGTCAGTCCAGACTGTTTTCATCGTGACATTTAACATGTAGTCCGAACAACAAGAAAAACTGTCCCTGAATCACTTGCTAAAGCTCCTAAGGCCATATTTCACACGGCACGAATGAAGCCGACGATGTACTCAACAAACACTTGATGTGCATCCACTGGGTAGCAGATGTGTAGGATGAGGTCGGTGTTATTCTGTTTTTCTTCTCATCAGCAAATCCCACGAAAAGACCAAAACCAAAAAAGATGTAAATCTTTGAAAACAGCTCAGAAATATATTTTATTTTTTAAGTTTTTACTAGTGCATTTTTGGGGACTATTTTCAGCAGTGGATTAATACACATTAAATGCTCTAGTAAGTATTTGGGGCAGCAGGATGTGCGTGGTGTGTGTGTGTGTGTGTGTGTGTGTGTGTGTGTGTGTGGGACTGAGTCAAAATAAACTTCAGTGTGTGTGTGTGTGTGTTTATAATAACGAAGCAACATGTCACCCACCCACGACAGTGTGACTCACTGATCGTTTTTTGGACGACAATGGAGCTACACAGATAATACTCGTTCGTAGGATCGATTAATTGTTGGTTTTGGTCTTTTTCGTGGGAAATGTTGACAATGAGAAAAATACAGACTATCATCAGCTTCATCCTTTAATGTTTTTACTCATTATTCAGTCAGAAAAAAAAAGCATTAAGCGAAGATGAGATCAGCCAAATTCGTCACTCCATCTCTGTTTGCTTAAGGATTTGCGCACAATTTGGATTTCACATCCTTTTTAAGCCCAACACGCTCCGAGTCCTGTTTGCTCCACAGCTGTGCAGAATGTACCAGTATCCAGAAAAACACACATCCTTGAATGTCTCAGTGCAGATGTGACTGCTGAGTGTTTGACTCTGAAGCTACTTGTAAAGATAAACTGCAGTTGGCTTGACTCTTGATTATTCTATCGCCGCCTGTGTGCAGCCATGTTTGCTTTTGACGCACAATCTTGTAATGAATGTGAAGTTTTATTCCTTTTGATGTGGCGTGGCTCTGCAGAAAATGTTTTCACAGCAAGTAAGATTTTAGTTGACTGCTGTATGTTTTTTTTTTTTTTCCTGTGTTGTGTAAAGGGAACTGCTGGATGTGAATTCAAGCATGTCTTCATGTTTTTATGTTCTCTTTTAAAACTTCAGCTGCAATTTTGGATTAAGTCTTGATGTGTTTTTTTTTCTTAAAACAACAGAAATCAACCAAAGTACAAGTGGAGAAAGAAAACCTGCCAATAAACACAGTTGTGTACTCGACCTATGTAGACAAAATGATCTGGAGCCACTGAGAAACAACACGGGAGGGATCTATACAGTGTCCTCCACAAGTTGAGTCTTCCCCTCCTGCGCCCGCCGCCTGGGCACGTCAATGCAAACACAAAGATAAAATCTATATATCCTCTGTAGCTGCCTGACCTTGTTTCGTCGGGCAAAGTACCACAACTGGTCAAACAGGAAGTTTGTGACAACTCACAGCTCGTCACCTTCATCTGAAGCTGGAATTAAAGATTATGATTATAAGCACTGACATGCTCATTAGCTTAAAGCAACATCTGTGTTCACAAATTAAAGTGTTCAGATGCGTCAGATTCGTTTTGAGATGCCAACATGTAATAAATCACTTAGATATTTGAGTAAATAAATAACAGGAGTGGTGTTATATGTGATTTTAACTTGCAGATCGAGCTCATATCTACACAAACTGGGTCTGAGAGTGTTGATTCATTAGTCAGTTAATAACCCAAACAAGCCAAGTCATTTCATTTTTAGATCAATGTTTTTCAGCTTGTTTATCAGATATGTGCACTGGAGGTTTCTTCAATGGACGTTCTCCACCAGAGCTCCTCATCACAACAACATGCATCCTCACATTTACTGATTTTCATCTGAGCTCCAACGCTGCAGCTGCGTTTGGTTTCCTAACTGTCCCGGTTTTGTCCCCAGCTGCGGCTCCGGTTCAGGTGTCGGCACTAAAATGTCATTTTAACCGGATCCTTTGTCTAAATAAAACATTCTGTCGCGCTGAATTGAACATCCTTAAGGAAAACAAATCACTTTGACTCAAGACAGTTGGTGCTGCAGGCGCTGTGGTGTATATTAAGTCTTGTTTGAAGGTTGTTGTGTAAAAACGAAAAAATGTGTTCTCACTTATGTGTCGTATTCCCTGCTTTGTGTTTCCATACTGATAACCTGCAGCCATGGCAACAATCTCAACAGGGTCACATGAGTAAATCCGTAAAGCTGGATGTCACTTTCATACATGTTCTAGTGACAAAAACAACGTTGAAGGTACAATTAAGGAACAAACTACACAGAATAATGCTGAAAACAACAGAAAACAATATGGCCGCCCGCAGTAAAATCATCACATCAATAATCAATCATGTTAGTATCAGTTATTACAAACATCTTTGCAAAAAACTTTTGATGTTGGCAACTTCATTCATATATTAAGAATGTAAATATATCACATACAATAGTAAATGGCTTGTTAAACGTAATTAAATAGCGTTTGTAATATTACACAATGGAGGACGCCATGAGTTTCTGCACGACTTTCTGAGGAAACAGTTTGACGTATTCATGTGTTCAAATCATAGACTGTAAATAAAAATGGACGTAGCCTCTGTGACGTCACACATACGCTTCTGAAGAGCGGTTTTGAGCAGCTCGCTCTGCTGTTGCCATCTTGGCTGCACCTGACTCCAGCCCTCGCTCTCGGCTCCGATCCAAACGTGGGCAAAGAGGAGGCGGGTGTGCGGAGCCGAGGCTTCGGTGGATGCCGGTGTTATACCTGGCAACCGTACGCTCCCGTTAGCATCGTTAGCACAGCTGGGTGACTTGCTTGAAGGCTAATGAGCAGAGTATGGCGAGCGCAGACACCGCTACCGCCTTCATATAGCACTTAAGAGAAACCACAACCTGGATCATGTTGGTTTTGGTCTTTTTGAACAACGAGAAAAACATTTAAACACGACACAAACTGATCCTCTAAAAGCTTCACGTCCTCTCTGGAGGCAGAGACAATCTGTCTTAACAGCCTCTCTTCAGAGATCCTCCAGCTGACATCATCTCTTGTTGACTTCGAAACGGCATCACGGCGATTATTTGTCATTTTCTAAAAGTAGAACGCTCAGCTGTCGACTTGTCAGGACCTGTTCACGGTCAATTTTCTCCCTCTCACGACGGCGTCTTGTTTATCTTCACTTCTGTCTGCACTGATTACATCGACCTTCACTCACGACTCTTTCACAAAGACACTGAAGCTGCTTCTTTTGCAAGACTCCATATCTGCTGAGGAACAAACCAGCTAAGCACATTTCTCCATAAAAGATTTTATGATGACGCAATATATTTGCTCTGGATACCAAACTCTTTCACAGAGAGTTGCAACTAATTTTTTTACCTCACATTGTTCCATATAAGTATAAATTAAAAAGTGATCAAGTCTAATTTGTATCTGATGTGATTTAGAAACCGTAATGTAAATGTAGTTGGTTTAAACAAAAGGTTAAAAAAGTGAAAATACAACATTTCCATTCTGTAATAAACATGTTTAATATGGGAGTAAATTATATTTCTTGTACTCAGATTGTTTTATTCTGACCCAGCTGTTCCACTGACACTAACTGGGTCGACTGTTTAACTGGGTTTTCTATGCTTATTAACATTATGTAGAAACATGTTTTCATCTCAGCTGCAGTGGGAAACATGATGCTGCAGCGGCGGCGGCGGCGGCGGCGGCATCCCTCTCATTAAACACATTTCAAGTGTTTAATGAAGCTGGGAAACATTTCTGCTGATGATACATTTAAAAAAAACAAAAACATCTCGGTCATAACACAGAAAAACACACAGTTGGCGGCGAGATCGGGACAATTTTCCTGTAAAGAAGCAGAAAAACTAAAAACAAAAGATCTGGACAGGAACAACAGAAAAGTGTCTCTTTATTATTCTATTGTCCTGCTCTGTGATTTCCGTCTGAACGTCCCGTCGCCTCGTCTCTCCAGAACCAGATCCGTCTCGTCCTGATGCAGAGAACGATATCAAGTCCAGAACAGCGTCTAAAAATCCCTCTACTGGTCCATCGGCTGCGGGACAGCTAACGAGCTGATGAAGGCGTTGTAGTGCTGCTGGTGGCAGCGCTTGTACTCGTTGATCTTCCTCTTGATCTGTTTGGGGGTGTCCTGGTAGTAGTTCTTCTCGTCTCTGGCCATCGCCTGAAACGACAGGAGGGTCGGTTAGAACCAGATGTTGGACGCTCACTACCAGCTGAGACAGGTTCCTACGTCCTTGTGACAAAAATTAAATGTGCAAAATCCAGAAACCATTTTCAACCAAGACTGATAATTGATTAAAAAAAAATGCTAGCGCCCCCACGTGGCTGTAATTCTCATTAAATACCAGAAAACCACACGAGATTACTGTGTTATTACTCACATCGTTTATTCTGAGTGTAACCGGTCGCCATCTTGGCTACGTAGCAGAAGGGGAGGGGCCACCAACGTATTTTCAAACAACAATCGCAGTCTGTGTTGTGTCGTCATTCCCGGTGAGTGCACAGCAGCGGAGCCGGATATAAGACGACACCACCCTGTTCAAATTAATGAACTACACCAGTTTGTCCTGAGGGTGGCGCCAGAGCTACACTGTTCTACGGTGGCCTTTTGGGACATCTGAGGCCCCGCCCACACGTATGTGGATATTTTTATGCCTCCGTGCCGACGACAGTCAGAGCCGGAGACATATTGTTTTCAGGTTGTACGTCTGAGATCTCAGGAACACCTTGATGGAACTTCTTCAAATTTGGCACAAACGTTCACTCGGACTCAAGCATGAACTGATTAGATTTTAGAGGTCAAAGGTCGAAAGTTATCTAGGTGGGAGCATGTGTCTCTTTATCTGCTCTGAACTTCTGTAAATGAAAAAACCTTAAATCTGCTGTTTGAGAATAAAAACTGACTCCATTTTGAGCGTGATGTTGTGTTGACCACAAAACGCTGCAAAAATGCATTTTAGAGGGCGGTTATATAATGGCATTTAAAAGTGCACACACACACACACACACACACACACACACACACACACACACACACTCTCCTCACTAACTGATTCGGACTTGGCGGTTCTCCCAGTGATGACTCCCATTTAAACCAACTGTTGAAAATCCATTTGAATGAGGCACTTTTCTGATAAATGATCGGGTCATTTAAAATTCTAGTAAAAAGAAAAAGAAAAGAAAAAGACAGTGTGTCCCTTCAATCTAAAGTCATGAGAGAAATGCTAATCAGCAGCTACGACAGAATATCACGGAGCTGAAACTTAGAGGCAACCAAACAGAGGACATCGTTATCATCGGCTGCACCACAGATAAAAATATTCAACTGACAAATTAAGTTTCCTCCGCAGCTACTGAGCACGTCCAGGAGAGAGAAGCTCTTAGACCTTGGCAGCCGGCCCTCATATCTCAGGTGTCAGAGTGTCCTTGAACGCACCAACAGGGAAACTTTTCCTAAACAGTTCTCCAGCACTGTCCCGCAGGTGAATATCTAATATCGGACATTGTTCAGTTTGATGCTGTATGTAAACTGCAGCAGGTGATAACAGAGCGTCAAGCTCACTTTCAGCCTGCTAATGATGCTAATGGTGCTAATGATGCTAATGGTGCTAATGATGCTCTCCCATGTGGACCTCCTCAGCTGAATGTGAATTAATTCACTCGACTGGCTGCACACAAGCATTATCTGTTTGTTTTTTTCCAACATTTTGATGTGTTGTTTTAAATGAAAGAATGAATGAATGAATGAATGTTAGCATGGATCACTCACTCACCTCAGTCTTAAAGGTGTAATTCAACATTTTGGGAAATATGTTAATTCACTTTCTTGCAGGAAGTGAGACGAGGCGATCGATACCTCTGTCATGTCTGCGATAATATCAAGTTACCTAGCTTAGCTTAGCTTAGCATAAAGACTAGAAAGGGGGGAAACAGCTAGCTTAGCCTCTGCTCGAAGGGAAATACATCCACCGACCAGCATCTCTGAATATCACTGAATATCACTGATTACATGTTACATCTTGTCAGTTTAATCCAGAGAAAAACAACAACATTTTGGCTCCTTTTAACAACTCTGCTTCAACCGATTCAACGTTCAGCTCAAATCTGTCTGACACTTACTGTGCTCAATAAATACTTGGCTAAATAATGAAAACGGTCACGTTATCTCCGAGCTGTGTTACCGTAGAAACGTCACTCAGGACACATTCAAGCTTGGGTCGGAGCTCTTACCTTGTAGTCGTCGCTGTGTTCTCGGATCATGTACTGAACGTACTCGATCAGGTCGGACGATAACGTCTTGGTGTCTTTCTCAGGTCGACTGGCCGTCTCCTCCAGCTCTGCTCAGAACCACACAAAGAAAAACAAAAACAGGACATTAACCAAATCCTTCAAAGATTAATTACATTTCTATCTTGGTGGCTTTTAATGATTAACTGGACTTTTTATTCCTCCGCGTCGGCGACAGCCTTGTTGTTGATGGACACGATATCTCAGAAACTTGAAGGACCTTATTTAAATTTGGCACAAACAGTCACTAGGATTCAAGGATGAACTCGTTACATTTTGATGGCTAAAGGTCAAAGGTCAAGGTCACTGTTACCTCACAAAACATGATTTTGGCCTCATGAACCCAATATCTCCAGAACTCCTCAAGGAAATCCCTTCAAATTTGGCACAAACTTTCACTTGGACTCAAGGACAAACTGATAAGTTTCTGGTGGTCAAAGGTCAAGGTCGTGGTGACCTCATTAAAGACTTTTTAGCCATTACTCAAGACGTCAACAGGGTAAACAGGGATGTGACCTGAAACTACCCTGAATCTTTGTAATGTGAAAGTCTTTTATGATCTTTCACATCGTCATTCAGCGCCATTATCCAGAGAAACTGCTGCTGAAGGCCGACTCCTCTGAGCTTCTGTGCACAGTAACAAAAACACTCTGCTCTCATTCATATTGGTGTAAATAAGCTGCAATCACTCCGAAGTGTCCACACGAATGAAGAGAGAAGAGCCGTGGAAGTGGTTTATAAAAAAAATAAAAAAAAGGAGACCAACAAGAGTCTTGACTTTAAACACAGACTTCACCTTCACTTCGCCTCAGTGGAATCACTCAACACGACGACAGACTTGCACTTTAACTCTGACACACAACTTTGTGACGTTAATGACAATATAAATAATAATGATGGTAAAAACACATTAATGGTAATGGGGAGTGCCTTCATCACTGTGAACACACACATTTTGACTCAGTCCCACACACACCGTCCTGCTGCCAGAAATACTAGAGCATCCAACGTGGATTAAACTGCAGCTGAAAATAGTCCCCGACACATGCTCCGTTTCCTCCTGCTTGTTTGTTTTGGGATTTCAGCTCTTTTTACTATATTTAAAACCATGAGTCAGAGAGAAAAGGTAGAGGCTCATTCACATCAGCTGCCGTACAGTCAGCAGAGAGGTGAGTCTGCGGAGGGAAAGCATGATGTCGGGTTCATGGGGCTCTGGAGAGTCATGAAGGTTTGTCCAAACACTCGATTTGTAGCTAGGTGCTTCCTGAATCATATTTAACCGATTCATCTGTAACTGAAACAACACGCCCACGGCAACGAGCCACATGTCATATTTTAATATTGCGGATTAAAACACTTGTAGCAGTGACAGTGTTTACATAGAGTTCGGGTGAAGTGCATACAGTCACTAAATCACCACTTATCTTATCCAGGGTGTGTAAATATATTTTGATATGAAACATTCTGGTGTGACCGGGTTTAGCCCGACTCTGCCCTGTTCAATCAGGCTCTCGCCCGATCCGACCTAGGCGCAGACTTCTAGTGCAAAACAAAGAACAAAAGAAAGTCGAGTGAAGGAGAAAAAAGAAATGACTTACGGTTGAGAACGTAGGGTTTGGTGACGATGTTGACGGGAGCTTTCGTCTGTTTGTCTTCTCCGAGGAGCTGCACGTAAACAAAAACACATAATGAGCAACAATGGAGGTCAGGTCGTCAGCCGGTGTGTTTCTGGGTTAATCCGTCAGGACGGAGGATTTTAAACATGTTTGTTTAACATCGACTGTCCATCTTCTTCTCTAATGTGACATGACGGGTATGGTGTGTGTGTGTGTGTGTGTGTGTGTGTGTGTGTGTGTGTGTGTGTGGGGGGTTTTCCAGCACTGATGGAACTTCCTGAGCCCAGAGGCGGCGTAAAAATAATTCCTGATTTATGGGTCTCTCATTGTTGTATGTTGATGAAGTGAAACCTTGTGTGAAGCTGCTGGAAAACAAGCTGCAGCCCACAAGACAAGATTAACTTTAATTAACCCCAGGGAGAAAGTGAGCAAACAGAGAGCGCCATTGAAGAACAACAAAAAAAACGAATTCACCATTAAAAAATAAAAATAAAAAACATCCGTATGAGTTACAATGCATCAGCAAATTAAATATCGAATAAAAGCTGTGAAGTGTCTACACTCAGGAATTACCATCATTGTGGGATATTTGCTCCTGACGCTGCAAATACATTCATTTAAATTTCATTTATTTCTGTTCAATCCATTCTTAAAGAGTCAGTTTTATACATATTTGTTTTGAAAACCAGTTGTAGACATTTAATGGTTCTTTAACTGAAGTGGTTTCATCGTCAACGCTCTGTTGCCCCCTTCTGGCACAAACCAACAACTACAGGATATGAACACAAGCGTTTTAAAATCCTAATCAGATGGATACATTTATTACTTAAAATAACAAGAGTTTTAATTTAACAATTTCCTCAAATTCTCTGAAGCGGAAGTTGGAGACTTCAGCAGAGAGACAACACAATCATTCAGCTGCTGATCTGATGCATCCATCAGCACAGACAGACACAGAAATACATCCTGGGTGATCCAGATTTGTATTTTCTATTTTTTCTGTTTTAAAAGGCATGCATGGAAAAATACTGGAAGAACATAATTCCAAATAAAGAGCTTAACTTAGAGAATAGACTGTGACAGAAAAAGATTAGCCTGAGGCAAAGGCTGGGACATTTATTTATGAGACAAAAATATGTGGTGTTCTGAAAACTGAGTCGCAAATATCTGAACCGATGACTGCAGCGTCTTTCAGTTCGTTTCCACGCCAGGACATTTGCTGCAACTGTCCTGTTTATATCTACACCATCAATAAAGAGGTTAAAAAAAAATGCCACAAAAATATTATTTAAATAACTAAATGAAAATGTAAAACAAAGTGTAAAACTGCCCAGAGCTAAAATCAGACGTGTTCAGGGACATGTGATAAATGTAACACAACAACAGTGTCATTAACTGCTGGATCTGAAATATGACAGTCTGGAATTATTTAATAAATGGACCAATTCATGTGGTGAGAGCTTGTATATGTTTTTGTTTTTACAGTCTACAGAAACAGGAGTTATCTATGATTTTAGTCCCATGATCAGCTGCAAATCCCAATCTGATCACGACAACAGTCATTTAAAACTGAATCTCCATCTTCTCAAGGGGGGGGGGAACAGAATCTGAGCCAAACCCAGAGCGATCACTTACTCTCTGTTTCTTTATTGGCAGAGTCCGGTTTGGATCGAACGCCAGACCCATCTCCTGCAGGTTCCTGGCCATGGACTTGTTGTCGTCCCACGCATTTCGAATCTGTGAACTGAGAGAAGAAGGAACAAACTGTCAAAGTTACATCTAAAATAAAAATGGGCCTAAAAATTACACCTTGTGTTAGTGATTGTTTCTTTCAAGATAAAAAACAAACACCTCCTGAGTTTAACACTTTACATTCCTGTTATTAAAGTCACACTAACATTTATAGCTGTTTTGTTTATACCTGTTATGTGTAACAACTGGATATATTATTTGACTTTTTAAAAAACATATATCTTAGTCATCTGTGGCTCAAGGACTGTGTTGTATAAAATGCTAATATGCATACAGTATTTACTGCCTTGATTAATGTTTTGCACCTCGGTCCCAGAGACAAACATTCAGCCCTGTACATCAGAGATATTCACGGTTTCAAATCATTTCAAAAGAAGCCTGATGATTAACTCATAAAGAAAATAAATCTCCTCCTCTCAGTAATCAGACCATTGTGTTGTGGAGTCGATCTGCACAGTTTCTTGTGTATTCGCAGCTGAACTTGAGTCACGGCCTTGGATTCATTTCCGCTCCAGGTGGGCAGCGACTCAATGAAACAATTGAAGGATTTAAGCGACGTGGATATCCGCAGTGAGCACACACACATCCCGACGACTACTGACCCCCCCCCCCCCCCCCCCCCCCGAGACAACCCTGCAGACCACTACAATAGGAAAGCATGGCATCCACTTGTCCTCCAGCCTGTAGACCGCCACAGTTTGACGCATGAACCCATCATTCAGATGAATTATGAATTTAACTACTTTGTTATCTTTGTTTTACTTTTTACAGAAATCATCATCTCGAAGATGATGGAGCAGCAGCTTCACCCACACCTTACTTCAGCTAGGATGGTGGTCGAGATAATGACCTGAACCTAATGTCTGATGTTCACCAACACTGAATAACACTGATCAAAATATTTCAACAAATTCCTTTCATATTAGTCGCTTTCATTCCTCTGTGCCTCATCAATAGCCAATATAGATTATTAGCTCACGGTGAAACGGTCGTGGGATAATACTTGTTTTTGTGACTTATTTATCTAGTGTTTATTAAGTTAAACCTCAGGTAAACCAGGTCTAAAGCAGGTTTAAGTTAACCTCAGGTAAACCAGGTCTAAAACAGGTTTAAGTTAAACCTCAGGTAAACCAGGTCTAAAGCAGGTTTAAGTTAACCTCAGGTAAACCAGGTCTAAAACAGGTTTAAGTTAAACCTCAGGTAAACCAGGTCTAAAGCAGGTTTAAGTTAACCTCAGGTAAACCAGGTCTAAAACAGGTTTAAGTTAAACCTCAGGTAAACCAGGTGTGAGACATGTTTAGGTCAACCTCAGGTAAACCAGGTCTGAAGCAGGTTTAAGTTAAACCTCAGGTAAACCAGGTCTGAAGCAGGTTTAAGTTAAACCTCTGTTAAACCAGGTGTGAGACATGTTTAGGTCAACCTCAGGTAAACCAGGTCTGAAGCAGGTTTAAGTTAAACCTCAGGTAAACCAGGTCTGAAGCAGGTTTAAGTTAAACCTCTGTTAAACCAGGTGTGAGACATGTTTAGGTCAACCTCAGGTAAACCAGGTCTAAAGCAGGTTTAGGTTAAACCTCAGAAACAGTGACCTCTCGAGGACCCAGCGGGGGGGTTTAAGTGATCACGTGACTTTGACCCACAGGTATAAACTCGTCCTAACCGTTAAACTGAAACCAGCCTTGTGTTTCTCATGGTTCCAACATGCCCAGCGTTAACCAACATTAGCTAACATTAGCTAACATTAGCTAACATGCTAGCGAACCGTTCCGTGCTCCACTTACTCTTCTATCCTCGGCTTATATTTCTTGATGAACTTCTTCTTCATCTTCTTCCGGTCTTTGTTGTAGTCGAACTTCTTCCTCTTACTCGACTGCTTGGTTTTCGGCATGTTTGTGTTTGTCTCTGTTTTCTTGTCACAGCGGAGGTTTGTTGGTCTGAGAGGGAAGCAACGTGCAGCAGCAGCAGCAACAGGAAGCACGTGTTTGTTTTGTTCCGGTCATGTGACTACAGACCACGCCCCGTTTTTTTTACCTTTGACCTTTCGGGCTTTTTTTTTCTTTAATCGTTTTGTTTTAAGTTTACGTTTTTATTTTATTTACACACATATAATAGAAATGTATGTTGCTACATATTAGTAATGAAATTTGTTATTACATGAAAATTGAGGGTTTTGGTTTTGGACGGTTGGTCAAGAACAAAACAAACAAAAAAAACAAGATGTTTAAATATTGGCAGATAAAAAATAGTTATTTGATGTATAGATGAGAAGTGTGCTTCATTAAAACTGTATTTTAGTGTTTGAACAAAAAATCTTTTTACATATATCCAAGCTGAAAACTTTTGTGTTTGCCACTGACCTCTAATTAAATTAAATTTGGGACTGTTTATTCATATTTTGTTCTGTGTTGTAACGTATTCTCCTGTTTATTCTGTTTTATTCAGTTTTATCTTATCTACCATTTCACTTCTATCTTACTAAGTCTTGTTAATCAGATGTTCTGAACAAATTAAAAACAGTAACAAAAACAGACACACTAAAAAGATATTAAATGATAAAAACACTAATAGGAAAACCTCTAAAGTCTTTATATAGGTTTACATCAGAGTTACTTTGAGTTTCAGTGACAGCTTTGATTTAATGGGGCTGCTGAGTCAAGGGCTGGAAACAGCTGCAACTGCTGCTTTTATCCTCTAGATGTCAGACTGGGTAAAAAAAAAAAAAGTATGTCAAAAGCTTCAGATTTTCAAATTTTGGAGTTAAGTGAAAGATAAAATATCATTTTTTTTACCTACTCTTAACCTTCAAAATAAGAGCTGTTCATCAAATTTCTTTTGACTTTAAAAGCTCCAGACTGCATTAGAGCTCCACAGGTCTCTGAAGCCTGTTTAGGTCTTTTTCTGCATATTGAATGTTTGAACAACAGCAGCAACGTTTACTTTTCTTTGTCTCTTTTCCAGTCAATTTCAAATCCAAATTCTATTCTCAAATTCTTATTCATGAATTGATAAAGGTATTTCTCAGTGGTATATTTTATTGCTGTTTTTGTAAATCCATTTTTAAATCTTAAGTATTTATTGATGGATTAATCATTCATTTGTAAATTCTTTTTACAATTCCTGTTTTTGATGTTTATTAGAATATGAAATTAAAGAAATACTTTATTACTTTTCCTGTGACGCCCCTGGTCCTCCATAGTCCTCTACCTGTTCAGAGGCAGATATTTCCCCCAGGAGGTGGTGGAGACCAAATGCAGAGCTAAAGGAGAGAAAATACTGGACTGAGATTCACCAGGTGACACGAACACCACAACACATGAATCGTCATGTTGCTCTGTGACTGCTGGATATGGAAAGTAACATGTTGGATTACTTAATCACTGCCAGCGAGTACAGGTTTACTTGATGTTAGATAATGTTCTTCAGTTGTTTATGTTTGCATAATACACCTTTTAGTCTTTGACGTCCAGGGGATTCGAGGGAAGATGAGGATTATTTCCAAATGGAAGTTTGGTCCAGAGAGTGAGTTCTGAAAGCCACATCCAGGGGAAGCAATCAGTGAGTGACAAGTACTGATCAATAACGCTATCAACCCCCCTCCTGCTTGATATGAGCTGCTGTCGTCAGTGTACATGACAAAACAGTAAAAGTCTTTCTTAATGTAGCTTTAATGCACCGTGGTGCTTTCATTGATCCATGCAGGGAAAGATGAGCCACAGAGAGCTGCAGCTCTGGAGTCAGTAATCCATTGATTTTTGTATTTGTAACAGTGCATCAATCTGATGCATCTGATTGATACATCCACGGACACCAAACCCTTTTTGACCAATAAGAGGAGTTGTATTTCAGTCGTAGTGTATTGATTTAAATATTTTGACCTACGTCATTGTGAATCACAAATGAAGCTGATGGGAATATTTTTTAATAGCTACATAATTAGCGCATCAATCAATTATAGGGAAGGCAGAGAAATCACAGTACATGGAGTCAACCTCATTACTGTGGAACCGTTTGGTAAATCTTAATCTCAAACATTAAGATCAGAAAATATGAAAAACAAAAATGTAATGCATTTAATTTCTTCATTGTAAATCACTTTAAGCTGCATTTCTTGATTAAAAGATGTTATGCACATAAAGTGTATAATCATTATTAATAATAAATAATGACATGTTTTATAAATGTTATAAATAAATATAATGAATTTAATAAAGTTACATTACTATTTTACTATAAATAAAACATGCTCCGAGGTTACTCATGAAACAAAAACTTCATTAGAGCTGTAGTTCTTTTTCATTTAATCTTTCAAAATGTACATAATTAATGTCCAGAAGAGCAGCCAAGAAAATGTTCATTTAAATTAGAAAAACGTGGACATAAAAATCCCAGTACTATTATATTTTAACAGATAAAATACACTGTGTAACCAAGGCTGGTGGAGGAGAGAGTATCTTGATAATGTGAGCAGAGTGAGAGGTCTGTCTGTGGTGTCTGCCTCATGTTGCGTTTACGTGTTAAATTTCGAACAGAGTGTGACGTCCGTGTTTCTCCCCTCCTCTCTGACAGCAGCTCCAGGGCGGAGAGATGAAGGGAGGAGGAGGAGACAGAGGAGGAGAAAGCGGAGAGGAGGGGTGCGGACTGTCACCGGACAGCACTGAACGAGAAGCACAAACGGGGAGTTGAATTTGTCCTCCTTGGCTGGGCGGTGGGAGGAGGCGGTGGACGGTGTTTAGGGAGGATAAACTGAGATTGAAGCCGCCGCGGGGGACCAGGAGCTCGGTCTGCTGCTGCTACTGTAACCCCAGACGGCATCAACATGGAGCTGGAGAACATCGTGGCCAACACGGTGCTGCTGAAAGCACGGGAAGGTAAGGATGGAGATGGCGGTTTGACAGCTCCTCTCCCCCCCCCCGGTACCGTACCTACGACACGGCGGCGGTCCAACGGCAGGAGGGATGCCCCGGACAACGAGTGATAGAAACTGTTACTGCACTTCCTGTTGGCCGGTGATCAAATCTTTTGATGCTGCGGCTCGATACGAACAGGACGTTACCCTAAAATAAAATATGCGCCGGACTCCATTAACAACTTAAACGATTTGAAGTTTCCTGGCTTTTTCGCGGGTTTACGTAGATGTTATTAACGGGCCGACACTCGTGCCCAACTCCTTAACAAATAGCGGTCAATTCGGCGTGGAACTGTTTTTACTTTATACCTTAATTACACAAAATATCAGCTTTCCTTGTTCACGGTAAACTGTCGGTAACTGTTAGAATACGCTAACCGCCTCCGTAGGGAGTCCCGCTGAGAGAAGGCGGCGGTGACGCCAAGCTAGCAGTTTGTCGTACTTTTAATATTAACTGAAATGAACTTCTGTTTACTAATGTATGCCGAATTAAAGAGTGGGTCCCGGAGACCTGTAAAACGTTACCCGCATTGTTGTGTGCTGTGAACGCACGCGGATGAAACGAAAGGGCGCGTAAAATTCACACATTTTCAAAACGAGTTTGGCGTGGCACGCAGAAACGCGAAGTACGAGGTCCGGAAAGAGGTTTCAACTGAAATGTGGCTGCAGCGACACATCGGGTTTCCCTTTGCTGATGTTGCAGCATCGTCCTGTGCGTTTGCGAAACAGGATGTTGAGGCAGAGCAGCTGTGTTGTACTGAAGGTTTGTACTTGCACAGGATTGCACTTTATGATTTTAATGTCTTTTTTTTTTTTTTTTTTTTTTAAATGGCTTTTATGTGCCAAGCAGTCTCGATTTCCTGGAACTTCTGCCCTGACACCTGCGGGGTCGTTAAGTCACTCACAGGTTAATAGGTCAGATACATGTGAAAGATACAAAATATACCACAACAAATTCACATTTCCAGCACTTGCATGGTTAAACTATAAACAGACGTCTTATTGTGAAGGATGCATACATCATCAGAGCCCTTTGTTATTGTTGTGAGATCAGGAGACAAAGGTTGTGGTGACTCAGTGCCAACATAATCCTAAAGCCGTCTGCAGAGGGACACGAGAAGATGAGTTGTCATGATCCCTCACTGTGAGCTTATCTGCTCAATTCAGCTTATCTGCTGCGCTACTCCAGCCTCTCTGTGTTGGCACCCATCTGCCCAGCTCAAGTGCCACTGAGCAAGGCAGTGCCAGACAGGCATTGACCTCTGACCTCTCCGGAGCCTCGAAAAGACTCTCTTTTATGCAAGTGGATCAGGTGTAAACACACACACACACACCTCAGAGCCTCAGTTTAAAGGAAATTCTGGGCATTTCTCATTTTCTCTTTTTAAGCCTGTTAAAGGAGAAATTCCCCAGATTTTACACACAAAGTTCAATCTGCTCGTCACAAGTGTTTCTCCTCAATCTGTGAAAAAGCTGATTTTATCATGACAGCTGTCCTGGCGTCGTTAAAATTCGTTACAGAAGCTGGACTTGAGGAGGCAGGGCGGCTCCGATAAAAAGCTTTATTCATTTCCATAATGAAAATCATGGGGCGTTTTATTTGCTCGACACACAGTACGAACTAAAAGTCCCTTGTTAATGCTGCAACTAATGATTGTTTCCATTATTGATTGATCTGCATATCATTTTCTCTGTTAATCTATTAGTTTGTTTTGTCTATAAAATGGTAAATGTTAATTTGATCAACAGTCCAAAACCTAAAGATATTCAAATTACTATTACATATAACAAAAATATGAAAATCTCACATGTGAAGAGCTGAATCCTGAGAATATTTGTCATTTTGCTTGAGTTGCAGATAATTCTTTAATCGATTAATCAACTAATCGTTGCAGCTGTACCTCCATGAGGGTCATCGTGGAATAAAGTCAAAGGTTTGTCAGGCGGTGTTTAATATTTGGTTAAATATCTCGGCTCCTGTTGCTTCGGTTGTTGTGAGTCCGCCAACATGATGAATCTGCAGCAGTAAAATGTGCTGGATCACAATTTGCTTATACTTCACATTACCGCTGACCGTTTTCCGCAGCGTGCCCTTTGCTCTCCGATTTCCGACCTTCTAGGAAGCAATTAGTGGCCGTTAATTTAAAAATCAAATTGTCGTGCGTCGTGAAAGTTGTTTGAAAGCCATTTGCAGAGAGACACGAGAAGATGGTTGTCACGATTCTCTCTGTGTTATTAGTCACAATTAACTGAACTTGTGCCACAACTAATGAGTCGAGGCAGTGGACGGTGAACTTTCACCTCTGGTTTGTTGGTGGAAATAGTCGTGACTTAAAAGAAGAAGGAAGAAAAGGATGTCTGCAAGAAGGGAAATGGGAATAGAATAGGAATAAAGGTCATTAATAGATGGTGTTTTAAAATTTTAGGGTGGAGTTTCCCTTTAAAGCTGTGGATGTCTGCAGGGAAAGAGGAAACAGTCTGAACTTCAGTGACCAAAACCCATGAGTTGTTTACACCAGTGATGCTCAGCTGAGGTGAAGGATGAGAAAGGCAACAGGTGTCATTGTGGAGATCTTCGTTTGGACAGAGCGCTCACTCTGCTGCTGCATTTAAGGCTTTTTGCGTCGGTTCCTGCGGACAGAGACGTGTGAGACGTTCTCCAGCAGGGTTAATGAAGTTCATGTGTGATTGTTCCGTTTAAAGAATATCAACTCTTACGACTCTCCGATCGTTTCAGTAAAAGGTTGAACCCAAATAACTCGCTCTTTTACTTTCAATAGGTTACTCACTTTACCTCTTGACTAATTCTATTTGTTTGAGCAGATGTGCAGCTGCAGACTCGTGTTTCTTGTGTCGGACGAGGTGGACGTGCTGCGTTCATTCATAAAATGTTAGGGAGAGTTTTCAGAACAAGCGGCTGATTATAGACAAGGAGGGTTGAACCACAGAACTCTAGTTCTTGGTGGTTTAATTCAATTTTTATCAGACTTTTATTGAGCTGTAGTTCTGTTTGGTCTCATTGATGGAGCTGGGTTTGAAATCAGAATCAAAGCTTAGGTGCTGATACTGAAATTTTGGTTATTTTACTCTAAGAAATTTAAACCTTTTTCTGCAAAACCTTTTTGTTTTATTTACAAAAGAAGCCAAAGTTCTGAAAAGTTAAAGTAAATTTTTAAAGCGCCATCCTGTCTGAAGGTCTGTGTCCATGTGTAGTGTGATTATAGATCAGCTCTAGCTTCTATATTAATACTGTGAAAGTATCAAAGCCTCAGTCCACAGAGAAATGCACACAGCCTGTATTCAGAAACTGAGCCTTAAAACCAGCCGTCAGGACTTCTGGAACTTTGTGATGTCACAACAAAGTCACGGTAAAATATGCACTTTTTAAAGCAAATATTCCCGTTTCCATTGTGTAAATATACTTTATATATTATGTTATTGTGGCGCCAAATGATACAGAAGTGTCTGGAAAACCAAATGAACATGAGCCAAAGTCCGTCATTCAAAGTGATTAGATGCAAATGATACAGTGACCATGTCGTGTTGTTTTTGTAACCCTCAATTCACCAACTCTTCAGATGATGATGATGATGAACGCACCCTGATATAGAAATCACATTAAGTTCAAATTAAATAGAATTGAATTACATGTTTTAATGAATTATTTGGTACATTTAGTATATTTGTATTTACAATTTGCCAAATATGTAAATTAACAACATCTTCGTTACATTAGTAGGAACCATAATCACAGTTATATTTCCTTTGAAACATATTTGCTGGTGCAGTTTAGTTGTTCCTAGAACACACTCGCAGGTTGTGAACATGGGAATCTTTCCCGTTGTTTCCATCCATCCTACACGAACTTGAACGCAGCGTGACACACAAGATGTTCTCAGTGATGCAAAACACAAGAATCATCGTCTTGTCTCTTTTTGGAAATGACGGGATATTTCAAGTTTACGAAATTAGTAAGTTACTGGTTTAGTTCTCTGAATATATTTATTTTCAGGTTTGTCATTGTTTTCAAAATATGTGATAAAAAGTTGCGTAAAAGTCTTTGTTAGTCGGTTCTGATAGTTGAATAGATATTTTAGATTATTATTTTAGATCTAGAACCATCCAGATTTCCTGTGGCTACTTCACAATAAAAGTCATTGTTCTCCCTGGAAAGCCCCTTGTTCTTATAGGCAGCGATTGCAAATTGTAAATATCGGAAATTCTTTGAACGCAGCATAACTGATAACAATGTTATAGTCATCGTTTATCTTGTCAGGAAGTTTGACAATGACCACATTTGTTATTCGGCGGGTTTTCCTTTTCTGGTTTGTCATAATTTCCAACATTATCTTGTTGAGTAAATGTTTGTTATGTTGTCATTTCCATTTAGACGTCAGCAGCTTGAAACTTTGACGTATCTTGTCCGCTGTTTTTTTAAAATTTTATCTACTTCAAAACACTGTGTATTCGCATTGACCTTCTCGTATAATCTAGGAAAAATATTATTATGTAAAGCTTCAGAAAATGTCCTACTTCACAATAAAAGACACTGTCTACCCTGGAATGCTTTTAACATGAAAGGCAGCTGCAGGAAGAGTCTCTCTGTGTAGTTTTAGGAGCTGAATTCATCCTCGGGCCTTTAACCATCACGATCAGGGGACACCGTGCAGTGGAGAGGGAAGACCTCCGGTGGGGTGAAGTGATTGGGGGTCCGGTGCAGCGGCAGAAATAGATTCGTTAATGGACGTCGTGACCGGGCGCTGGAAGGACTTAATGACAAACAGAGCTGATTGCAGCG
>NW_019525145.1:243953-245737 GCF_002814215.2 Seriola lalandi dorsalis
GGGGTTTAAGCTCTCATCCTGAGCTTTATTAGAGTAAAGGAGGTGGAGATGTTGAAGATGTCCCCGAAGGACGTCAGGTTAGCTAATTAATCGATCGGTTGATCTACAGAAAAATCTGCATGGTTTCAGAAATATAATCAAGTAATTAATGGAGATAGAGTTAAATGACAAATTGTTTCCATTATTTATCAGCTAAAAGTGCCAAACTCTCGTTGGTTCCAGCTTCTACATGCGAGGATTTCTATGTTTTCTGTCATTCTGTCATATCTGTTGATCAGATAAAACAAGACATTTGAAGACGTCAACATTTTTATCTACTTTAAAACACTGTGTTCTCACTCTGAGCTCCTCGTATGATCTGGAAATGTCACCTCTTTCATTATTATCGCGTAAAACTACATAAAATGTCCTACTTCAAAATAAAAGTCATTTTATTCCTTGGAAAGCTTTTACTTTGGGGAACTTGTGATGGTTAATCTTTTTTTTTTTTAAATAAAATTTTACAATCAATAAAATGACAAACAGTTGATTTCCTACAGGAAGAAATATTCAGTTCATAGTGAAGATCAGAAGTCGCTTTAATTACTACAGCTATCTCATGCCTGGCTGAACGTAATTACGCATGTTTATCATTTTGTGGAGCTTCGCTGACACGTCGTATTCTCATGTTGTTTGTCTTGATTTACATTTCCACTAATGCTCCGGACGGACATCAGCCCTCTCGTCTCCTCTGGCATCAATGAACTTAGCCGTAATTCTGCTCTTGATAGTATCTTCCTGTTTCCTGGACACAAACGAAACGTCTTGTTTGCATTGTATCTGCATCAATAATGGTCTTTTTCTCATGTTTGAGTAGCAGCTCCCCGTGGAGGATTTGAATAGCAAATCCTGAAGCTAGTCATTGGCTAGTTCTGTGATGTTGAAGGCAGGACGCCTCGTGGCTGCCGCTGCGGTCAACAACAACAACGCTCCGTTATCAGTAAATACTTCCACACTGTGTCTCTGATCCCGGAGCATCACTAACAGCAGTCAGTCCTGCAGAAAATAAGCATCGCCGTGTTTAATCCTCTACAGCTGATGATGCCTCTGGTCAACATCTCCCAGCAAGATGCTCACAGACAGCGCCGGTGTTGGGCATGACCTCCTCACTTCTTATAATACTAATGTTGTTCCCCCAACTTTTATAGTTTCCGTTAGATTATCCTCCCGAATAACTAAGCTGCAGGCAACAGAAAGCTCAGATAATTGTGTTGAAGCTACATGTGTATTTTTAGACTTACAAACTAACTACCAGCTCATATCTCTGTTGTAACCAAAGCAGAAATAAAGAGATGATAAAAGTCAACACTAAAAGACACTAAAAGTTTTGTAACTTATCCAAAGTCTCTGTAAAGGCTCCAGGCAGCAGGGATCAGGAGTAATATCCACGGGCCAACAGGCGCTGAATCTGCTGTCTGACTCTGACTCCCAGCTGGTCTCCTCGGTGAACGGGCGGGGAAACGTGTCGTCACCTGCACCGCTGAAAGCTAAACTTTATCACACTGTACTCAAGTGACTTTTTTAACACTGTAAGGCTGTATATGCTTTCATTTAAGTGGCTGGGAGCCGGGAGAAAGCGAAAGCTGACAGCGTCACGTTGGACTGCGGCTGTTTCCCAGAGTCTGAACGTACCAGTTGCAAACATACCGGTAGCAAATCAAATAGTAGGTGGTTGTTTGGTTGCTCAGTTCTTTGCCTCGTTACCTCTGAATCACCGTCCACATCTCAGGTGTCCGCCCCCCCCC
>NW_019525145.1:245757-246053 GCF_002814215.2 Seriola lalandi dorsalis
ACAACTACCAATCAGAGCTCAGGAGACGGGATTAAAGAATAGTGATGTTTTCTGTCTTAGTAGCTAGTGCGCTACCTCGCAACATTCCTGAAGGAAAATGGCGGAAAGCCCCCCCCCCACCATCATTATCATCTAAAATTTAACAATTTACTGTTTATTTACAATTTACAATATAATCTTTGGACTTTGGGCTGTTCCTGAACACAACACGACATCTGCAGACGTCAATTTCGATTCTTCGGGAACTTACATTTTTCACTATTTTCTGACTTTGTATTGAATAAAAGGTTAATAGA